>NC_087062.1:95409704-96008218 GCF_963678635.1 Symsagittifera roscoffensis
AAAAGAGTCGAATCATGGGTCGAAGAGGGTCGAGCTGTGAGTTGAATGGGGTCGAAAGTCAAACAAGTTCAACCATTGGTCGACCAGGGAATCATAAGTCAATTAGGATCGAATTATGTTTCGCTTTGACCGAAACCTGGGTCGACCGGGGTCAAATCATGACTCGAACAGCGTCGAATTTTGTGTCGAACAGGGTCGAATCATGAGTCAAACAGGATCGAATCATGAAACGAACAGGGTAGAGTTACCATTTGAACGGGGTCAAAATCAAACAAGGTCGAATCATGAGTTGAAAGGGTCGAATCGTGGTTCGAATTTGGCAGAAACATGGGTCGAGCTGGGTTGAAGCATGAGTCAAACAGGGTGGAATCATAAGTCAATTAGGATCGAATCATGTTTCGCTTTGACCGAAACCTGGGTCGACCGGGGTCAAATCATGACTCGAACAGGGTCGAATTTTGTGTCGAACATGGTCGAATCATGAGTCAAACAGGATCGAATCATGAAACGAACAGGGTAGAGTTACCATTTGAACGGGGTCAAAATCAAACAAGGTCGAATCATGAGTTGAAAGGGTCGAATCGTGGTTAGAAATTGGCAGAAACATGGGTCGAGCTGGGTTGAAGCATGAGTCAAACAGGGTGGAATCATAAGTCAATTAGGATCGAATCATATTTCGCTTTGACCGAAACCTGGGTCGACCGGGGTCAAATCATGACTCGAACAGGGTCAAATTTTGTGTCGAACAGGGTCGAATCATGAGTCAAACAGGATCGAATCATGAAACGAACAGGGTAGAGTTACCATTTGAACGGGGTCAAAATCAAACAAGGTCGAATCATGAGTCAAACAGGGTCGAATCGTGGTTCGAATTTGGACGAAACTTAGGTGGAATTTTGGAACGAACGGGGTCAAATCATGAGACGATCAGGGTCGATCGAGTCGGAAAGAGTCGAATCATTGGTCAAACAGGGCGAGTCGCGAAATGAACGAGGTCGAATCATGAGTCAAACAAGGTCGATGACCCATAAGTCAAAGAGGCTCGAATCATGAATCGAACAGGGTCAATTCATAACTCAAAAAGAGTCGAATCATTGGTCAAACAGGGTCGAGTCGCGAAATGAACGAGGTCGAATCATGAGTCAAACATGGTCGACGACCCATAAGTCAAACAGGCTCGTATCAAGAATCGAACAGGGTCAATTCATGACTCAGAAATAGTCGAATTATGAGTTGAAAGGGTCAAATCGTGGTTCGAATTTGGCAGAAACATGGGTCGAGCTGGGTTGAAGCATGAGTCAAACAGGGTGGAATCATAAGTCAATTAGGATCGAATCATGTTTCGCTTTGACCGAAACCTGGGTCGACGGGGGTCAAATCATGACTCGAACAGAGTCGAATTTTGTGTCGAACAGGGTCGAATCATGAGTCAAACACGATCGAATCATGAATCTAACAGGGTAGAGTTTCCATTTGAACGGGGTCAAAATCAAACAAGATCGAATGCTAAATCGAACAAGATCGAATCATGAGTCAAACAGGGTCAAATCATGGTTCGAATTTGGCCGAAACCTGGGTCGAGCTGGGTCCAATAATGAGTCAATCGCGGTCAAATTTTGGGTCGAACGGGGTCTAATCATGAGACGACCAGGGTCGATCGAGTCGGAAAGAGTCGAATCATTGGTCAAACAGGGTCGAGTCACAAATTGAACGAGGTCGAATCATGAGTCAAACAAGGTCGACGACTCATAAGTCAAACAAGCTCGTATCAAGAATCAAACAGGGTCAATTCATGACTCAAAAAGAGTCGAATCACTGGTCAAACAGGGTCAAATCATGGTTCGAGTTTGGCCGAAGAAACTTGGGTCGAGCTGGGTTGAATAATGAGTCAATCGCGGTCAAATTTTGGGTCGAACGGGGTCAAATCATGAGACGATCAGGGTCGATCGAATCGGAAAGAGTCGAATCATTGGTCAAACAGGGTCGAGTCGCGAAATGAACGAGGTCGAATCATGAGTCAAACAAGGTCGACGACTCATAAGTCAAACAGGCTCGTATCATGAACCGAACAGGGTCAAATCATGACTCAAACAGGTTCGAATCATAAGTCAATTATGAATGAATCATGGTTCGAATTTAGCCGAAACGTGGGTCGAGCCGGGTCAAATCATGACTCGAACAGGGTCGAATTTTGGGTCAAACACGATCGAATCATGAAACTAACAGGGTAGAGTTTCCATTTGAACGGGGTCAAAATCAAACAAGATCGTTTGCTAAATCGAACAGGATCGAATCATGAGTCAAACAGGGTCAAATCATGGTTCGAATTTGGCCGAAACCTGGGTCGAGCTGGGTCAAATAATGAGTCGATCGCGGTCAAATTTTGGGTCGAACGGGGTCTAATCATGAGACGACCAGGGTCGATCGAGTCGGAAAGAGTCGAATCATTGGTCAAACAGGGTCGAGTCGCAAAATTAACGAGGTCGAATCATGAGTCAAACAAGGTCGACGACTCATAAGTCAAACAAGCTCGAATCATGAATCGAACAAGGTCAATTCATGGCTGAAAAAAAGTCGAATCATGGGTCAAACAGGGTCGAATCTTGAGTCAAACAGGGTCCAATCATGATTCAAACAGGATCGAATCATAAGTCAATTAGGATGGAATCAAGGTTCGAATTTGGCCGAAACCTGGGTCGAGACGGGTCAAATCATGACTAGAACAGGGTCCATTTTTGTGTCGAACAGGGTCGACTCATGAGTCAAACAGGATCGAATCATGTAACGAACAGGGTAGAGTCACCATTTGAACGGGGTCAAAACCAAACAATTTCGAATGCTGAATCGAACAGGGTCGAATCATGAGTCAAACAGGGTCGATTCATCGTTCAAATTTGGCCGAAGAAATCTGGGTCGAGCTGGTTTGAATAATGAGTCGGTCGCAATCAAATTTTGGGTCGAACGGGGTCAAATCATGGGACGATCAGGGTCGATCGAGTCGGAAAGGGTCGAATCATTGGTCAAACAGGCTCGAGTCGCGAAATGAACGAAGTCGAATCATGAGTCAAACAGGCTCGTATCTTGAATAGAACAGGGTCGAATAGAACAGGATCAGTAAGACCTCTCTCTTTTCAACTTCAATAACACAAGGCGCTCCAGCTACTTGCCTCTCCGCCGTGGTAACAGCGTTTCTGTGCGTAAGGAATGCTCTCTTATAGGCTCCCGGTCCTATATCTAGCTGGAAGGATTGATATGCTTCCGTGTTCCTAGACAAATGACGCTTCGCGAGTTCATACATCGATGACGTCATCACAGCACGGAACCAAGGCATCAACTTTTGCCTTGACCATATCCTCTCAATGGCTTTGCGTATTCTCAGAACCTTGCAGGTGGTTCTGAAAAGATTTAAGTCGTGGTTCATTTTCACATTGCTTAGATGCTCAGGTGTCGGCACGGCCGTCTCCTGCTCACTTATGCCCGCGCTGGCTTCTAACCATCTCACCGCCAGCATGGCATTAACCACTACTATTGACACTTGCTGATTCTGATAGGGCAACCCCGTGGAATACAACTCCTCCACGTCCCATACTAACACCAGTTTCCGCGTTTGGGGTACCACAACGACTGCGCCAGGCAATGGCAAGGATACTCCCCATTGATCAGTATGTTCCTTCGGGTCCGATACCCTGAGGCTCCCAGCAACGGTTCGACTTCCATAATGATCCTGTGTACATCATCCTTCTCTTCTATGATGAGGAATTTGGTGGGTAACGCTCCACTGGCTTTCTGCCTCTGGAATTTGCTCACATTACCCTCGTTCAATCTCATGAACTCTTCACCCACTACGTCCTGCAACTCGCCTTCAGATCTCTTCGGGACGGCCCGAATGATCTTCGTCAAAAAATCGTATGACCTTTCTGACATCCTGGCCAACCTCACGCACTTTGGCACAGAGAAGAGTTGGTCGACCAACACCTGCTGTGTCCTCGCGTCCATCACCACCATATGCGTAGGATGCCTACTATTGCAAAATGGTGCGGAGCTCGAACCCACTAGATATTTCGAACCAGTAGGTCTATGATAGGCCTCACTGTCGTTCAAATTCATTTCGTTTTCTAGAGCCTCTCGCCAGCCTCCAATCTTTTGCTCTGTCTGTAGCGCTCCAGGGAATACTTCCACAATAAGGGACGTCACTAGCCCATGGGCACGCTCCAGGCGTTCCAGTGATTCTATAGAGCTCGTCATGCTGTAAAATCCCAAGGCAGTGATCAAGTTCACCTCCGTTACTCCATGACAGTCCGCGATCAACTCCATTCCACTCTTGTCCGACATGCTCGGCCTCCCATACAGTTGCGCCAGCTGACGATGCTGCTCACTCAGCGTAATCAAGCAATGCCCCGAGTTACACACATGTCCGTCCATTCCGCGACTGTGGGCTAGACAGGTACCCTGACTCAACCAATCACCAGAGGGATTTCCCTCGGATGGTTCCGTGGATGAGTTGCTCTTCTGCTTCGTTATCTTCAGGGCCAGCAGATGGTGTATCATGGCCAAATCGTGTAGGCTTGCGTCATCATCCAAGTCCAATGTGACACCTGCCGTCATATCCCCGATTAAACCGGCGTTTGGATGTGGACACCAAGAAGGCTTCATGAGTTCCCACATGGTTACTAAGCTGGTTTTTAAGGGACCGTCCCAAGAACCACAATCAAAACTCACTTGCCCCTTCAGCTCGGGAACCGAGGGTTCGACCACTCGTTCTTCCAGACAATTCCCAGCCTGGGTTGTTCCATCATCAACATGCCAATTTCCTTAACCCGCTCAACCCAGAAATCAAGTACTACAACTTGCTCATAGTCGAATTACGCTTCCCTGGCTTCCTCATTCACGAAGGGATTATATGCCACTCCTGGTATGCCAGACACATATTGGAACGAATTTCTGTTGCATAGTCGTTCTGTCCCCTGACTGCTTCAATTAACTCCCGGCTCACTTTCAACTCTTTGTTGGAATACCTTCTCAATTCTTCCAACCTGCGATAGCTCTCCATGTCATTCGACTCCTTATTTGGTATGGACAGCGGCATGTCCTGATATAACTCCAGGAGTGCCCTCAGAAAGTTTCGTTCACAATCAACACCCCCTTGCCGGATGGTTTTTATGCATTCTCCCAACACAGGAGTGGGGATACGATCCACCACGGACCTCACAAAGCAAAGGGTATCTTTACGGTTAGCCCAGGCTGTTGCCGAATCTTCTCTAGAAATCAATACTCGCAGGGCTTCCATCAATTGCAGTTCCTGTTCCTTTGATTTCGAGTCGTTGTTGGCCTTATATAATATTCTGACTTCTTGATCCCCATCAAACACCAGGCCAATCGTACTTGCAAGTCAGTTCTTGTACGCGGATGGGCCAGGTATGCTGCCACAGTCGCAGGTGCATGCATCGTCTCGTCGAAGTATCTTTGGAGGGCCGCTCTCCAAGAGATTTCCAGCAGTTTTTCCAGCCCGATTTCGTTTGCCTCCGAGGACATCACCGTGCCATATCTTTCCGATTCAAGTTAGAATTCTCCGTCAGCTCTTTCAGATACTCCTGCATGGCTTGCTTCTCGTTCCAGGCCATCGGGTGCCCTCTCGCGGAATTCCTTGCCTTAAGCATCTCTATCTCTACATAACCCCCTGCTGGATCTCCCATGTGGACTGAGTCTGGCACTGTGATCCGGCTAAACTCGACCACGTCGAGTTGTCCCTCCAGCTTCATTCGGGCCATGTTGGTTCGCGAGGGCTTGTAATCATCAAGTCCTCCAGATCCACTCTGACTGATGACTTCCAGTTCTAACTTAGTATCCGCTAAAGTCCGTACATTTTTCTTCGACCTAGTTGCCGTTGTGGTCAAACCTGCCAATAACATCGAAGGTATCAGGTTCTCTTTTTCTCCCCCGGCCAGCGTCGCACCATCACCTTATCCATTCTCACTTGGCCGAGCTGCTCTTGCCAATGAGGCCACCACTGCACTTGCTTTCCACTTCACTACTTTTCGATTCACGGTCTTGCTCTCTGTTTTTCCTTTCAGCCGTTTCAGCCCTTTCTTGGCTCGCCTAACGGGTAACTTCCTCGTGATCTGCTGATCATCGGTACTATCCTTTGTGACTGACTCGGTCAGAACATCAGACCCTACGGAGCTCATTAGCTTATCCAGAAGTTCGCGCATGATGGGTTGGTTCAACCCCACCTTCATTACGGACGGCGTCCCGTATCTGCGAATACGTCCCATGTCCTCTCCATGAAGGTCACTCGGCTCCAGGTCACTCCTGTCTTGCGCTCAAGTTCGCTCTGGTATCTCTCCCATTCCTCTTCAGGTAGCGTACTCAGGAATGATACCCTCATGGTTTCTTCAATTCTCCTCCTCCTTGGTGATACATGGAGCAGTTTCTGTAGGTCGCTACTCCGGTGGTCCATTGCCAAGCTTATTGGGTCCAATGGGGATAAGCTAGCCGGCGCCTCCTTCGTAGGGGACATAAAAGACGATGGTGTCGTCAGCAATAGATTCCCATCGAATTCCCTGTCGTCGTCTTCACTAAACTGGTATTCCAGCAAGTCTCTCTCCAACGCTCCTAAGTCCATTCCACCCGACTTCTCTCCATCAGTTCGTCATCATTCGGGGCGGGTTTCGGTCCAGGTCCCGAAGGGCCTTGTCGCATATCTAGGCCCAAGTCTGGCCGCGCCGGTACGGTCAGATCCCCTGCGTGATAGAACAATTCGTCATTCACCAGGAATTCTACCGACTCCTCGCCACATGGCGCCAGATCACTGATCGTTATGTACATGCCTCCTCTGCACTCCTTGGCTACTTCCAATATCACCACTTTCACTTCTCCTGACCACCTCAATCGTGACAAATCATCTGCCGGTGCATACACATCATTCCATACGTCAACCGGGACCTCTGGTCTCCTGGAAGGTGGTGCCTTGATCTCCTTTCGGCTCCAAGCATCAGGAAATGTGAAGTCAAACGTATGCATGGCCGCAGCTTTCCAACTGATGAAGCGCGGCTCCATCCCTCCACTCCATTTCAGCGTTCTCTCTTCCGCATCACGAGCCACTCCGATGCGAGGTGCAATGGCAGGAGACGTGACTCCCAACAACATCCTCCTTATCGGTGGGTATCGGGGGCATTGGTCCGGCAGCGGCCTGGACCCGGAAAACCACGCTTGCTGGTTCTCTTTGACGTGTGCATAGGCTTCCGGCCAAAGTGCGACCCGCATCGCCTCAACTGAATCCTTCACCACCTGTCGCAGATTCTAAAGCTTCGGACTGAACTGGACATGGGAAAGGTCCTCGCGGCCCTCCGGATGTTCATCAACATCTAACCTGGCTCCTCTATTCTTCCGAATAGCCCGTCGTCGCTAGCCAACCCTCTCAGCTCCTTCTGTTCAACCCAATTCAGCACGGAACAATCCACAACCGAGACTAAGTTGACATACAACACTGAGTTTCTGTATGCCTTCACTTGTACATCCGGCAATGCAAATGACATCACGGGTCCGTACACTACCGTGACGAACTTCCTCAGTCCATGGACTAGAGCCAACGGATCGATCCGCATCATCACGGCCAGATCTGTCAGCAAGGGCATAACACAATACTGCTTGCATTCACTCGCTCCCGTCGCCACCTTATCTTCTCCTGTGATACTCCTATTCTGTTGCAGGAAATATTGGAGCAAGAGGATTCTCCAATCCTTCATTTTTCTGAATGAGGTGGTTTCCAACTGCGCGTTGAATTCACGACTCGCTCCCTGAAGTTGTTTGGGGTAGCGTAATAGCACGAGCAAATAGCCCAGCCGACCATACGTCATTGCGATTAGGGTAAGTAGTCCATCCAATCTCAGGTCCGCTAACGCTTGTGTGAAGAGGTTCGCAGGTCCTTTCACAAATTTCTCGTGACCAAACGTCACGTACAGTGCTAGTACCAGACCGATCGACAGTTTCCGGATGTCCTTAACAAAGCTCGCAATCAGATTCCGAGAGTCCCTCGGGTAACACGTTGACAGGAAGGATGGCGTCCATCCCACTCCAATTTCACCCAGGATAGCGTCTGATCGCTCATATTGTGCCCTCGTGGCCAAAATATCAGCCTGGAATTTATCCAATGACATCGTGTTCACATCTTGCAGCAATTGTAACATCATGCCCCCGGCTAACTCCCTCTCGTTTAACAAGTTTTTCAGGTAAGCGTGTATCTCTTTGATTACCGCCGGTGCATACTCGAATGTGTCTTCTCCCGAGGTACACAATCTTGGTGACAAGTACAACCATGAGTTGGTGTGTGGCTTCGTCCGCAAAGCCAATGCCATAAGATCCTCTTCCGCCGATGTCATATTTTTTCTGACTGTCCTCCCTTGCTCATTTTCCGCGTAATCCATTTGCCTGAACCAGAGGTCATTGGCAACCTGTTGTACCAACAGGTGATCATCATCTACCCCTGGCCTAAAATTGATCAACCTGGCGAAGTTGGACCGCTCCAACCCCAGGACTTCATCCAGCATTAACCGAGTTGTGCTGCAATCCTTGAATCCTTGGATGGCATTGGAAATGTCAGCCCAGATGGCAAAAAGCTCCGAGCGGGGTGAGTAGTAGTTGTTAGGATCCACCATCCTGTTCGGCGCGGGTATTATCACGTGGAATCGTCCCTCAGCTAAAGTTGTGACCATTTTGTACACAAACTGCAGGGATTCTGGCAATGCGGCATATCCCGGTGATAATACAAAGATGACCTTCACCACATTCTTGGTGAAGTGTCGCTGCACTGATGCCTCCACCTCGGTCATGGCTGAGAGCAGCGTCATTATAGCTTCTCCTATGACTTCATTGCTCGGGATTGATACATCAGTCAGACGGGACAACAACCTCTACTCTGCAAGTGGTCATTCGAGCCGTCAATCATAATCACCTGCGGCTCCATACTGATCGTCCTTCGCACGCTCATCGCCATGCCTGCTGATTGCCCCCAGTCTAACTTAGGCGCCTTCAAGAAGATCACATCCGGCCAAAAGAGAGAACGGGACGTGTAGAGATAGTCTGAACTGGCAACTATCAGATATTTAGCCTCTTTTATATCCAAAGGATCATAGGCAGCAAACAGGCTGTCACCCACTGGCCGGAGTACTCTCGAGTACTCACCAGGCGCCTGGCCGGGTGGCTTAGAGAACTGCCTATACAGCTAGTGGTATTTGTTATTGGGCTTATTCTCTGCCAGAAGTTTGCCTTTCTGAGCAGGTGGTGTCCATTCCCTGGCTCTCCGACGGTAAGAGATCGGGTGTTTAAGGGCCCAAAGGTATTGTCCTGAGGCAATCCATCCAGGTCCACGAACCTGAGCGTAGTCGCGGAGCTAAACTGCTCCTGTTCCGCCAACAGGCATTCCACGCCCGGTATTCGATACAACCTTGTTACTGTGGGACCATCTCCACCGATCATCCTCCTAGCGTCCTATTGACAGGTCCATGTGTTCATGCTCAACTTCGCCGACATGTCTATCTTATAATGTCCCCAACCGCTGAGGTCTGGACGGTTCCAAAGCAGCACGCTGCTTGGTTCAACTCCTTCCGCCGCCACAGCGCTCGTCGATTGGCCTGTTGTCGAAGCAGGGGTTGCTGTAGCGGGCGGGTCATTCCTCCTAGACAAGGTCTGGGATCTAGTCCGGTTCTGATCAACCGATCTCCCAAGTCGGCTCTCCAACGGTTGTGTTCTGGCGGGAGGAGCAGTCCCCAACCTTTCTCTCACATCTGAGCTTGGAGCAACGGGAGCAGCTGCACCAATCTCCGTTGCCAGAGGCCCGAGGCAATTGGCGAGTGACTCCGGCTTGGTGCCCCTCACTCTACCTCTTCCAGTCGAACTGGTCCAAGCCAGTGAGTTGGTCGTCCCCAATTCTTGCTCCACTTCCCTTAACTGCGTCTGGAACACGTCATTGATCCAGCGTCTCCCTTGCTGGGTGTTGAAATGTATACCATCTCTGGTGAGCGCGAGATGATCAATCGTGCGCAGCACGTTCTCAAGATCCATGAGTCGCAGCTCGCTGGGGTTGCTTCTCACCAGACTGCGGGTCATCTCGTTCCACCGGGTCACGTTGCACTTCATGAAATCTGCCACCGGCGTGCCCACCTCCGGGTTCTGCGGTATCGTGCACAGCACCACGAGTTTAGGCCTATATTTCTCCTCCAGCTCATTCAAAAGGCAGACCAACAGGGGCTCCCACTTGCCCTCTGGGGTTACAGGGACCCTGGAAACATCATTGGTCCCTAGCATTATCACCAACGTGTCTAGGTAATCCTCGCCCTGGAACTCCATCATTTTGATGACCTGAGCCACGGAAGCTCCTCCAAAAGATAGAACAGTAGTCTGACCACTGACAAAGATCTCGTTCAGATCCCTCACCAAACTATCTCCTGCAACCAAATGACGACTCCCTGGGGGAGTTGCCTGGTTGCTCATGGCGGGGTTCCAACCCATGCCATTCAAACAACCTCGAGGATGCTCCGCGGCTACCTGCACGAACTGGTTGCGTACCGCTAGATTCTTCCTGATGTCAACTACGTGAGACTTCTGAACCGTTCCGCCCTGCGCAGTCCCCGTCGATACTATGGTTCGAGGTGTTCGCTCCGAGCTACTTGCGGAACGATTAAGACGTTGGGAAGGGACGACCCTACCCAGTGTCAGGCCAGTGGTCCTGTTGATCTCATTCGTCGTTGCTCTGGCCACCTGATTGAATGACTCTTGAAACTGAGGAGCCAAATAGGTATCGGAAGGATCCGGTATCGTATTCCTCGGATTCGGAGCAGACTGTGATATCTGCCGCGGAGCCTCGGGCTCTCTCGGTGCGCACAGCTCCTGTGCCTTCGTCCTGGGACGTGTGTCCTTGGATGCCTCCGAGGAGCTCAACGTAGCCAGAACCTCCGGTGACACTTGACTCACCCTCGCCATGTATAGCTCGTTCAGGTGTTTTATCTCCTCTTCCTTTTAGGCCATTTGCAGATCTTTAAACTTCTTTTTCCATTCGTCTCTTTCTCGAGCTTTTGCCCTGTACTCCTGCAGCTTGGCACACAGCTCGCTTTGATCCTTCTCCTTCTTCTCCAACGTCTCAATCGTCTCCGAGGTCTGGATCTCTATCTCGTTCATCCTCACCCTCTTCAGTGGAGGAGCAGCTGATAGAGAATCTACTGAATGTGACGGGCCCGGCCCATCACGTAGTCTCTTTGCTCTGATGAGCGGCTGTACAGGTTGAACAGGTAGGGGCAATTTACCTAGCCGGTGATCCCTCTGCTTGCCTAGTCCCGGCTCACGGGCCAAGTCGTGGCCAGACATTTCTCCTCGCCGCTATCTCAATAATCGGTTTCGACCTCTCTCGGCGGTCCCGGACTCACCGAAGGCCAGCATCAGCACTACTTCCGTGGGGCGATTCCCTCGACCCACTCGTCTTAACGTGTTGAGGAGCGCGACCACAAACATCGCCAACACCGGGTCTTCTCGTGCAAAGTCACAGTCAATCAGCCGCTTATATATCTCGTACAGATTCGCTCCTAGACTCGCTGAGAGGAATTCCATCAAGTCGTTCGTGTCACCCATCTTTCTACAGTTTATCTTTCGTCGTCGTGTTCCTTCTGATTTGTCGTGTTCCTTCTGACACTTGACTCACCCTCGCCATGTATAGCTCGTTCAGGTGTTTTATCTCCTCTTCCTTTTAGGCCATTTGCAGATCTTTAAACTTCTTTTTCCATTCGTCTCTTTCTCGAGCTAATGCCCTGTACTCCTGCAGCTTGGCACACAGCTCGCTTTGATCCTTCTCCTTCTTCTCCAACGTCTCAATCGTCTCCGAGGTCTGGATCTCTATCTCGTTCATCCTCACCCTCTTCAGTGGAGGAGCAGCTGATAGAGAATCTACTGAATGTGACAAGCCCGGCCCATCACGTAGTCTCTTTGCTCTGATGAGCGGCTGTACAGGTTGAACAGGTAGGGGCAATTTACCTAGCCGGTGATCCCTCTGCTTGCCTAGTCCCGGCTCACGGGCCAAGTCGTGGCCAGACATTTCTCCTCGCCGCTATCTCAATAATCGGTTTCGACCTCTCTCGGCGGTCCCGGACTCACCGAAGGCCAGCATCAGCACTACTTCCGTGGGGCGATTCCCTCGACCCACTCGTCTTAACGTGTTGAGGAGCGCGACCACAAACATCGCCAACACCGGTTCTTCTCGTGCAAAGTCACAGTCAATCAGCCGCTTATATATCTCGTACAGATTCGCTCCTAGACTCGCTGAGAGGAATTCCATCAAGTCGTTCGTGTCACCCATCTTTCTACAGTTTATCTTTCGTCGTCGTGTTCCTTCTGATTTGTCAGATTCAATAAACAAAACTGGATCAATTAAGATCTAAAAAACAAGTCACGACTTAAAACCATCATTTCATGCCGTCCCATTTTCAGGATAAAAAATTATTCACATCTTTTAAAAACAATCCATTGAAATTTTCTCTTCGTTGCTGATTTAAAACTTAGCACCAAGGTGGATAGTCCACCTTCAACCTTATCAAGGTAACACAAATGAGCGCTGTCACCTTCACCACCTGGAGTGATCCATGTCTTTTATGACACAATTATCACATAAAACATAACTTAACTAACATAACACATAAACACTACATATTCACTCTGTTACAAAAAAAAACATAATCCCTAGTAGCTTGCCTAAAACTTAGTCCTAATGCCTATAAAGTACTTAATAGAAACCACTTATTGCCGAATGCAACTCCTAGCATATACTCAGATAGTACTTTTTATCTAAGTAAACCTCTATGTCAGTTTCTGAAAATATCACGTGAACAAGAGCATATAACTCTCTCGGATGTAGCTTTCCCGATATTCTTATACTCTCTCTGAAAGTCAGCCGCATGTGCTGTTTTGAAGCTTACATCCGCGGTTATCGCTATAGTGCATGTACGTTCCGTAAGCATGAAATCGCTGTCCGTTATGACGATATTGTTTGAATATTGGTTCGGTAAGTCGAAATAAGATTCAAAAATTCGTCCAAAAGGTGGTTTATTAGCGTTCTCGCCTTCCGTTTCCAGTTCTCCCGTTTCTCTTGCCAATTTTAATTTTTTAATGATCAGGTTTTCGGTGTGGTTTGAGTCCTACCCCCACTCCATGGACAAAAATATCCATCGACGTCCCCGTCGATCGCCCAAAGTCGAGCAGATCGAGGTTGGATTGCGGAACGCGTAGAGGGCCATCTGGAGCGACCCAGTTGGACTCGGTATTTTCAAGGCTGACGTATTTGATGCCGTCTTTATCGACATCCTGAATTATCAAGATTGTCTCTTTAGGATGCGCTGGCAGATCGTGGAGCCATTCGAGCACTCGCAAGTTAATTCTTGCTCATGAGTCTGCCCCACCTCTGTTTCGAATTCTACTTCTGATTCGGAGCGATCGTCGATCCAATACTGATCCATGTCATTTACCAAGTCGATCTCTTTTGGCACCTCCACTTCATCCAGTCCCACCAGCGACTCCATGATATCGCTTAAAACTATCCTGTCTATAACGAAATCCTCGCCATACGGGTTGTACTTCTTCTTGTCCCTTCCTCTCTTGCTCTGGCGTGTCTCCATGGTGAGAGGAAAGTCAGGTTGTATTCCTTTGTCAATTTCAATCTGTTCTGGGCAGTCCCAGTCCTCTTCGGCATAAGGTTTAGTTTCGTCATCCACCTCTACTCGCTCGGTCAACTCTAGGTCCAGTGGTAGGTCGCAATCATCCACCACCTCATTTCCGTCGTTTCTGTCGCGTGTACCTCTTTCATTTACTTCACAAGCAGGATCCACTATCAAATAGTCTCCCTCCTGCATGTCCGCTGGGATGCACCAGTCCTCTGATGAGGCATTGTGCGGTTTGATGTTTTCGTAATGAGCTGCTCTTCCGGTGCTCAGTCAATAAAACCGACCTCCTTGGTGCACTTATGTTATTTGAAATGGGCCGCGCCAATTTTTCAATAATTTTTTTAGTTCCTTTTGGTGGAACTACTTCCTCGAACACCCAGACGTAATTGCTGACAGAATAGGTTTTTGCATCTGCAGTCCTTTTATCAAATCTCCTTTTTTGTCTAATTTGCGCCTGTCGCAGGTTCCTCCTGCATAAGTCATTGAGGTCCTGCTGCCTTCTGATAACATCACGCACGTACGTTTGTGGCGCTGTTTTCTTCCCTTCATACTCAGGGTAGAAGAACGTTAACGGAAGAGCTTTTTCGTGACCAGTTAGCATCATTTGCGGACCTATTCCCGTGGTGGAATGCTCTGTGCTGTTGTAAGCGCCCATCACCTGCGGCAAGTGTCTATCCCAGTCATCCATATAGCGTGAGCAATAGACTCTCAAGATGGATACCAGCGTGCGATTTTGCCTTTCAACTAGGCCATTCGTTTGTGGGTGATAAGTGGTCGAGTGGGCCTGTGCCACCTGCGACCTCTTCATTAACTCCTTCGTGAGATTGCCCACGTATGCTTTGCCATTGTGCGATTGAAATGCGACGGGGCAGCCGTGCCTAGCTATCCACACATTTATCAAGTGATCGCATGTTTCCTCCGCTGATGCTGCCATGCAGGGGGCTGCCTCTGCATATTTCGTGAAATGATCGATCATTACCAGCACCTGATTGTAGCCCGTGGCTGTCATGCATATCTTCTGATGATCAATTTGCACTACTTCGTTGAATCCCGATGACTCTATTGACTGCAGTGGGAACCTTAGTTTCCTGGGGTCCTTCGCCTGTTGACGAAGGACCCAGACGAATCTTGAATCCGGCTCCTTGCTTCAAGATCTTATAGCTGTCTTCTTCTAAATCTCCTTTGTCAGGTGCTCCATTCTCGATCCATCTCTTCAGATTGCTCGTCATTCTATCTTTTCGTTGAGCCCTTAGGAGATCCGACTGCCGGTATCTGGCTTTCAGATACGTCTTTACCACGTTTAGTTGCCCGCTCATTATCTCAGGAGCATGAGCGGCGTCCATCAACTTGACGCACCATATCTTCTTCAAAGGTGTTGCTTCCTGCACAGATGGCTCCAGATTGGTACGGACGACCGTACCATGTGGCAGTAATCTTGTTGGGCGTTTCGACACAGCTATCAATTCAAGCTCATCTGCGGCATTGTCTTCTACAGTGCCCTCCTCATCAGAGGTATACCTGTCTCTGTCCGGGTCCTGATGCATTTCCCGGTCCAGCCCGCGATGTTTCCTTTCCACCAGCAAGAAATGAATCGCAATCTCCGAAACGTCAGAATTGGAAGTAGTCTCCGATGTGTTCTCCCAGGACTGGGGCCTCGAGTCATCACTCGAGCCGATGGATTCCACATCATTATGTTCCGGTCTGTCTGTGATGTTTCTAGACTCCCCGGACAAAATTTTGGCCCTTGGTCGCCTTGAATCAGGCTTCCCGGATAACATTCTGTCCTTTGGTTGTCCCAACATTGTCTCCCCGGACAAGTCGTCCTGTACGGGCTCGAAAACGCCTGACTCCCCGGACATTGTCTCGTCCCCGGATGAACAATTCAAGCTCGGTTCGTACTCTTCCCTTGCATCCGTAAATTGTACTTTTCTCGTGAAGCTGGATTTCGACCTGACCCTGACTTCTTCAGTGGCTTGGACCTGGGTCAATGTTCCATGTTCTGTGAACGAAGTCCTCAACAAGACATCCTTCGGCATTGAGCTCACCAGCTGGTTCACTAGCAAATCCAATGGGACAGGATCACCCCTGACCAATACCTTTATTTCAGCGGTCGTCTTCACCGGAAGTTCAGGGTGTCCTGGTATGGGATGCCCTGACTTGTCCAGCCACCTGGTGAGTGGTAGTTTATCGTAGGTTTCCTTATCTAGAAATGAAAATCCGTCTTTAATTTCTGCCTGATTGGCCTGCTTCTCCTCTTAAGCGCTCATAGAATTCTGTCTTTTTACTGAGGCTATCAGCATTCTGGTGCTTGTCACGGGTACGGTGCTCTATGATCATGTGGTGTCCATCCAGGCGCACGATCCAACGACCAATAAAACTTTGGTCCATCGTATAGGTTTTCAACCAGGCAAGGGCACGATTATCCACACGCAACTTGAAGGGAGCACTCCCCAAGTAGGCCCTATATTTTTCTACGAAAGTGATCACCGCAATTATTTCCGCTTTTGGTGCGCCGTACTTCATGTCAGTATCACTCAGGACCTTACTTCCGTAGGCAATCGGACGGAGAACCGTTCTCCCGTTCCACTCTTGCTCCTGGTGAAGTATGCCTGATATCGCAACTACTGATGCATCCGTGTCTAACACAAACATCCCCTTCTCTGTTGGCATGCCGAGGACCGGTGCCTCGCAAAGTTCACGTTTAATGTTTTCAAATGAAACTTGTGCCTCATCGGTCCAAGTGAATTTTTTACTTTTATTTCTCATCAACTGTTGCATGGGGTATATCCTATCGGCGTATCCCTTGATGAAATCCCGATAATAGTTAGCAAACCCCAAAAAACTCACTCTATGCTTATCCACAAGGCGGCCCAGATATTTTATGGAGTCTCTGAGGATTTCACACTTCGAGAGTTTACACTTCAGGCACGCCTGCTTCATGCAAGTAAACACCTCATCCTACCTCTCTATGTGATCCTCCAGGATTGGTGTTGCTATCACGACGTCATCGACATAACACATGATGAGGTTCCCGTATTTCTTTTTCAGGCTCGTGAGTGCCTGGGCCATCAGTCGCTGGAATGTGGCTGTCGCCGAACGGCATCCTCTTCCGAACGGCATCCTCTTCCGAACGGAATCCGAACGGCATACTCTTCCACTGGAACAATCCCAGCTCGCACGCGAAGCCCGTTTTCTCACAATCTTGCTTTCTGAGTGGCACTTGCCAGAACGCGGAGCCCAAATGTAACTTTGCGATTCCCAGCTTGGAAAGGCTCTCATCGATGCGGGGATTCGGGTATGCGTCCTTTATCGTCACTGCGTTCAGATAACGGAAATCACAAAAAAACCTGAGTTGCCACCTTTTTTTTTAGCCATGACCACGCCACAAGCCCACGGGGACTTCGACGGCTCGATCATGTCGAACTCCACTAACATCTCGATTTCCTTCCTGCCCGCTTCCGACTTATGAGGGGTCATTCTCCTCGCCCCTTCCCTATGAGGTATCGAGCCCTCTTGTATCTCAATCTCGTGTTCTACAAAATTGCAGCAACCTATGCCGGCCTTATGCTTTGAAAAAACGTCTGCATTCCGATTTAGCACCGCCCTAAGCGAATCTAGTTCTCGGTCTGATATTTTACCCTTCAGATGTTCTATCTCGGGCAGAACAGGTTTATTTGCTGCTTACTTTGTTTCTGTCGGTCTCTCGGGAAAATTCGAACAACTAGACAACCCATCCTTTGTCTCCGACTTGAAAACAATCTCTTAGAAGATTCCAATTCATTTATTCTCCTCAGTATACATTCCTGGTTCGCGTGCAAGGGACATTTAGCTACATCAAACTTTTTCAAGTTCTCCACACTCTGAAAGTCTGTGTGCAGAGGCAATGCGTAGCCAAGTTTCTTTCCCCCTCTGTATTGTCACTGTGGTTGCTTTTGTGTTCAACAACACACTCACACACAGTCCGCTCTGAGTGAGTGAGAAATTTCTTCCTAAAATAGCCGAGCTCTTACTGTTTGGATTTGGTACCTGACACACCTGTCTGTCATTACTGAGTTCATATAGATTCCCCATCCTAAACGTCGCTACCACGGCTTGGTTTGCTTTCAATCTCACTTTTCGATTCAGAAAAATCGGCACCTTAGCCTGGTTAATTAAGATCTTATTAAGAGGTTTCTTTTCATACTTCCTCTCAGGATCTTTGATCCTGATCAACCCGTCATTGAGGTCGATCGTGACATCAAAGTGTCTTACGAAGTCCCTTCCCAGGATATTTGATCGGATTCGTCCACACTTTCCACCACCAGGAAGCTCATCCAAAGATGTCTCCCTCCCAGCTGCAGTGATATAATCGGGGTCCGTCCTGTCACATAGATTGCTCCCTGATTGGCAGCTGCTTGGTATCAGATCCCTGATTGGTATCATATCCGACCTGTCAACGCCCATATCAGTCCAGGTGCTGACTGGCATGACGCTGACCACTGCCTCCGTGATAACAGTCCTTTTACTGAAAGTTGTCTGCCCTGCACATCTAGCACATGTGCTGCCAGATTGGCTTCGCAACCTGTTCAAGCATGTGGACCGCATCCTGTTCAAGCATGGCATTGTTTCCGATTCGTCGCACCTTTAGCTCTTCTTGGCCAATGTATATCCGGCCTACCTGATCACTCGCATCAGTCACGTGAGCCTTCATGTAGATATTATTGCCATCCATATTCATCAGAATTGGATATGGGCCATGGACTTCGTTGTAATGTCCATCCACTCTCAGTAGCCTCGGACCTCCTGTCGTGAGCAGCGCTCGCACTGCCCTGGAGTCCAACTTGGGATCCTTCTTCCTCAGGCAGTCCGCATAAATGTCCAGGTGTACCAGCGTAATCTCGGACGGTTCACTCAAGTTCTTGACCACCTGGTGTCCTGCGACCGAGATAATTGACATTATCTTTGTTCCTTCTTTCGTCATGCCAAAGGTTTTACCCGATATAACATTTAGCTTCAGTCCAGGCTTTCTGAGTCCCTGCTTGCCTTCTTCTTTCGTTGTTTTCCCCAGGATGTCGAATTTTTCCCAAAGATCTGTGCTTTCCAGTTCCGACCTCACCCAGTGCTCAACTTCTATCGTGGCTAGCTTCTGTTGGACATTCTGTAACGCTGTCCTCGCCGCTAAGCCATAATCCACCTAGAGCGATCCCGTCGACTCTGCCTCCAGACTCGAGGCAACCACCTCATTAGACATGGTCTTCACCTACTTAGTCGTAAAGGTGCTTAGTGTCGTTTCTTTTCTCCAAGACTCAGCCTCGTTCATCAGTCGTGCTCGACTGGCTTTGACGCCTGAAAGCGCCTCCTCATGACGGGAATGTTTCGCATCCGCCACTGCATCCCAAAATTGAGTGCAGTCCGACTTGAAATGTCCTTCTAAATTGCAGAAGAAGCACCTAGGTCCATACTTCATTATGAGTCCTCTGACGTACTCTTCGTGGTCCTCGTCCGTCGCATCAATGTCATCGAGAAAGTAGCCTATCGCTTTCATGTTCTGTTTATAAGCAGAACAGGCAGAAACATGGTGGTCCATGGAGCCACAATTCGCAAATGACCTCCTCTTATCCATGTCGTCACGAGGTCTGTACCAACTGGAGTTCGCGCCAGTGTTGGTTCTGCTGTAGTTGCCATAATTGCTGTATTGGTTTTGCGCCCTCGGCTTTATGAGCAAGTACTCACGAGACTTCATACGCAAATCATCGGGCGTGGGTACTTGATCTAGCGAAAGGGTGAAGTGTGTGGCTAGCATGGTTTTCAGCTTGTCACTCTTTACTCCATCCATGAACTTCGAGGCAATCGCTAAGTTCCGCTCCGATATTCTCTCATCGGGATTGCTTCTCCTTCGGAGTAATTCAAGGTCGTCCAAAAACTTGTCTATGGACTCGGCTTCTCTTTGACGCTTCTTCTCGAAGTTCGGCATAGCCTGGTGCCCTTGTACTCCAGAGCCGAAACGGTTCAGCAGGATGTCGAATATCTTGCGAGCGCTGTCTCGTTCATTGGCCCTTTTCGCCATCACACAATTAAGGGCGGTACCCTCCAAGTTGCTTGTCAGCGCGCTGCATTCCTGTTTTTTTGATAGATTCTCTTTTTCAAAAGGCAACTTCACCACCTTTATCCAAGTATCGATGCAACCGTCTGACTCGTCTTTGTATGATTTCGGCTTTTTGAGTGTCCTTCTTGACCTCTCTCCTCTCTCGGTTGATTTCGAGAGCTTGGTGATGAATGTTTCGAGCAATCTAATCAGAGGCTCAAACATCGAAGCATAAATCGTTGTGCTGTGTGAGACCGTAGTCATGTCTGGCACTGATCTGACTTGTGGCACAGTGGGCAATCTTGTCTCCGAGGTGGCATCTGCCTCCGGCGGGACCGGGTTTGTCCAACCCGGCCTTGATGGGGCTGCCTGGGCCGCTCCCTGTGCTTAGATTCGTAATTTGTTCTCGAACTTTGCTGGGCCCCGGCATAGCTGCGTGCTCAATTTCCATCATTTGCCTGGCGTGAACGCTCTCTTGGGGGCGGAACGCTCCTACCGATTGCTCCCGTTTAAGATTTCGTCAAGCTTCCGCATCATCAGGTCAGATTTGGCATCTAACCTTGTTTCCAGGCTTGTCATCTTGTGAGTATAGGTATTGTCGTGATCGTTCAATAATCGCTCGATCTCCCTTGTCATCCTAACTTCTCTTTCTTCTGACTCCTTGTTCGCCTGAGCCAAGCTCTCCTCCAGGCATTAATCGGTGTTGCGAATCAATTGAGCCTTATCGACTCTCGCCTGCGACTTTACGTGTGTCAGTTCATCTCGAAATTTTTCTTGACCCTGGTGAGCTCTCTCCTCGACTCGATCTGTTCTCTTAGTCATGTCCCGTCGCAGTTCTTCCAGGCCTGTCATTACGCCAGCAAACATGTCACTTATATCGCCAGCCGCCCCCATTGCCGGGGTTAGGCCTAGAGAAGATGAGGTCAACTGCGGTTGCAGCCTGGTACTTGATGACGCGCCGCCCTTTTGCTCGCCCATCGACATCATCAACCTGTCGAACGTCGAGGATGCTCCCATTGTTATCCCGTCAGACATGGGCCTGGTCGGAGAGGCTGACAACGCCTTCCTGCTCATGTCGTTCCTTGAGCACGGCGTGACATCCACACCCCGATGGGTTATCTCCGGATAGTCATAATTGGAAGATAGACTTTCAGTTCGTAGTGAAGCCATGCGCTCATCGTACAAGGACTTCCAGCTTTTCTTGGCTTTCGAACCCGTTCGTTCTTCACTCGGACTTATACTCGACATCATCGCATTTTTTGCTTTGCTTGACCAGAGATGATTGTTCTTTTCTTCACTAATGAGTCTTAGTCTCCGATTTGGACATTGCTCTGAACAACGCTTCTTCTCGCGCTTCGACCTCGGAACGCTCCGAGGCCTCTTCCGTCCTTTCGATTTCTTCCCGTTCGAGGTCCTCACCTGGCTCAAAGTCGGATCGGATGAGCGTTTTTTCCCCTTCGTCGAAGGGTCCACAAGCGCCTCGCTCACCGGTACGACCTCGGCACTTCGCCCTTGACTACCATCGAGGTTCTTCTCGCTTCTTAGTTTCATTCCGTTCACTGAAAGATCAGCTTGACCTTTAGTCGATTCGTTGTCAGCAAAAACGTCGGAAGCGCTGCTAAACGAAGCTTGGCTACACCTAGATTTAAATTTTCGCGTGCTCCCCTTGCTCAGCCTGGGAATTATAGAAGTCGATCCTAACGAGTCTCTACGCTGCATAATTTGTAATAAATAGTAATATTTGTACCAATTGATGGCAATGCACACGTACCGCGAATAAGTATAAAATAATTTACTTAACGCTGCCTACTCGACTCCTTCAATATCAACAATGTTCCCTAGGATTCTTGGTGATGATATTAATGACTTAGCTAAGGTTACACACAGGGCTTGCTTAGTATTAAGATAATGCTAACTCCACCCAGTTGCCTAGCATAACAGTATCACAAAATTTTCACAAGATATAGTCAATACACAAAACACAACTGATAATCAATTAAGAATATCCTTCAGGTGACAGCGACCTTTTGTCAGTATCAATTTTACTGCCACACTCGTATCAAATCACTGCTTTGTTAAAATCAAACAATCTTTGATAAAAAAGCAGTGATGATTCAGGAATAGATAAATAAAACTTAGTCTTAAAGAAAAAGACTTCCCTCGATCGGAACACTCGAAAACAACGAAGCCCAGGACATTGTCTTCTCAAGTGAGTGTGTATTTGCCTAATACACTCACCGAGGTCTTCTTTTAGGTGTCCTGCGATTGCCCGAGCTGTCCTACTAAGTAGCTCAAGGCAACCTCTGATGGAAAATCTCCAAAGTCTATGAAAGGCTCCCCCACACCCGGGACGCCCCAAGTGCACGAGAGCAGGGAACAACTTTTCTTCTCAAATGAGTGTGTATTTGCCTAATACACTCACCGAGGTCTTCTTTTATGTGTTCCCGGATTACCCGAGCTTTCCTATTAAGTAGCTCACGGCAACCACACAACCAAAATAACAATAAAAAAAATTTGGTTCGGGTACTTCCAACAGACCCGATCTAGAATCCAAAGTTGATCACGAATCTCCGGGTCAAATGGGCTCCTGTGATCCTAATACACACGATCGTTGGTTGTTAACCTTTTATTTCGATTCTAAATGGATGTTTTAATTGCTCAAATTGCCCCAGAAGGTACCCCTAAATTTTCAATAAGGAGGGTTGTTAAGAGGCTTAAGTCACTCCGGAGGGTTACTTCGGAGGGTTGCTAAGACACTTAGCTTCCCTCGGAGGGTTACTTCGGAGGGTACCCTAATCACCCAAGTTACTTCGGAGGGTCCCCTTGAACTCACTAAGGAGGGTCAATAAGAGGCTCAATACACTGCGGAGGGTTACTTCGGAGGGTTCTTTCAAAATTTCAAATTTTTCGAATCCCATTTGCAAGGGTCTCCAAGTAGTCTCAACAAGCTAAATTCTCTGGGGGGTTGTTTTAACTTCTTCAGAGGGTGTAGTGGAAAATTTCCACTAAGGAGGTTTGCCAAGGAGCTTAGCTGACTCCGGAGGGTTACTTCGGAGGGTTTCCCAAAAATCAAGAAAACGGGTTATTCTACCGCAGTAAAGCCTCCGAATGCGGTCTAACTGACTTAAAATCAGGTTGGCTGACACGGTCAACCTTCCCAGTAGGATAAAAAATTGATCTTATAAAATGTTCTGCCGCTCTGAGTGTTCGCTAAAATTTGGACCCTCCGAACCAACAGATTCTAAAAAAAATCTCCTTTTCTGAAAAAATCAACCCAAAAACGGTTGCGGTCCGGGAAAATGGTCAAAAACGTCGACTTATGGTACCAAATTTATCCCGATCAGTTGGCTAGTCTTTGAGAAATCGCCAAAAACGCGTTCGTCACAATGGCCTTTTTTCACCACGTATATAGGTTCTGAAAGACTTTTTCCACAATTCCTAGTGAAAGTGCCTAAAAACAAATGAAACGAGCGTAGTAGCCCCGTACGGCACTGGAACATTGCAAAAAACCGGACCAAAATTGGTTTGGAAACAAAAATTTGGCCAATAACTATCAAATTTGGACCCTCCGATTCCTTCCTTTTCCAATCTTTAAGTCGTTAGCTCTATCCACGGAGCTAATCGGAGGTTTACTTAAAAAATAGGGCTAATGGTAACCGAGCACGTTATGCTGGTACACTCCTAACGCAAAAAATTTTATTGCTCTAACTCTAAAAACTCAAAAGCTCGATCCCCCAAACAAATTGACAAAATTCGGAAAATTATCAAAATTTTGATCGAAAATTTTTGTTTTCGCTAACTTCTACTAAGTTTTTTTTCCGTGCGGTTTCTTTAGTTAGAGGGATCGAACTACGTAGTAACTCCCTGTATAAAAGCTTTTTGCTGTTCGGAAAAACTCGGATATTCAAAATTTTGGGGGTCAACAGTTAGGTCGAAAATCGGTAATTTTCGACAAAATTGGGGTGTTTCTCGGGTCAAAATGGGAGATAAGTAAATTATAATAAGGATACTAATCTATTAGTAGTCGTTAATCAACATTAATGTACCCTCTTTTGCACCAAAGTACCCGAATTGAGACCCTTAACCCGGAAATTCGCGATCGAGGGAGGGTACAATCGGACCGCGCCAATCGTGCCCCCCCCCACCTCTTAAGTTTTAATGAAATAGTACACGAACGATACTAAAATTGTTTCAAAGATATCCAACAGTCGTTGTGGATGTTGTCCCTGATGCCCCTGTTGAGTGTGGAACACGTCGGTCAGCTTGCCACTCTACCCTCCGTTCACCGGCAAAATCACCATTAACGTACTTAAATACGCAAATTACACTCAATGGAGGGTACCCAACTCGTCACCAAAACACACAATCTTTCTATCAGAAATGATATAAATCAATCTGAAACAACAATAAATAGGAAGGTCAGATCACATCTCGTCCGGAAATAACATAAAAACTGTCACTTTATGTTTTTTATTGCTTTTGGTCTTTTTTGGATTTCTTACTGTTTTTTGTACTTTTTTGTTTTCAAACTAAATTGTTTTTGGCTTTTTCTTGGTTAAGCACCATTTTTGTTTGGTTTTACGCTTTCTCTTTAATTGTCTTTGGTCCCGGGACGTTGGGACAAGCGGGCTCATGACTTCCAACCTAACCTTCCGGCCCCCAGAGTTTTCGGTGTTAACTAGGTTAAAAAGCTAAATAGTACTAGGCGGAGGGTACGCACCTTCCCCCTAGTACAACAAAGATCACTAAGGCCTCTAACTCGGGCATACGCCCGGAGCGGAGGGTTCGTCGCTGAAACGTTTGCTGATCATGATGGTCTCATGCCTTTAACAGGCCCACCCAGGAGCGCCATAAAAACGTCTATGTAACATTCGGCCAAATACTACACAGTGACGGAGCGTAGAAAAAGTACCTATTAACGACTGGTAGGCGTCAGTTACCTTAATTTTACTCGTTTTTCACCGTCTCAACCTTGCCAGTTGATTTTCTGGTCTGTTTAGGGTTAAGTAAAAAGTTACTATTTTTAGGCCATCAGTCAAACGACTTTTGATCAGCGTTCGTTTACATGCGAACACAACCACATAGCTGGGTCTCGGATCCTCATACTACGTGATTGCTATTAAAAACACGGCACGAATAACCCATTTTACTATGTTTTTGGTGACAGTTCTATATTAAAACCATTGGAGATGGATTGACCCTTTCCTCTTTCTAGCTACTCATATTCTCATATATATAAAAATACCGGTGTTAATTCAAATGTTTATGGCATCAGAGTAGATAAAAAGTCAGTTCTTTGCAGTCTTTCACCATATACTGTCTCTGGGGGGCCGAGCCTCCGCTTGCGTGTTTTTCCTGTAATAACGTCGTTATCACTCGCAATTCGTGGTACGGGAGCGTACTGCTCTCCACTACTTCCCCACTGAAGCCTCCCTTCTCGCTAATTCCTTCCGCTAAGTGTCTTATCAAGCGTGATCGTCACAATAAGAGGCTTCGTTTTTATGTCGTTATCGTCCGACTGTTTCTCACTATTTTCGCTGTTGTTCTGATTTTATCACTTTTTCTAGTCAAAATGGCTGTTTTTTGTATTTCTCAGAAATCTCCTTTCGTCAATCATGAGACGATCAGGGTCAATCGAGTCGGAAAGAGTCGAATCATTGGTCAAACAGGCTCGAGTCGCGAAATGAACGAGGTCGAATTATGAGTCAAGCAGGCTCGTATCTTGAATAGAACAGGGTCGAATCATAAGTCAATTAGGATCGAATCCTGATTTGAATTTGGCCGAAACGTGGGTCGCGCCGGGTCAAATCATGACTCAAACAGGGTCAGTTTTTGGGTCAAACAGGGTCGAATTATTAGTCAAACAGGATCGAATCATGAAATGAACAGGGTAGAGTCACCATTTGAACGGTTTTGAAATCAAACAAATTCGATTGCTGAAACGAACAGGGTTGAATCATGAGTCAAACAGTTGAACGGGGTCGAGAGCCGAACATGGTCAAATGATGGTTCAAACAGGGTCGAATCATGAGTCAAACATGGTCGAATCATGAGCCAAACAGGATCGAATCATGAAAAGAACGTTTTCGAGTCATGAGTCGAATATGATCAAATTATCAAATCATGGGTCGGATTAATGCATTAATTTTCAACCATTAATTATCAATTTTCAACCTTCCTTGTAATAATTTTCAACAATTAAGGCCTCTGCTTCTATTTCTGTGTTGCGTCGGAAGGTTGCGCTCTGCCAATATGGCAGAAAGGCACACGAACAGGGTAGAGTCACCATTTGAACGGGGTCAAAAACGAACAAGGTCGAATCATGAGTCAAACATGGGTCGAATCGTGGTTCGAATTCGCCGAAACCTGAGTCGAGCTGTGTTGAATCATGAGTCGATCGCGGTCGATTTTTGGGTCGACCGAGGTCAAATCATGAGTCGAATATGATCAAATCATGAGACGATCAGGGTCGATCGAGTCGGAAAGATTCGAATCATTGGTCAACAGGCTCGAGTCGTGAGATGAACGAGGTCGAATCATGAGTCAAACAGGCTCTTATCTTGAATAGAACAGGGTCGAATCATAAGTCAATTAGGATCGAATCATGATTTGAATTTGGCCGAAACGTGGGTCGAGCCGGGTCAAATCATGACTCGAACAGGGTCAAATTTTGGGTCAAACAGGGTCGAATCATGAAACGAACAGGGTAGAGTCACCATCTGAACGGTTTCAAAATCAAACAAGGTCGATTGCTGAATCGAACAGGGTTGAATCATGAGTCAAACAATTGAACGGTGTCGAGAGCCGAACATGGACAAATGATGGTTTGAACAGGGTCGAATCATGAGTCAAACAGGGTCGAATCATGAGCCAAACTGGATCGAATCTTGAGAAGAACAATTTCGAGTCATGAGTCGAATATGATCATATCATCAAATCATGGGTCGGACTGGGTCGAATCATGAGTCAAGTTGGTTCGAGTCATGAGTCAAACAGAGTCGAATCATGAGTCGAATATGATCAAATCATGAGACGAACAAGATCGATCGAGTCGAAAAGAGTCGAATCATAGGTCAAACAGGGTCGAGTCGTGAGTTGAACGGGGTCGAAAGTCAAACAAGTTCAAACCATTGGCCGACCAGGGTCGAATCATGGGTCAAAGAGGGTCGTATCTTGAATCAAACAAGGTCCAATTAAGAGTCAAACAGTGTCGAATCATAAGTCAATTAGGATGGAATCATGATTCGAATTTGGCTGAAATCTGGGTCGAGCCGGGTCAAAATATGACTCGAACGGGGTCGACCTTTGTGTCGAACAGGGTCGACTCATGAGTCAAACAGGATCGAATCATGAAACGAACAGGGTAGAGTCACCATCTGAACGGTTTCAAAATCAAACATGGTCGATTGCTGAATCGAACAGGGTTGAATCATGAGTCAAACAGTTGAACGGGGTCGAGAATCGAACATGGTCAAATGATGGTTCGAACAGGGTCGAATCATGAGTCAAACAGGGTCGAATCATGAGCCAAACAGGATCGAATCTTGAGAAGAACAGTTTCGATTCATGAGTCGAATATGATCAAATTAACAAATCATGGGTCGGACTGGGTCGAATCATGAGTCAAATTGGTTCGAGTCATGAGTCAAACAGAGTCGAATCATGAGTCGAATATGATCAAATAATGAGACGAACAAGGTCGATCGTGTCGAAAAGAGTCGAATCATAGGTCGGTCAAACAGGTTCGAGTCGTGAGTTGAACGGGGTCGAAACTCAAACAAGTTCAAGCCATTTGCCGACCAGGGTCGAATCATGGGTCAAACAGGATCGTATTTTGAATCAAACAGGGTCCAATTATGAGTCAAACAGGGTCGAATCATAAGTCAATTAGGATGGAATCATGATTCGAATTTGGCCGAAACCTGGGTCGAGCCGGGTCAAAACATGACTCGAACAGGGTCGATTTTTGTGTCAGACAGGGTAGACTCATGAGTCAAACAGGTTCGAATCGTGAAACGAACAGGGTAGAGTCACCATTTGAACGCTGAATTTGAACGATTCAGCATTCGAAAATCGAACAATTTCGAATGTTGAATCGAACAGGGTCGAATCATGAGTCAAACAGGGTCGAATCATGGTACAAATTTGGCCGAAGAAACCTGGGTCGAGCTGGGTCGCATAATGAGTCGATCGCGGTCAAGTTTTGGGTCGAACGGTGTCAAATCATGAGACGATCAGGGTCGATCGAGTCGGAAAAAGTAGAATCATTAGACAAACAGGGTCGAGTCGCAATGTGAACGAGGTCGACTCATGAGTCAAACAAAGTCGACGACCCGTAAGTCAAACAGACTCGAATCATGAATCGAACAGGGTCAATTCATGACTCAAAAAAAGTCGAATCATTGTCAAACAGGGTCGAGTCGCGAAATGAACGAGGTCGAATCATAAGTCAAACAGGCTCGTACCATGAATCGAACAGGGTCAAATCATGACTCAAAAAGATTCGAATCATTTGTCAAACAGGGTCGAGTCGCGAAATGAATAAGGTCGAATCATGAGTCAAACAGGCTCGTATCATAAATCGAACAGGGTCAAATCATGATTCAAACACGGTCGAATCATAAGTCAATTATGACTGAATCATGGTTCGAATTTGGCCGAAACGTGGGTCGAGCCGGGTCAAATCATGACTCGAACAGGGTCGAATTTTGGGTCGAACAGGGTCGAATCATTAGTCAAACAGGATCGAATCATGAAACAGATAGGGTAGAGTCACCATTTGAACGGGGTCAAAATCAAACCCTTGAATGGAATAGGGTTGAATAATGAGTCAAACAGTTGAACGGGGTCGAGAGTCGAACATGGTCAAATGCTGGTTCAAAAAAGGGTCGAATCATAAGTCAAACAGGGTCGAATCATGAGCCAAACTGGATCGAATCTTGAGAAGAGCAGTTTCGAGTCATGAGTCGAATATGATCAAATTATCAATTCATGGGTCGGACTGGGTCGAATCATGAGTCAAATTGGTTCGAGTCATGAGTCAAACAGATTCAAATCATGAGTCGAATATGATCAAATCATGCGACGAACAAGGTCGATCGAGTCAAAAAGAGTCGAATCATAGGTCAAACAGGGTCGAGTCGTGAGTTGAACGGGGTCGAAAGTCAAACAATTTCGAACCAATGGTCGACCAGGATCGAATCATGGGTCAAACACGATCGAATCATGAGTCAAACAAGGTGGAATCATAAGTCAATTAGGATCGAGTCATGGTTCGAACTTGGCCGAAAAGTGGGTCGAGCCGGGTCAAATCATTACTCGATCAGGGTCGAATTTTGGGTCAAACAAGGTCGAATCATTAGTCAAACAGGATCGAATCATGCAACGAACAGGGTAGAGTCACCATTTGAACGGGGTCAAAATCAAACAAGGTCGATTGCTGAATCGAACAGGGTCGAATCATGAGTCAAACAGGATCGAATTTTGAAAAGAACAGTTTCGAGTCATGAGTCGAATATGATCAAATTATCAAATCATGGGTCGAACTGGGTCGAATCATGAGTCAAATTGGTTCAAGTCATGAGTCAAACAGAGTCAAATCATTAGCCAAACAGGATCGAATCATGCAACGAACAGGGTAGAGTCACCATTTGAACGGGGTCAAAATCAAACAAGGTCGATTGCTGAATCGAACAGGGTCGAATCATGAGTCAAACACTCGAACAGGGTCGAGAGTCAAACACAGTCAAATGATGGTTCAAAAAGGGTAGAATCATGAGTCAAACAGGGTCGAATCATAAGCCAAACAGGATCGAACTTTGAAAAGAACAGTTTCGAGTCATGAGTCGAATATGATCAAATTATCAAATCATGGGTCGGACTGGGTCGAATCATGAGTCAAATTGGTTCAAGTCATGAGTCAAACAGAGTCAAATCATTAGTCGAATATGATCAAATCATGAGACGAACAAGGTCGATCGAGTCGAAAAGAGCCGAATCATAGTTCAAACAGGGTCGAGTTGTGAGTTGAACGGGGTCGCAAGTCAAACAAGTTGAAACCATTGGTCGACCAGGGTCAAATCATGGGTCAAACACGGTCGAGTTTTGAGTCAAACAGGGTCCAATCATGAATCAAACAGGGTCGAATCATAAGTCAATTAGGATCGAATCAATGGTCGAGTTTGGCCGAACCCTGGGTCGAGCCGGGTCAAATAATGACTCGAATAGGATCGGATTTTGGGTCGAACAGTGTCGAATCATGAGTCAAACAAGATCGAATCATGAAACGAACAGGGTAGAGTCACCATTTGAACGTGGTCAAAAACAAACAAGGTCGAATCATGAGTCAAACAGGGTCGAATCGTGGTTCAAACTTGGCTGAAACCTGGGTCGAGCTGGATTGAATCTTGAGTCGATCGCGGTCGAATTTTGGTTCGAGCGAGATCAAATGATGAGTCAAATATGATCAAACAATGAGACGATCAAGGTCGATCGAGTCGGAAGGAGTCGAATCATTGGTCAAACAGGCTCGAGTCGCGAAATGAACGAGGTTGAACCATGAGTCAAACAAGGTCGACGACTCATAAGTCAAACAGGCTCGAATCATGAATCAAACAGGGTCAAATCATGGATCAAAAATTGTCGAATCATTGGTCAAACAGGGTCGAGTCGCGAAATGAACGACGCAGACCATAAATCAAACAGGCTCGTATCATGAATAGAATACGGTCGAATCATAAGTCAATTAGGATGGTATCATGGTTCGAATTTGGCCGAAACGTGGGTCGAGCCGGGTCAAATCATTACTCAATCAGGTTCGAATTTTGGGTCAAACAAGGTCGAATCATTAGTCAAACAGGATCGAATCATGAAACGAACAGGGTAGAGCCACCATTTGAACGGGGTCAAAATCAAACAAGGTCGATTGCTGGATCGAACAGGGTTGAATCATGAGTCAAACAGTTGAACCGGGTCGAGAGTCGAGCATGGTCAAATGATGGTTCAAACAGGGTCGAATCATGAGTCAAACAGGGTCGAATCATGGGTCAAACAGGGTCGTATCTTGAGTCAAACAGGGTCCAATCATGAGTCAAACAGGGTCGAATCATAAGTCAATTAGGATCGAATCATGGTTCGAATTTGGCCGAAACCTGGGTCGAGCCCGGCCAAATCATTAATCGAATAGGGTCGATTTTTGGGTCAAACAGGGTCGAATCATGAGTCAAACAGGATCGAATCATGAAACGAACAGGGTAGAGTCACCATTTGAACGGGATCAAAAACAAACAAGGTCGAATCATGAGTCAAACAGGGTCGAATCGTGGTTCGAACTTGGCTGAAACCTGGATCGAGCTAGGTTCAATCATGAGTCGATCGCGGTCGAATTTTGGGTCGAGCGAGGTCAAACCATGAGTCGAGTAAGATCAAATCACGAGACGATCAGGGTCGATCGAGTCGGAAACAGTCAAATCATTGGTCAAACAGGCTCGAGTCGCGAAATGAACGAGGTCGAATCATGATTCAAAAAAGGTCCACGACTCATAAGTCAAACAGGCTCGAATCATGAATCAAACAGGGTCAAATCATGACTCAAAAAGAGTCGAATCATTGGCCAAACAGGGTCGAGTCGCGAAATGAATGAGGTAGACTCATAAGTCAAACAGGCTTGTATCATGAATAGAACAGGGTCGAGTCATAAGTCAATTAGGATCGAATCATGGTTCAAATTTTGCCGAAACGTTGATCGAATTGGGTCAATTTATGACTCGAACAGGGTCAAAATTTGGGTCGAACAGGGTCTAATCATTAGTCAAACAAGATCGAGTCATAAAACGAACAGGTTAGAGTCACCATTTGAACGCTATCAAAATCAATCAAGGTCGATTGCTGAATCGAACAGGGTTGAATCATGAGTCAAGCAGTTGAACGGGGTCGAGAGTCGAACATGGTCAATTGATGGTTCAAACAGGGTCGAATCATGAGTCAAACAGGGTCAAACCAAGCGCCAAACAGGATTAATTTTTAAGAAGAACAGTTTCGAGTCATGAGTCGAATTTGATCAAATTATCAAAAATGGGTCGGACGGGGTCGAGTCACGACTCATAAAGAGTCGAATCATGAGTCGAACAGGGTAGAATCATGGTTCAAACAGGGTCTTATATTGAGTAAAACAGGGTCCAATCATGAGTCAAACAGAGTCGAATCATGAGTCAAACAGGATCGAATCATGAAACGAACAGGGTAGAGTCACCATTTGAACGGGATCAAAAACAAAACAGGGTCGAATCATGAGTCAAACAGGGTCGAATCGTGGTTCGAATTTGGCCGAAACCTGGTTCGAGCTGGGTCAAATCATGAGTCGATCGCGGTCGAATTTTGGGTCGAGCGAGGTCAAACCATGAGTCGAATATGATCAAATCATGAGACGATCAGCGTCGATCGAGTCGGAAAGAGTCAAATCAATGGTCAAACAGGCTCGAGTCGCGAAATGAACGAGGTCGAATCATGAGTCAAAAAAGGTCGACGACTCATAAGTCAAACAAGCTCGAATCATGAATCGAACAAGGTCAATTAATGGCTGAAAACAAGTCGAATCATGGGTCAAACAGGGTCGAAACTTGAGTCAAACAGGGTCCAATCATGATTCAAACAGGATCGAATCATAAGTCAATTGGGATGGAATCAAGGTTCGAATTTGGCCGAAACCTGGGTCGAGACGGGTCAAATCATGACTAGAACAGGGTCGATTTTTGTGTCGAACAGGGTCGACTCATGAGTCAAACAGGGTCAAATCATTGTTCGAGTTTGGCCGAAGAAACCTGGGTCGAGCTGGGTCGAATGATGAGACGATCAGGGTCGATCGAGTCGGAAAGAGTCGAACCATTGGTCAAACAGGGTCGAGTCGGGAAATGAACGAGGTCGAATCATGAGTCAAACAAGGTCGATGACTCATAAGTCAAACAGGCTCGAATCATGAATCGAACAGGGTCAAATCATGACTCATAAAGAGTCGAATCATTTGTCAAACAGGGTCGAGTCGCGAAATGAACGAGGTAGACTCATAAGTCAAATAGGCTCGAATCATTGTTCGAGTTTGGTCGAAACGTTGGTCGAATCGGGTCAAATCATGACTCGAACAGGGTCAAAATTTGGGTCGAACAGGGTCTAATCATGAGTCAAACAAGGTCGATGACTCATAAGTCAAACAGGCTCGAATCATGAATCGAACAGGGTCAAATCATGACTCATAAAGAGTCGAATCATTGGCCAAACAGGGTCGAGTCGTGAAATGAACGAGGTAGACTCATAAGTCAATTAGGATGGAATCATTGTTCGAGTTTGGTCGAAACGTTGGTCGGATCGGGTCAAATCATGACTCGAACAGGGTCAAAATTTGGGTCGAACAGGGTCTAATCATTAGTCAAACAAGATCGAGTCATAAAACGAACAGGTTAGAGTCACCATTTGAACGGTATCAAAATCAAACAAGGTCGATTGCTGAATCGAACAGGGTTGAATCATGAGTCAAGCAGTTGAACAGGGTAGAGAGTCGGACATGGTCAAATGATGGTTCAAACACGGTCGAATCATGAGTCAAACAGGGTCGAACCATGAGCCAAACAGGATCAATTTTTGAGAAGAACAGTTTCGAGTCATGAGTCGAATATGATCAAATTATCAAAGATGGGTCGGACCGGGTCGAATCACGACTCAAAAAGAGTCGAATCATGGGTCGAACAGGGTAGAATCATGGGTAAAACAGGGTCTTATATTGAGTCAAGCAGGGTCCAATCATGAGTCAAACAGGGTCGTATCATGAATAGAACAGGGTCGAGTCATAAGTCACTTATGATCGAATCATGGTTCGAATTTGGCCGAAACGCGGGTCGAGCCGGGTCAAATCATGACTCGAACAGGGTCGAATTTTGGGTCGAACAGGGTCGAATCATCAGTCAAACAGAATCGAATCATGAAACGAACAGGGTAGAGTCACCATTTGAACGGGGTCAAAATCAAACAAGGTCGAATGCTGAATCGAACATGGTCGAATAATGAGTCAAACAGGGTCAAATCATATTTCGAGTTTGGCCGAAGAAACCTGGGTCAAGCTGGGTCGAATAATGAGTCGATCGCGGTCAAAATTTGGGTCGAATGGGGTCAAATCATGAGACGATCAGGGTCGATCGAGTCGGAAAGAGACGAATCATTGGTCAAACAGGGTCGAGTCGCAAAATGAACGAGGTCGAATCATGAGTTAAGCAAGGTCGACGACTCATAAGTCAAACAGGCTCGAACCATGAATCGAACAGGGTCAATTCATGACTCAAAAAGAGTCGAATCACGGGTCAAACAGGGTCGAGTCTTGAGTCAAACAAGGTCCAATCATGAGTCAAACAGGGTCGAATCATAAGACAAATAGGATCGAATCATGGTTCGAATTTGGCCGAAACCTGGGTCGAGCCGGGTCAAATCATGACTCGAACAGGGTCGAATTCTGTGTCGAACAGGGTCGAGTCCTGAGTCAAACAGGATCGAATCATGAAACTAACAGGGTAGAGTTACCATTTGAACGGGGTCAAAATCAAACAAGGTCGAATCATGAGTCAAAAGGGTCGAATCGTGGTTCGAATTTGGCCAAAACCTGGGTCAAATTTTGGGTCGAAGATGATCAAATCATGAGACGAACAAGGTCGATCGAGTCGAAAAGAGTCGAATCAGAGGTCAAACAGGGTCGTATTATGAATCGAACAGCGTCAAATTATGAGTCAAACAGGGTCAAATCATGGTTTGAAATTGGCCGAAGAAATCTGGGTCGAGCTGGGTCGAATAATGAGTCGATCGCGGTCAAATTTTGGGTCAAACGGGCTCAAATCATGAGACGATCAGGGTCGATCGAGTCGGAAAGAGGCGAAACATTGGTCAAACAGGGTCGAGTCGCGAAATGAACAAGGTCGAATCATGAGTCAAACAAGGTCGACGACTCATAAGTCAAACAGGCTCGAATCATGAATCGAACAGGGTCAATTCATGACTCAAAGGATTCGAATCATTGGTCAAACAGGGTCGAATCGCGAAATGAACAAGGTCGAATCATAAGTCAAACTGGCTCGTATCATACATCGAACAGGGTTAAATCATGATTCAAACAGGGTCGAATCATAAGTCAATTATGATCGAATCATGGTTCGAATTTGGCCGAAAAGCGGGTCGAGCCGGGTCAAATCATGACTCGAACAGGGTCGAATTTTGGGTCGAACAGGGTCAAATCATCAGTCAAACAGGATCGAATCATGAAACGAACAGGGTAGAGTCACCATTTGAACGGGGTCAAAATCAAACAAGGTCAAATGCTGAATCGAACAGGGTCGAATCATGAGTCAAACAGGGTCAAATCATGTTTCGAGTTTGGCCGAAGAAACCTGGGTCGAGCTGGGTCGAATAATGAGTCGATCGCGGTCAAAATTTGGGTCGAATGGGGTCAAATCATGAGACGATCAGGTCCGATCGAGTCGGAAAGAGTCGAATCATTGGTCACACAGGGTCGAGTCGCAAAATGAACGAGGTCGAATCATGAGTTAAGCAAGGTCGACGACTCATAAGTCAAACAGGCTCGAACCATGAATCGAACAGGGTCAATTCATGACTCAAAAAGAGTCGAATCATGGGTCAAACAGTGTCGAATCTTGAGTCAAACAAGGTCCAATCATGAGTCCAACAGGGTCGAATCATAAGACAAATAGGATCGAATCATGGTTCGAATTTGGCCGAAACCTGGGTCAAGCCGGGTCAAATCATGACTCGAAAAGGGTCGAATTCTGTGTCGAACAGGGTCGAGTCCTGAGTCAAACAGGATCGAATCATGAAACTAACAGGGTAGAGTTACCATTTGAACGGGGTCAAAATCAAACAAGGTCGAATCATGAGTCAAACAGGGTCGAATCGTGGTTCGAATTTGGCCGAAACCTGGGTCAAGTTTTGGGTCGAATATGATCAAATCAAGAGACGAACAAGGTCGATCGAGTCGAAAAGAGTCAAATCAGAGGTCAAACAGGGTCGAGTACTTGGTTGAACGGGGTCGAAAGTCAAACAAGTTCAAACCATTGATCGACCAGGGTCGAATCAGAAGTCAAACAGGCTCGTATTATGAATCGAACAGCGTCAAATCATGACTCAAACAGGGTCGAATCATAGTTCGAGTTTGGTTGAAACATGGATCGAACCATAAGTCAATTAGGATCGAATCATGGTTCGAATTTGGCCGAAACCTGGGTCGAGCTGGGTCAAATCATGACTCGAACAGGGTCGAATTTTGGGTCGAACCGGGTCGAGTCGCGAAATGAACGAGGTCGACTCATAAGTCAAACAGGCTCGTATACTGAATCAAATATGACCAAAAATATCAAATCATGCTTCAAACAGGGCTAAATCATGAGTCAAATAGTGTCGAATCATGTGTCAAACAGAGTCGAATCATGAGTCGAAAATGATTAAAGCATGAGACCAACAAGGTCGATGGAGTCGAACAGAGGCGAATCATAAGTCAAACAGGGTCGAGTAGTCAGTTGAACGGGGTCGAGAGTCGAACATGGTCAAATGATGGTTGGAAAAGAGTCGAATCATGAGTCAAACAGGGTCGAATCATGAGCAAAACAGGATCGAATCTTGAGAAGAACAGGTTCGAGTCATGAGTCGAATATGATCAAATTATCAAAGATGGGTCGGACCGGGTCGAATCATGACTCAAAAAGAGTCAAATCCTTGGTCAAACAGGGTCGAGTCGCGAAATGAACGAAGTCCACTCATAAGTCAAACAGGCTCGTATCATGAATCGAACAGGGTCAAATCATGACTCAAACAGCATTGAATCATAGTTCAAATTTGGCCGAAACATGGATCGAGCCAGGTTGAATCATGAGTCTAAGAGGGTCAAATTTTGGGTCGAACAAGGTCTAATCATGAGTCAAACAGGATCGAATCTTGAAAAGAACAGGTTTGAATCATGATTCGAATATGATCAAATTATCAAATCACGGTTCGAACAGGGTCAAATCATGAGTCAAATAGGGTCGAACCTTGAGAAGAACAGGGTTGAATTATGAGTCGAATATGATCAAATTATCAAATAATGTTTCGAACAGGGTCAAATCATGAGTCAAATAGGGTCGAATCATGTGTCAAACAGAGTCGAATCATTAGTCGAATATGATTAAATCATGAGACGAACGAGGTCGAGTAGTCAGTTGAGCGGGGTCGAGCGTCGAACATGGTCAAATGATTGTTGGAACAGGGTCGAATCATGATTCAAACAGGGTCGAGTCATGAGCAAAACAGGATCGAATCTTGTGAAGAACAAGTTCGAGTCATGAGTCGAATATGATCAATTTATCAAAGATGGGTCGGACTGGGTCAAATCATGAGTCAAATTGATTCGAGTCATGAGTCAAACAGAGCCGAATCATGAGTCGAATATGATCAAATCTTGAGACGAACAAGGTCGATCGAGTCAATAAGAGTCGAATCATAGATCAAACAGGGTCGAGTAGTTAGTTGAACGGGGTCGAAAGTCAAACAAGTTCAAACCATTGATCGACCAGGGTCGAATCATGGGTCAAACAGGGTCGAATTTTGAGTCAAACAGGGTCCAATCATGATTCAAACAGGGTCGAATCATAAGTCAATTAGGATCGAATCATGGTTCGCATTTGGCCGAACCCTGGGTCGAGCCGGGTCAAATCATGACTCGAACAGGGTCCAATTTTGTGTCGAACAGGGTCGTATCATGAGTCAAACAGGATCGAATCATGAAACGAACAGGGTAGAGTCACCATTTGAACGGGTTCAAAATCAAACAAGGTTGAATGCTGAATCGAACAAGGTCGAATCATGAGTCAAACAGGGTCAAATCATGGTTCGAGTTTGGCCGAAGAAACCTGGGTCGAGCTGGGTCGAATAATGAGACGATCAGGGTCGATCGAGTCGGAAAGAGTCGAACCATTGGTCAAACAGGGTCGAGTCGCAAAATGAACGAGGTCGAATCATGAGTCAAACAAGTTCGATGACTCATAAGTCAAACAGGCTCGAATCATGAATCGAACAAGGTCAATTCATGACTCAAAAAAGTCGAATCATTGGTCAATTAGGGTCGAGTCGCGAAATGGACGAGGTCGATTCATAAGTCAAACAGGCTCGTATCATGAATCGAACAGGGTCAAATCATGACTCAAACAGGGTTGAATCATAGTTCGAATTTCTTTGAAAGATGGATCGAGCCAGGTTGAATCATGAGTCTAACAGGGTCAAATTTTGGTCGAACAAAGTCAAATCATGAGTCAAACAGGATCGAATTTTGAGAAGAGCAGGTTTGAAGTAAGAGTCGAATACGATCAAATTATCAAATCATGGTTCGATTAGGGTAAAATCATTAGTCAAATAGGGTCGAATCTTGAGAAGAACAGGTTTGAATCATGAGTCGAATATGATCAAATCATCAAAGATGGGTCCGACCGGATCGAATCATGAGTCAATTAAGGTCGAGTCATGAGTCAAACAGAGTCGAATCATGAGTCGAATATGATCAAATCTTGAGACGATCAAGGTCAATCGAGTCGGAAAGAGTCGAATCATTGGTCAAACAGGGTCGAATAGCGAAATGAACGAGGTCAAATCTTGAGTCAAGCAAGGTCGACGACTCATAAGTCAAACATGCTCGAATCATTTATCGAACAGGGTCAAATCATGCCTCAAACAGCGTTGAATCATAGTTCAAATTTGGTCGAAACATGGATCGAGCCAGGTTGAATCATGAGTCTAACAAGGTCAAATATTGGGTCGAACAAGATCGAATCATGAGTCAAACAGGATCGAATCTTGAAAAGAACAGGTTTGAATCATGATTCGAATATGATCAAATTATCAAATCATGGTTCGAACAGGGTCAAATCAGGAGTCAAATAGGGTCGAACCTTGAGAAGAACAGGGTTGAATTAAGATTCGAATATGATCAAATTATCAAATCATGTTTCGAACAGGGTCAAATCATGAGTCAAACAGAGTCGAATCATGAGTCGAATATGATTAAATTTTGGTCGTAGAAAGTCCATTTTGGCGACCCATTTCGATCGCATCATGAGTCGCCGACCTCGCCCCGGGATATGTCTGCGTCAGGCGCAATCCATAAAAAAACTGTTCGCAACCGGCATGATTAGCCGCCACGTTTTTTTGAAAGATTTTTAAAATCTTACAGATTATGTGTTCAATTCGGTTATTGCTTGCCATTTGACACTTTCTGCTCAACTACTAAGCAAAAACGTTTTATTAAAAAAAATTATTTTTCTCAAAACTTACTTTTTTTATAATGTGTTGTTTTATCTTATAGTTTTAAATTTCAAATTTCACTCATAATGTATCAAGTTTTGAAAAAACCAGTTATTGCTTCTTGAGTTTTTGTTTGAGACCTTGGCAGCTTTCATGTTCATGATTTAAGTCCAGACTGTTGCGACTTATCGTCAAGTCTACCGCGAACCATTTTCAGACTATACTGCGATTCAATTACGAACTATATCACGAATATTTTTCACCTTATACTGCGACTAATGACCAAAATATTGCAAAAAAATACGATATTCCCAGACTATGACCGCTTATATAAAATCTTTTCCAATTTATAACGTTTTGGTCACAATATATACGTTTAACGTGCAAACGTTCACTATGTCAAACATCCGAAAAACCAAAAATGTTGCCAATATTCGAAAAAGTTTTTACTAGGGAAAATATCTGACATTTTACAAAAAGTAGCGCAAAGATCTGATTTCTGCCGTTCGGTTAAAAGATGCTGTATTGCCCGAGTTAATAGAGACTGCCTCCTTTGCGCCAACGTGCTGTGAGCTTATCTTAAATAGGTAGGTCTTTATATGAAAACTAGATCAGGTCATTGCCGCGAAGAAATGATTCTTGTGTACTGCGCCTATCGACAACCTTATACCGAGAGTCGGTTCACTTTAAATTGGCTAACTGAACTGTATCTTTCGTTGGAAAGTCTTGCGTCATATTATTACGTAACTATTATATAAGCGAAAAAAAAATTAAAAATAATCGCGGGCCTCAATGCATAAGAAACCGAAGTGCTATACAACACATCAGCAAAACTAATGTTCTAATGAATTACGCTTAAAAAGTCTTTGGTTGCAATATTTTTTTGATAAAACTTTTTTGTTATCTTCATCAGATAGAACAGCAGGTCAAACGCATTTTAAAAGCATTGAGCCATGATGGTATATGAGCCTCATCAAAACTCTTTTGTTAACAAGCGGTTGCTGTGTTTGTCATCAGATTTACTTTGAAGTTAACGATTAGACTAAAAAACTATCAATTATTCATTCAAAATCATTAAAAGAAACGTTTCTTAGCAAAATTTTATGCTAAGCCGTATTTTAATTTGAGCAAAGCAATAACAACGGTTTTTCAAAAAGGCTTAAGAGATAATAAGATTTATAGCATTACTGTTGGTGTATCAGGTCAAAAACTTGAAAACTCCGACTGCCCCTCAAAATGCAATAAAAATTTTGCTTCAAAATTTGATGGAATATTTGAAAAAACTGGGAAAAATTATGTTTTTTAACCCCCCAAACGATATCTAAAATATAAAAAGATTTATTAAAGGAAACAAGAAAACTTCGATTCAATTTGAAAGTATGTAGTTTGCCGCTTTTTTTTTTTACAAGAGCGCGACATATCGAGCGCTTTTTGTTCCAAATTTTATAGTTTCATTAAAAAAAATATCCACAGGTGCAAAATGTTAACAAATTGATTTCAGGACAACGTTAAATTTTGTTTCGAAAAGAGTAACTTTTTGAAAAAAATTTTTTGGTTGCGGAAGTCGAAAATTGAATAAATGGTTAACAAAAAATCACCCCAAAGATACTTTATTCATCTTTTTATTCAAAGTCGAAACAACAATACATCAACTTATAAAGAATTTTGAACTGTTTTGCTCGAAAAATTCTTACAAATTCAGCAAAAAAATTTTGATCCCCTTTTTGACGTCTAGTTATTCTTGCAGAAGAAATAAGATTAAAAAAAGAGAAAATACTAATGGATTTTGAGCATTTTGTTCACATTCATACCAAAAAAAATTGTTGTGTATACACATTTATATACATATACATAAAACCAGCTGCTGCGAAAAAGTCACATAATATGACACTCTGATTATCATTGCAAAATTCTCAAAAGAAAAGAAGACATTAAAAAACTATAAGGAAAAAAATGTTAATTTTCCAATAATTTTCTTTATTGTTTTCTATATATTTCAGTCAGCGAAAAGAGACAGTAAGCTTCCTAAAAAACTTGCATTACAGGGCAATGTTCTAAATGTTACGACTGCCTCGCTCTAACTGGTCTCGACAAAAACCTAAATTTTGATTTGCCAAAGTATCAAATATTAACAAAATAAAACTTTGAATCGTTTACTGAATTCAACCGAAAAGTTGGAACGAAAATGAGTGCGGGCTAATTCGTCGCTTGTAGAAAAATCAAGCATCAAAATAATATCTAAACAGGCGGAGTCTAACCGCAGTTAGGTTAGAACAAATATAAGCTCTCGGTAATCATCAGGCAGGTTGCATGATATATGATGCCCTTGCTGGGAATTTTCTTTGTCGGAAAATCAAATTTTTCAAGAAGGTGTAAACTAAGTTTAATAAAACTGTTCGTGTCAGCGCGAAGCCCCGATTGATAATGTACAAACTCTGATTTTTTCTTCAATTCTTTTTTCAGATTTATTTCTCACTTTTATCCCGCCATACGCTATTTAAAAAACAAAGTGATATATTTTGAATTTGGTAGCCTATAAAAAGAGCAAACTGATTGATCAATTCAATTTGGAAATTTATTTTCAACCACTTTCATTATACTATGACATATTTTGCGCGTGAATTTCCCCAGTTTGAATTGTTGTAGTCAATGTAGTGTTACGTTTAATTCTCTATATTTTTAGTACAAATGATTGCAAGTCAGTTTTTCTAAAAGCTCTTGACACCAATTTCTTTTAGATGCTATACAAAATTTCGCCAAGAGGCCCATTAAAAAATGGAATTTGTCTAGAGAATATTTCGTTACTTTCTTTGATTGGATGAAGCTTTAATTTACATGTTTTTAAATCAGCTCAGGTTTTGTATTAGAAAACCAAAGCTTTCTAAAAGTCTATGGAAGCGTTTGAATATCTGCAGGCTGATCGTTTCATAAAATAAGAAAAAAAAAACAATAAACAAAAATACACTGAATGAAAAAAAGAAAAAGAGCAATTTTTTATGTAACCACAAGTATGGTTGGAACATATTGTGCGAGATCCACAGCAACCATCTAACTTTCATCAAAAAAATAAAACATGCAAGAAATTTTGTTTTTCCGACCATTGAAAAGAAGAAATTTGTGATCTGGTATATTTTAGATTTTTCTTTTGTTTTGAACACAAAACCAGTTTTAAGAAATAGTCATTGAAATGGGCCGAGTGATATATCATCGTAAAACCGTAATTCGAACCACATGAAAAATTTCCGAAAACTTATCCCAGTGTCGAAAAAAGTGGCTCGAATTTTTTCAGATAAAGTCTAATTTCGAGCAAGTAACGCTCATTATATGGAAACTTACTGTGTTTCAATACTTTTGGTATAACAAACTCAATTTTAAAACTTAAAAAAACCAGTTTTGGATGCTTCATTCAGCGCTTGTTTAGCCAAAAAAGATTTTATAAAAGTTAAAACTTTTGCGCAAAAGGTAAGAAAACAACGTAAAAGCGACAATTTTTTTCATGTTACTTTGTTTTTAAATCATTTTTGAGGCAAATTGTGTCGATCATGCCTAATTTATTGCTTTTCCACGCGATTGTATAGTTTTCAAATCAAATCTCACCACCTACTTGAAACGACCCTAATTTGAAGAGAAGTAGAAAAAAGTTTCAATTTTTGTCAGAACTATGATCGGAACATTCTGTGCTACTTAAACAGCATCCGGATATCCCTAATTATGGCTTCTGGATCAGTTAATCGAGCTTTTGAAGTTACCAGTTTTAGATATTTTGAACAACACTCTCCTTCAAGAAAGGAACATTGTTTAGTTGATTAATATAGTCGAAATTTCGACCAATCAGAATGCAGCAAAATCTCATTTCTCAATACAAAGCTCTAGTCCTAATTTACTGTATTTATTTAGAGGGGATAAAGATTTTTTGGTAGATACCATAGGGGGGATTGTTAAGTAGATCCCGAATTTTACAAACGTTATTGTAGAAAAGCAAGCATCAGTGTAAAACAAAATATTTGCCCCACATTTCGAAATCTATGTTGTTGCGCTACAATCACTTTACTTCGGTACCATCTTACTAAATACTTTTTGGCTTTAAAAACTATTATCCAAGAAAACAACCGCCAAGAGCCTTCTACAAAACCTACTTTTGAAAAAACGCATAAAAACACCTACTTGATATTTTATCCTCAAGTTAACAGAAAAACTGAATGACTAAAATTTCTTCTTCAGAGCAACTTTGATGCAAACAATCACAAAAACTATCCAATGGAAAAATTTATTCGTAAGATCGAAGCTTCAGTTTACAATTGGTTTATGGAGATTTACTCAGAGCAGAAGCCATTTGCGGATTTTTTAATAAATTAAAATTCGATAATAAATTTCAAATTAGGAATAAGTTTTGACTGATAATTGGTAAACTGACAGCTGGTGCTGGTGGTGTACAATAACCTATCAAGGCCCTACTTGATAAATACATCTATAAATTAGACTGATTGACATTAAAAGTATAGAAATATACAACATTGAATAGCCATCATTAACTATCACCCCCTTAACTTTCGAGATCCCCCCATTTTCAGTCTACTAGGGGTTGGTACTGCTCCTCCTGTCGTGCTTTGTTGTCTTGATACTTGAGGTAGATCTTCTTCAGCAGTAGAATGAGCCCGCAGATGCCGAACAATCCGATGAAGATGTAGAATGCCGTCTGATCCGCCATTCTGCTAAATATCTCATCGGCCTTTTTTCCAGATCTAAGGTTGGTGTTTCTTCGTAGAAGACTTGGGGACGGTATCTACGTTTCCTTAAATATAGTAACATGTGAGGATGGGTGGGGAGGGCGACATTTTAATTCACTTTTCAGAACGACCCGCCGAACACCCCCCCCCCCCCCTCCCCTCCGCATTTTTGGCCCCGTTGCAGCAAAACTTTTTGTCTGACTGGTCATTGAATGATTCTGGAGATTTGTCGGTGCCATAAGAGATTTGAACGGAATAACATAAATATCAAATACAAAGTTCCAAACACTGGTTTCAATCACTATAGGCGTCCATTCTCTGTCTATTAATGAAGCAAAACATTTTTCTCAAATTTATCGAAGACTATGCACTGAGAGGAGAAACAGAAGCTGACACGATTTGCGGTTCCAGTTACATTTATAAAATTAATTCAGAAAACACCTGAAATACTGCAGATCGCAGCATTATCTCCAGGAGACAAAATGAAGCGTACATCAACACAAATAAACAAAAAAAATCACAAAAAATTGTCTCACATTTTTCACAATTTTCAGGGTTTTCAAAGTTTGTGCAGATGAAGAAACTCAAATGAGGCAACCAACACAATGCTAGCCATGATAATATTAACCCACCAAAATGACAAAACGATCAAGCAGAAAAAACATTGAGGCCTTAAAAACGTTTTTCAGCTTTTCCTGCGAGATTTTATGCTGATGAGGCGCGGAAATAAGATTTCTCTTGAAGGGCATTCCAAAAAACAAACTTTTCTCAGATCGACCCAATAAATTTTTCGAGCTCAACCAAACACATTTGAGGTCCTATTTTGAAAAAAATTTTTGCGCGGCCAGGCAAACTTCCAAAAAATCTCAGAAACGTTAAAAATTTGACCAAGTAGTAGCGTTTTTTTGGCAAGCGCTCACCCCTTGAAATTAAATTATATTCTTGACACTTAAGAAAAAATTGAAGGTGGGTCAAGTGATATCGCTACTGATACTTCTTTGCTCCTTGAAAAATTTTCTTCTAATGTTTTCTGAAAACGAGCTGACCGAATAAAAACCTCGGCATAAAAATGAAATCCAAGAACATTGGGTGGCCTACATTATGAAAGCCAACACTCATTTGGCCGAGCTTTTTTGAAAATAACCAAAACATAAATGAATAAATTTGTCAGAACATTTATGTGTAAAGCATTGCAATGTACCATTCAATGAAAAAATGTAACAAGCGAACATTTAGATGCGTTGAAAATTCGGTTAACATCAGAGTGTTTGCTCTGTTAGTTTGATTTCTAAGATTTATCTAGAAAAAAAGTAAGCTTTGCGGCACCCCACCCATACTCCAATCGCGCGGGGGCGCGGAGGGGGTGAACACGTGAACGGATGGGAAAGGAGGAAGGGTCAAACGCGAGTTTTATGTAAAATGATTAGGTTTAGATTTCGAGCATGCTGTGAGTATAGCAGAAAATTATACTGGATTTGAAATTGATTATAATCCAAGTTAATGAATTTTAATTGATTGTTTTTTTTATAAAGTAATCGATTATAATTAAAACAAAATCTATTTCATGAACTTGAATTTTGATGATTTTTCGACTTTTTTACGAAAGTAGGTGACGGAAATTTTTTTATTATCAGCCAAAAAGTATTATTCTCTTAAGCCCAAATTGAAGGTATATTTTCCTGGTTTTAACGCGTAAGTGGAGATTTAATCCGTATCAGAGTTCCAAACTGAGTGGAGGCATGTTTTTAGTAAATTTGAAGTTTGCAATTTAGGAAATATATCACTTTTTACTTTACATTGTGTGTGTGGAAAGGTTTTCAAAAAAATCTCAAAAAATTTTTTTTCTCCAGTTTTGTTTTTAAGTAATCAATATTTTGAGTCAAACACTAGCCTATAGACTTCAAAAGGCAGTAGAAAAACTCAGGGAAATTATAAACAAAAATTCTAGGTGATAAAGAAGTCCGTTCACAGCTCAAATAACCACCCCAGATCACAGCGGACTGGTTAGTTTTGGTTTAATTGGCAAAAATTTTGGGTTAGTTTGCCAAAACTGGATTCAGATCAGTTTTTCTTGAAAAAATTGTTCCGACGTTCATATAAAAGAAAGAATGTTTGAGAAGAGGAAAATAGTGCATTAGAAAACTTTGTGTTTCAGAAAAGACCAATTCATTTGTTGGGATTTTTTCTAATGCTATCTTTTAATCATTCTCTTATAAAACCTATAAAAAAACAACGACCGATCAAATATTGAGGCTCACAAATCTTGGAACTCTCCCAAAAATGTGAAAAAGAAAAAAAATAGGACATTTTGCCTGCCTTTTCATGTGATTCACTTATAAAATGTGAAAATTTGCGGGTAACTTTTCACTATGTATTGCTTTTTTTAAGTATTCAGTAGATGTTTTTCAAGCACAAAACTCGTTATTGTCGGTTATTTTTGACAATAATAAAAATTAATAATAATTGTAGTTCCTGCGAATCGCAGAGGAGCTATCAGTAGGGCTTAACAGTTCTATCGAGGATAGTCCATTTGTATCATCTCCCCGCATTCCAGAAAGTGTTATTTTGCTGAGCGAAGCTGTTTTTTGCGAATCAAGGCCGTTTTCTTGCGTCTAGAACTTTTACGTGGTACCACTATTGCGGCCAAATTTTGTCAGGTTGTAAGGTTGTGGTAGACCTGAAGCTGGAGGTCAAGTGAGTGCTTGTCCTCACACACTATCATTGCCATGGCTTGGGATCGAATACACGATCTGACAATTTCAAAGTGAACGCCTTACCACTGTGCTAAGTGCCTCCTGACTATATCATTTTCCTGATGACTAGAAACTTTGATTACTTTGTAACTTTCGGAGCAATTTATAGATGTTCGCATGGTCAGAAATCTACTGCCACAAGATTATTTTTGTAGTTTTTTAAAAGTGGCAATGATTTTTGAATACTTTTTGAGTTTATATTGCATGGTCAGACAACATTTTGGGAAAATCCATAATAAGCAAAAAATCGTAACAAGAAGGCCATGAGCAGGAGGTGACCACTACCTCTCAGTTTTTGAGGTGACCACTACCTCTCCCATAAAGCCCGTGAGTCAGTGTTTGCCAATGAATCTTCTTTTACTGTTTTCAGCCTTTTCTGAATTGTCGTTTGCTACGAATTGTCACTCTATGATGTTTTTATGTGTTCATATAAAAAAATTTCACAAAATCTAGAAAAGAAAAGAACAACTTTTTTGCCGAATAAAAGCTGATTAGCACAATTATTGAATGGTTTTTGAATCCGTAAAAATTTTCAGATTTGTGACTTTTTTTTAAGCCCGATTCAAATTATTTGCCTACTCTACTTAGGCACTTGTCAAATGAAAGATGAAATTTTGAATTTTTAGATTTTTTCATCTGCTTGAGCTCATGATTTAGAACAACATTTGATTGGTTTCTTGTTATTTAAAACACCTGTTCAGATTGTATTAAAAGCGGAAAATTTAAACAAAACTATAGGAAGTTAAATAACATTAATAGCTTTCAATGTCAATTAAATAAGTTTGCTTAGAGTTTTAGCAGACCTAAAATAGTTTAGTTGATTTACCTAAATTCTGGCCCAAATTTTTCATCCAAAGGGTGTAATTTTTCGCATTTTTAGTCTATAAAATTTATGACAAAATCAGCGGTTGAATTGCTAGCAAAACTGAAAAGTTTAAGAAGCAATGTTTAAGAAGAGTACAAAAGTTGAAAAGTGAAAAGTTGCTCAATTTCAGGTGCAAGCATTTAAGTGAAACGAAAATAAGCAAACAATATAAAACCACACGAAAAGACACGACTTTTTAAAACGCGTTGATCTGACTTTTTTTGGGAACTTTGACGAAAACTCGAAAATCAAATTCATTGAATCAGATATAAATTTACATACAGACAGACAGCAAGCGCGGACAAAATTTTGACGAGGTTTTGAAGTTTACAGGAAAATTTAACAAGAATAGTCAGTTGCTGTGCAAGTAGCGCAGAATAATCCGGCCACGTTCATGAAAAAACTTTATAAAATAGTTTTTTTTTCAACTAGTGTCGTTTTGTAGGCGGAGTGTGATGAAAAAACTAGATAAAAGCATTATAGTGAATTAGTTATGGCCGACAAAAAATGAATAATGAATAAAAACAAAAGTGAATATCAAACAAAAAAGTTTTTTGAATTGAGTTTTTTGCTAATGAAATCAAAAATTTATTTTAAAAGACCTGTTCGCTGGCTTTACACGCTCGAAGTTAGACTAAAACTCATAGATCGATTTCTTGAGACTTTTTGTTCTGAATTGTGCAATAACTCTTTTAGCAAACTAAAGCCAGCCTTAATGCTTTCAGTCTTAGTAAATCCTTCTCCCCACTACACGCACAAATGAAACATAATTTTTGGAGACGAAAAATTGTTTATTCATTCTGGTTCTCCGACGGTGGTCGGAACGATCTGTTATATTTGCACAATATTTGACTACTCTTGTGTAAATCAGTATTTGGATCATTATTGTGTGAATACATGTCTAGTTTGTCCAAATCATAACTTACATGATCGTACAAGACTTTTTATGATTTTACGGGGGGGGGGGGGGCATATTTAGTACTTTTGCGGCTGGTCAGCCAAAATGGGGGGAGGGGCATACTTGCCGTTTTTTAGAGCCCCAAGGATAAAATGATAGTTCAGCCAGAATTTAAAACGGGAGCACGATATAATCTATGTGCAGCGAGACTAACACTTACTAAAAAGATGATAAAATTTACAATATAGCCAGCTATTTATTCCCAATGATGCCCAGAGGCGGATCCTTAAAATAGTACCAAAGAAGTTGTAAAGCGTAGCCAGTATTTGAATTTTGGTTTCTGATCGGAGGAGGAGATGGACGCGGGGGAGGGGGAGGGGGGATTCAGCAGGAGGCGGGGTGGGGGGTGGGGGGGGGGGGCGGGGTCGTTTGGTTGATTCGAATGATATACTTACAAATTGTTGTTATTGGCTGAGTAGTATTTGGGCGATTGTTGTTTTTGAAGCCAATTGTCTGCAGTAGCGCAATGAGTGTGAGTGATAAGAGCAATCTGGCGGACAAAGAGTAGAGCAGTGCAGGGTCTGAAAGTGAACGTATGCGGATGAGATAATTAATGGGATGATAGGCCAATCCGGTTTCCGGTTACGAACAACTGATGTATTTGATTGACTCCGAGGGTGGAAGCAGGAAAGAAACGCAGACTGCTCCTCCGAATTGTTGTCGATTTGAACTTGAAAAACAGGAGAAGCGGTACAAAATTAAAACGCTGATGACGACACACTGCTGAAGATTAATACGATTGGTTCGAGACCGAGGAGAGGTAACTTTTTTCAGCAAATTTATCAGCACCCACTTAGCAGTTATTATAATACGATAGATTTGGATTAGAGCCTGCGTGGGAGTAACAAACAGTGCTTCCCTCTTTGGCTAAATAAATTATTTCAAGGGGGTAACTAGCTGTTATATATACGGGCCCAAAATGCCATGTAATTTTTGCACCAGTTAAAAGGAAAATTTAGGCGAAATTGGTTATAATTGTAAAAAAAAATAAAACCAATCGCCTTTTTTCTGCTGACAAGGAACGGGGAAATAAGACCCAGAAATAAGAAGTTTTCCCGGGCAAAATAAATTCTATTAGGCTAATTTGTTTTATGGGCAGCTACTTAAAAGATAACCCGCGATATATTTGTCACCGTTAAAAGTAAAAAAATATATATATTTCAAGGTGTTTCCAGCATTCGACGGTTAGTCTCTCCGAGAGTTGACACTTTGATAATTGCATTACAAATTAAATCCCCAATTACTGTTGCCTTTGGGAAAAGTCTAGGGGAAAAATCTTGTTAAACAGAGAAGCAGTGGGTATTATTAATCCCCAGACAAAAGATCCTTTCCAAATTTCTGACTAAACTTGTGCGTGCTTTAACCAAATTTGAGAAAAAAAAACTAATTTAAAACCTCTATGAAAAAATTTTTTTGAAAAGAAATTATAAAAGAATCTTTCAGAATATACTTGGAATTGGAAAAATAGCACCCTAGAGTAACTTCTGCAAATTGGCGTAGAAAAAAAAATAAGCTATTCACAGAATGCTCTGTCGAGGGCAAACACTTGCAAATTAAATACGACAGAATCGTTTTAATAGCAAATAATATGTACCAGCATCCGTATTTTATGCATTATCCCAGAATTTTCCCATTACGATCAGTGTTTTTTAAACAGGGGAAGAAATCGGGCATACTGGAAACGCAACCCCCAAACCGATACCAAAATTTACATAATTTAATTAAAAGGTGCGATTCATGTAATACATGTATCTTTTATTAAAACGGGTTTTTAAAAGGACATAAAGCTTATATTATAGTACCTAGGACGCTTTTTTCGAATTTCATTCTAAAATATTCAAATTCGGCCGCCAGGGAATTAGGCCAGGGAGTTGTTGATGGTTTTTAACTAAGGGCCAAGAACACAGCAGCAGGGGAAAGATGCAATTTTTACGTCCTCTCATTGATAATTTAAAACATATTGCTGACGTCATCAAATTCACTTCAGCAACTGTAATTGAGGTATTAAATGTTCACACCTTTTCACAACTTTTTCACTGCGTTTTCAGTTTCTTTCCGTACCAGGTATACAAACAACAACAACAACTGCTGCTGCTGCTTTTTTGCAGTTAAGTAAAAGACAACATATAACTGAGCGCAATATTAGTTGCCGAAGGCTATCTATTAAGAGAATTTTTGCTGAATCAAACTGACAAGCTGAAAGGAAGTGAAAATGCAACTCGCAACTTTCCTTTTTTTGGTTAAAAAGCTCGAAAAATCAATCGTTGCAGAAGATCTGCGCATGACTGAACTGTCAGCAATGGACAATTTTGTAAATGAAATCACCACTTAAACAAGTTGACCATTTAGGCTACGTTGCGCAACAATAAGCATATAATATCTTAAATGGCCCTCATTTGCACAAGGAAAAGACGTCATCAGTTTAAAAACAATAATCGCTGCTTTTGAACAGTAAAGGAAATGAGGAAAATGAATTTGAAAATTAGAAAACGGGACAACAAAGCACCGAGATCCGACGCTGTCTGCGTGCGTCATACGGTTCAAAAAACCTTTGCAAATACTGCCCTTATTCTTTAAATATTCTGCAATTCTGCGGCCGCCCAGAAGAAAGAACAATTACAAAAAGCATAATTGACGAAAAACAATGAAACGTTTTTGCAATTTTCAGAGCCCAAAGAGATGAAAGTTCGTATTTGAACTAATTCCAGTGCCATCGATAATATTTTACACGGGGCCTAGGAACTTTGACGGTAAGCAAATTAGACGGATGTATGCTACAGAAACGAAATTAGACGCAAGTTGAATTTTTGCAGATCTGGCATTTCAGACGAAAAAGCTATGAAAAAGAAAAGGCCAACATAATTTTTTCTTAATAGTCAAGTTTCACAAATACAAAATGAACATAAAATGTCAATACCTATCAAAACAATTAGTTTAAATGAACATAAAATGTCAAATCCGAATATTACAGGAGAGTTTTGAATTGAATAAATTATGCATGATTGACTTGTAAAATTTTTGGCCACCGAAATTTAACTGTTACCGCATTTGAGAAAAGTGAAAACAAATCGATTTTAATGGATTTTCGTGGTCTAAAGTGTTGTAAATACAATCGATTCCCATGTTATGTTCAGACAACAAAATTGGACTAAAAATGGATTTAAATCCATTTTTTCTCGCCAAAACAAAAGGCATTATAATTCATTTGGAATCCATTACAATGGACTTTATACTAAGTAGGAGCTCTTTTTCCTTTTCTCCTACCTCACACGAGCATCAATTTATGGCCTAACGAGTGGTCTTACAAGGTTGATAATGAAGACTAAACATGTTTACCATGGACTAATTAGTCTGCATGTCAATTTTCATGACAATCGGTTAAAGTGAATATTGATTTTAATCATAAAAATTTGCAGGTGGGGGAGGAAAAAGAGCCTAAGTAGGAAATCACTTTAAAATGGATTTTTTTTCCACTTTATTTTTGTTTCGCGCCTCAAGCAAAACTTTGCAAGAGTTTCTGCATTTATCAAGTGAGTTATGCGGAAACTTTGCAAAGCGAGTGTACGGCTTAATCCATTTTTAAACCTAACCTCAAATTGGAAAAAGATTCCCCCCCAACGTTTGCCCTTTTGCTCCCTTCAATCCCCCCACTCCAAACTTTGAACCATATGTTACGTTGGGGGGGGGGGGGGTTTGTTGTAAATGGGCAAACGCTAGGGGGGGTGGGTAATGGAAGGGGAGTTAGTCCACTTCCAACTTTACCCCCCTCCCCAAAAAAGTTTCTAATAATTTAACAAAATTGTTGAAAGGAACAAAATTCAATTTTTGAGTAGCATAAAAAGTAACAAAGATATTAAAGTGGGCAGAAAAATTAAAATTGAAGAACAAGTAACCAACATAACCAACTTAAGTTTAAAACGTAAAAAAGTTTTTATGTGCGTTGAAATTCGCATCTCAGTAAAGTGGGAAAAATTGATTCTAATTTAGTTTCATTGTCAGTGTATACAGAAGTGAAAAGATATCGATTATAATGGATGAAAAAAGGATTTTGCTGCCTCAAAAAATAGTAATATTATAATCCATTTTTAATTGATTGTAATCGATTTGTTTTCACTTTTGTGGACTCTGACAAGGAAACTCAATTATAATCGGTTTTTATTCAAGGAAATCCAATGCTGGTTGTCTGCAAACAATTTTATTTTTCTTGCGCTATTTATCTGTAAGCAATTTTAGTCTCTCTCACTTTCGTCTATTTTCCCACAATTGCAGTTTTGCAAAATCGTCTAATTTCCTTTTAAGTGCCTCCGACTAATTTGCTTATCGTCTAATTTCTCAACTCCCTTTAAGTCTGTAAACAAATAACAAAATTCACGCAAGTTATTGTTTAAATTCCGTTAGTTTCTGATCGTCTAATTTGCTTGTCGTCTAATTTCTCAACCCTCTCATTTTACACCGATAAAACTCTTATGAAGATTTCGGACCAAAATTTTGAGAGACTCGAAGTACCAATTTAGCATAAAATAGCAAAAACAATTTCAAGAGCAGTTTGATGCGTTAAACAACGCAGTAACGGATTTAAAGGGGCGGCGGCAATAAAGTAGAAAAAAACGAGATAGGACAGAAGGCCGCAAATGAAAACAAGTTACACGTAATAACAGACGACTTGGAAAATTTGTAAAAAGCAAGAGCACGAGAAAAACGAAAAAGTTGGGTTCATTTTTTATGTTCGTTTAATCTCAGAAATTTGTCCCCCTAGCAACTCAAAAGGTCCCCTTGTATATTATTTTTATACGACAATCCTTTTTAGCTACCGACCTTAACGTTTTTCTGAAGGCACGTTCGCCACTTATATGTACCAACTTTGATGGGTGAGCGCCCACAGAAAAAAAAGCAATTTTTAGGTCAAGGCCATCTACAAAATGCCTAAAATTGTCGCTTTTGGCTCGTTTTTTCTTAAAAACAAAAACTCAACTGCAGAGCATAATTTTTCTCGAAAGAGAAAATGCAGAGGCGGATTTAGGGGGGGGGGACCCCCTGACCGACATAAGGGTTCCCCTTTGGTATATTTTATGACATCAATTTTCGGCCGACCAACCCTAAAGTTTATCTAAAAGCGGCTCAGGCGGCAATATATACTAATTTTGAAGGGGAGCGTGCACCAAAAAGCCGCGATTTTTTTTGTCAAAATTTTCAAAAAAGTGCCCGAAAACGGCATTGTTGACCTGTTTTTCCACAAAATTTCCTGTGGCGCAAAATTTTTTTTATCAAAAGAGGGTCGTTATAATCTTCTGAAAGCGCTCGGAAAACAATTTGGTTGAGCTAAATCAAAGGTCGAAAAGGTTTGAAAATTTTCTGAAAAACAGTTCCCCTCGGAAAATTCTAGATCTGCCTCTTGTATCTACTGCTCCTTGTAAGATATTTATAGTGTTTTGTGGTTCACAGTTTTTGAAACTCAGTTTCTTTCTAGAAATTCCTAGATCAGTGGCTGATCACCAGTTTAAGGATTGATATAAACTCAAAATTTCAAAAATTCGAAAAAAATCTGCGATGTGAGTAAGAGTTTTTTGAGTGGAGACAGGCCGTTTTTTTTTAATTTTGTTGAAATTTTTTAAAATGTTTTTATTTAGGTCGACCAAATTAAGTTTACGAGCTCCCCTGGTATAGTAATAACTCTATTTTGTCAAAATTTGTGAGCTGATGGAAAATTTTTAGAGAAAAACGTCAAAAATGATATTTTACGGCAGTTTTGAAAAGCTTTGACCTAAAAAAAAAACGTTTTTCCAAGCACGTTATCCTCTCAAATTTATTTTATATTGACGCCAAAGATGCCTTCAAAAAAGTTTAACGTTGTTCAATCAAAATAAATAAGACTAAATGGGCAGGCTTTTGAAAAACTGGAAAACAAAACTGATATGAAAAAAATGGGCGGTCGGCACGCTACTGCAAAAGGTTTATGGACACCAGCGGATTTTTTTTGGGGGGGGGGGGGGGTTTGTGGAGATGGGGATACGCTCCCCTCAGGGATTCGACCCCCTGCCGACCCAAGGAGTCAAAATTTTCCAAAAAGTGCCTAAAAACGCCTTTCTAAAATTCGCCTGAGGCGCAGAAAATTTGCTCAAAATAGGGTCGTTTATAGCGATTTGGTACAGCTTAGAAAATCAAATTGGTCGACCTAAACAAAAAAAAGTCGGCAAAATTTTCCGCCCTCCCTCGAGAAAATCCACCCTCCCTCGAGAAAATCCTAGATCCGCCCCTGCTTATAGACGTCGTGAGATACAACCTTTTCAACACTACAAGTGAGATACTATAGTTTATCTCGATTTAACTTTGTCGGAATTTTCAAGCTGAGACCACCAAGATTTTGCATAAATTTAGCAAGATAGCCTTTTTGCAAACGCCTTGCAAGATCTTGTAAGGTAACCATCTTCTAACAAGTATCGCACAAAGTTCCTACAAAATGTATGCTACCTATGCTCGCTCTAATCTCCAAAAACTGATCCAATACAGTAAATTAGTAAGAGATATTTTTCGGTAAATAACTCAGGCAAATAGATAAATTTCGGCATTCTCTATCGATCAAAAACATCATATAACTTTTTATCATCTGTTCCTTTTTGGTACAAATCGGCGCAAGCTAGCCACAAGAACCGGTCGGTAATGTCCTTGAGACAAATTTCTCTTTTTGGCGGTCAGTCTTAATCAAGGCTGAACCGAACTAGAACCAAAAAACAGTTAAAATAGGATGTTACCCCCGTTTTTAGTATATTAATACATGGGCAGGTGGGGGACTCAAACCTACGTCGACTGTTATTTCACAAATATAATCGGCGTTAGCTTAGGCCACTCGGCCAACTGTGCTTATTTTAAATGCATCTATACTCTTGTTTTATATGCATCTATACTCTACATTTGCATTGAAACATCCTACCCCCTGAAGAAGGAAGAACCGGAGCGAGCTTAACGGTCGGCCGAGTGACTTCACGGGTTGCGGTCTTAACAAGGGCGGATCGAGCGCAACCGTCCTGTCCGTAGTTTAGCTTGACGATTCGGGCAAGAGGGTAGTACCCACGCGGACTATCGGGCTCAATCACCCACACGAGATCGCCTGTTTTAAGAGTGAAGTCAGAATGAGTGTGCCACTTGACACGCTTATTCAGCGAGGGAACATATTCTCGAAGCCAACGAGACCAAATCGCGTTAGCATATGACTGCGCTCGCATGTACCTTTTCTTGTGATTGAAGTGCTCCCCGGGTAAAAGCGAAAGAAAGCTTGTGGCATGTTGTCCAAGCAAAAAATGGTTTGGGGTTAACGCTTCTAACTCACGTGAATCAGTACTAACGGGAGTGATTGGCCTCGAGTTCAAAGCCTGCTCAACTAAGCAGAGTGTTGTTCCTAACACCTCTTCAGTGGCTCGCCTACTGCCTAGGATATCGTACAGCACGCGCTTCACGCTTCGGACGAGGCGTTCCCAGGAGCCGACATGATGGGGTGCGCCTGGCGGGTTAAATTTCCAAGTAACACCTTTGTGTGCAAAAATGGTCGGAGCCATGCCATTCCAGCTCTTGATGCAGGCAAGTAATTCCTTTTCCGCACCAACGAAGTTCGTGCCGTTATCCGACCAGATTGTGCTTGGCGTACCACGGCGCGCAATGAACCGTTCAATGCCCATGACACAAGAACTGGTGTCCAGAGATGATACAATCTCAAGGTGTACAGCCCTGGTGGTGAGGCAAGTAAAAAGAAATCCCCATCTTTTTTCAGTGCTTCTGCGAACCGGAACATAAAGCGGTCCAAAGTAATCCACACCCGTATGATTGAAGGGTGGTTGCTTATATCCGAGACATTCGACAGGTAAATCGGACATAATAGGCTGGATGGTACTTGCTTTGCGTTTACGGCATGTTACACATTGATTTTCGATAGACCGAAGTAGTCGACGCAACCCAAGTATTGCATATTTCATATTTAAAACGGAGCGCAAGTAATCTAAACCTTGATGAAAATGCTTGTGGTGGAGGCTGCGGGCCAGCAAACGAGCTAGCGTATGTCGGGCGTCGAGTATTATTGGGTGCTTAGTATCAAACTCGGTATTCACTAAGCGCACAATCCGTCCGGTGGAACGAATGATTCCAGCGGGATCGATAAATGGCGAGTACGTGGCAATTTTACTACTATTCTTAATAGTTTTGCCAGCGATGAGTGTTTTTAACTCAACGGGGAAGAATTCCATCCGAGAAGGATGAATCAGTTTGCTTTCTGCAATATCAAGTTCAGTGGGGTCGGTGATTCGTAAGTCCTTACCACGAAAATGCTTATGTGAAGGCAACATCCTCAACATAAAAGCGACTACTCGTTTATATCTTGTAAAGGAACTGAACCTTTCCCAATTGAACCCGTGTTCGGGTTGTTTGATGGATGTGACATCGGTGACGAAGGAAGATGATGTCTCCAAGCAATTATCAACATCACAAGAAGGACCCTTCAAACGAATTTTATTGATTACACGTTCGTCGGGTATAAACGGCCAATCAGTAGTCCTGAGAATGCTCGGACCAATAACCCAGCTGCTATCCTTGAGGGCTTCCGAAGAAATCCCCCGCGTACCGGTATCAGCTGGATTATCGCCGCTCAGAACATGGTGCCACTCATCAATAGTGGTAGATTCGAGGATTTCGCCGACACGATTAGCGACAAATACAGGTAATTTTTCAGTGGAGTTTAGCCACTGCAAAACTGTTGTACTATCTGTCCACATGTAGACATGATTAAAAGAGACGGTAAGGGCGGTCAGTGTATCATCTTTTAGTCGTGTGGCGAGCAGAGCTGCTTGAAGCTCTAGCTTCGGTATAGATAGCGCTTTCATGGGCGCAACGCGAGCTTTACCAAAGATGAAGGATATTTGAGTTTTGTGCGAGCTCGAGAGTCGCGCACGCAAAAATCCAACCGCACAGAAAACGTCCTGTGAGCTATCACCGAACATGTGGAGCTCAATTGGATCAACAGGCTCTGTGAAGTAACAACGGGGAATAGTCAATTGCCCTAAGAGAGAGAGACCGGAGTGCCACTCGAGAAACTTATCTCTTATGTCTTCTGGCAATTCGTCGTCCCAACTTTGACCACTGATTTTCCAAATTTCTTTAAGTAGAAGACGGGCCCTAACTGTGTATGGAGCTACTAACCCAACAGGGTCAAACACAGAAGAGACGAAACTCAAGACGGTTCGTTGAGTTATTGCTTTATCGAGAGGACGATCCACGCCTCTGCTAACAACCAATGTGTCTTTTACATGGTCCCACTTAAGACCTAAGACGTGTGGTGATTGTTCGGCACCGTTACATATTTCCTTGATGGGTGAAGATGAGGTTTCGGATTTCTCGGGGTTCATTGCTGAAGTGATTTCATCCACATTACTGACAAATTTAGTCAAATTATATCCTCCCAATTTTAGTAATGAAACCAAATCGCGACTAATTTTAATTGCATGGGTAACGTTCTCGAATGAATCCAAGTAATCGTCCATGTACAATTTTTCATTTACGACTGAGGCGGGCTCAGGGTATGTGGACATATTATCAGTTGCTGTTTTTCGCAACTCGAAATTGGCGCACGTAGGCGAATCCCATGCGCCGAATATATGGCGAGTGTACTGATGAACTACCACATCGGAAGTGGTATCCTCCCGCCACAAAAAACGGAGCAAAATTTGATCGCGGGCAAGGACTCCTACCTGGAGTAACATACTCTCTATATCCGTGGAGACGGCGTACTTGTGTTGACGGAATCGCAAAAGTACAAATTAAATTTCGGAGTTGGTCCGGACCCACCAATAAGGACTTATTTAAGGATGTGCCGTGAAACTTAGAAGCCCCATTGAGGACTTGGCGCACCTTACCCGGCTTATTCGGGTTTACGACGGGATGGTGCGGAAGATACCACCCGCGATCGGAACGCTTACGTGTATCATGCGGTTCGACGGCAACGACATAGCCTTTCCTAATGTCCTCTCTAATTGTTTCTGCGTATCTTTCGCGCAGCTCAGGGTCTTTACTTAACCTTCTCTCCAGTGTTTTAAATTGGGCGAGTGACGAGTAATAGTTGTTTAGTAGACTGACATTTCTATTAATCCAAAGCATAGGCACAATGTATCTTTCGCCATTGTGAACGGTTTCAGAATTTAGGATGGATAAAGCACGTTTATCCGCGGCGTAACGGGCATCGACTTGTTTGAAAGCTCCATACGATTCCAACTCGTACCAGGATTTTATCTGGTCGGTCAGAGAAGAATCTTCAACAACACACTTGAAACACGAAGAAGTAGAATTAACGGACGGCGGCAACGGACCACTTATGACCCAACCTATCGGTAGGCGAACGGAACACGGTGAGTTTTTATCATCTCCCAAGATGAACTCAATGGGTCTAACGGCGTGGTAGTAGTCTTGTCCGATAATAACTTCAACGTCCTCATAAGTATATTGAGTGGGCTTAATAGGTGCTAATTGTGGATATTTATTCTGCAAATCAGCAATATTGATTAATTCGGAACCAATCCGAATATTGTCTTTAACATATGCACAGAGAGAAAATACGAAATCACTATTATTCGGCTCGGAGGAAACTGTAAACTTGACCCTCTGAGTCTCAACAACGGTGGTTGAATTGAAACCACTAATTGACAAGTTAACGCGCTCCCCTACTAAGCCGAGACGGTTTACGAGTGACGAAGACACCCAGGAGTGAGTCGATGCACTATCACAAAGAACCAACAACAGGAGACTGGTTACATCCGAGGATACACCAAGTGTTGCAATTGGCAACAACCCTTTAGAAGATTCAATGTCATGTACATCACTAACAGCGGCATGGGTGGAAGTGTTTGTATTCTCCTTGGATTTGTTTGTTCCAGCCTCATTCGAGACATTTGAATTTTCCCTCCGAGGAAATATTCTTTCGGCTCCATGGAGCAAGACATTATGTGTGCTATCACACTCTGGCTTCGGGCCCTTTTTCGCTCTAGAACATTGCCGGAAACTACGATTGCCATTGAGGCAAGCGAAGCAAAGGTTCTGTTCAGCTATGTATTTTGCTCGCTGAGTAGCATTCTTTTCCTTAAAAACAGCACAATTCCACAATGCATGATTACCCTTCCTTAAAGCGCATGGCGGAAACTTAGACTTATCCTAAACCTTACTAGTTACCTGGCTATTGGCTGCAAAAACTTTGGTTGTTTTTGGTTTAACTGGTTCCTCGTTTTTTGCCTTAGATGTGAGTAAACGTAATCTTTCATGCCCCTCGGCCTTTTCTTTCAACCAGTTGTTAAAGTCTAAGAGTGTTGGTCGCTGCCAATTATGTCTAACAGTATGCATTGACCAAGCCTCCTTGAGGTTAGGCGGAAGTTTACTAACAGCTTGGTTTAACAGGTTAACACTCTTTAGATCATCGTTGAAAGACAATGATTTGAAAACTGCTACGAGGCCAGATATGGCAGAGGAGAAACTAATGACATTTTCCAAATTGTGCATCTTAAGTGTAGGAAAAATATTCAGCTTATCAAGATGCGCACCAACAATGGCATGTGGTTGCCCAAACTTCCGTTGCAAGGTGGCCAGTGCATCCTTGTACATAACGCCACTATAACTAAATTCCGCAATTGCGGTTTTTGCTTTGCCTGTGACGAGCGTTTTTAAGTATGTCAGTTTCGTATCATCGGTGAGAACAGCGGAATCAACGGTGGACTTAAACTGACCAAACCAACCGTGCCAGTTTAACGGGTTGCCGTCAAACTGGGCTAACTTCCATTCAGTAAGATGATCTTTGCGGCTATGCATCAATCATTCCGCCAATTCACGAGCGGAGAGAGGTCGATCCGATGAACAACCTTGGTTCGGATAAGCGGAAGAATGTGCGTAGTCTTCGTTGACTGGCTGATAACCAGTATTAGTATGATTGACAAAATGCGGAACTTGTTGTGGATGAACTGGGGGAGTATAAAATACACAGTCCCACCACTAGTATACGGAGCGGCGGTGTTACACGATGGGACAACAGTTGTCACATTAGAAAAAATGTTTCCAGCATTACAACACTGAGCACGCGTGACGATTGGAGTCGTAGCTGCCAATCGCTATAAGTTTGCATCACTTGTGTAGTAATCGTTGATATTAGATGACACAGTATGCGGAACAAAGGGAAGATTATGTTGCGTCTGGACTGGCGCTGCATGGCAATTAGGCGCCGAAAAGAAAACCGGCGTTGGGTTTACTCCAGAAGATGAGAAGCCACCAGCAGCAATTGCAGGTGACAAAGAAACAAAACCAGAACCGGGTTGTGCCGGTAATATTGGGACAGGTAATGATTCCGGTTGCGCGATGGCAAAACTACCATTAGTTATCTTTGAACTCATGGTCTATAAAGGAACAGCAGACGGTGGTGGAAACACGTGTGCACTAGAATGCATATTGTTAACTGGGAATGGAACAGAAGCTTGCAATGGCAAAAAGCTTGCACTGCCAAATTGAGGCTATGGATTCCAGGGTCACTCAATGCTGTGTGCTCATGGTTATGACTATTACTGGTGTGAATTGCATGAGCGAGGACGGCGGAAGTCGTCGGCCCTGACGAAATGGGTACAGGAGTGAAGGCCTGCAAACCTGGCGCACTAGCAACGTCGGGAGGTGCTTGTGAACTAACAGAGTCTACCCAATCATTAGTTCGATCGGTTGCTATTTTTGAAATAGGTTGACTTACTCCTGTCGAGTTACTTTCCGTTACCTTCTCGCTAACCTCAGATGAACTGTCCTCAAGTTCAAACGCTTTCAGTTCCATTTCAATTAGTTGCTTTTTATGACTTTCAGCCAATCGCTCTAGTTCCAGCTGACTTTGTTCGAACTTAAGACGGTTCTCTTGCTCTTTAAGTCTTAAAGACACTTGATACTGCCTTTCCAGCTCCTCTTGGCGTCATTTTACTAAAGCTAATTCATGCCGTTTCTCACTTGATGACATAGTGCGAACAGTCGACGTATGACGAGTGGAAGCAGATTTATCAGACTTATGAGAGTCAAGCTTTCTTCTATCCTTAGACTTATTAGAGACCTTAGACCTGTTTTCAGATACTCGTGCTTCTGAATCTCTTGTTTTGTGTGAGCGTGAGGATGTCTCAGACCTAGTTTGTTGTAAAGATCCCTTGCTCCCTGTAATGCCGGCTGCTGGAAATGACGAAGGTTCAAGGCTCATCTTGTAACTCTGAGCTTCATGCTTACTTTATCGTTCATTTCGGTTACTTTCTTAAACCAAAGGTCTTGCTGAGCAAACATTTTTTCAGGGTTTTTCCGTTTTTCCCGCTAACCTAATTAATTGCTCATTGACGTCGACAGCTTTTTCCAACGCAATTTTACATTTGTAAACAGCATTATCAATTTTTGTGGTGCGACTATTATTCTCAATGTACTCAAGTAATAATGAGTGACCTTTAAGCAGCTCATTTTCTAGATTTAGACGGGTTTCAAATAACTTGCGTATCTTACTTTGGAATTTTACGTCCATGTTTTTCACAAATTGACAATATTCTACGGATGCTCACTTATAGAAAACAATCAATAAAATGAGATACTGTTTTGGTACGTAATTAAATTTGCATTAATAAATCAACATTAGCTTACAAGACGAAGGAACTTGACGTCTCAAAGCTTCTGCCTGAAGCCTATTTTTTATAGCTTTCCGAGCTTTGAGGGGTAAGCGGTTCCGCTTCTTACGTGTCTTAAGGATGTTATGATTAGCACTATAACGGCTTAGAAGGAGGAGAGTCTTTAACTCAAGGGAAGGAGGCTGCTGAAGCTTTTTGTACTTCTCAATTAGTACCTGGTCCTTAGCCTTACGTTTAGAGATATAGTCTTTAACGACGTTCAGAACGGGAATACCTGTCGAACCTAAACTTTCCTCTATATCCTCGGTTCCGTTCCGTCTACAGTATACGATTGCACAAATGTTTTTCCTATACCTTAATAACAAATTGACAAGTTGCTCACTACTCAGCTTGCAGTTAGTGTTACTGCGGTGCCTACTTATCGAGTAATTAATGGCGTCGTGCCAAATTACGAGGTCGTTACGGTGCGACAAGTAGTGATGAAGGTAGTACTGTATTGTTTTCTGAGAGTCCTTAGCGTTAAAGTTCAAACTTAGACCTGGCTTCGTAAAGCAAGTATCTTTGACGCGCTTCTGGGACGGAGCGGGAAGTTTTCGGAGCGCGTGATCCAAGGAACTAGCTCCTAGAATGAATACCATACACCTAGGGTACCTATGCGACGGCTTCGTTACGCTTAAGTACCAATGGGGTTGGAAATTTAAGTAGGTCGGTTGAACTCCAACAACAGACACGGAGTAAACCTGAGGTTGAAAGAATTCAACTTAACTCACTTAAAATCACCGTACCTGACCACTTAACAAAACTGTCACGCAATGAAGTCAATAATCGGACGTGCTGAAACGGCTTTGATTTACTTGAAGCGAACTGGCTTTTAGTTTCACCAATGGTGGGTGGGGGATCAGGCAAATTAGTTAAGTTCCAACAACCCACGCGGAAAAAACCTGAGGATGAAAAAACTCAACTGAATTTGCCTGATATTTCGCTACCAGACCACTTAACATAAGGTTGGTGTCATCTTACAGCACAGTTTCGCAGAATTCTGGAGACGTTTTGAGGATTTTTTGGCAATTTTTTTTTACTTTTTTCACAAAATTTTCGGAAAATTTTGGTCAGCAGGTTCGAGTCATAAACCAATCCAAAAAAACTAGTCCAGTATCTCTTGTCTATTTTCCGATTTCACGGATTAATATTTTGTTCACAAATATCCAAAAAATTTTGGTGTCGAGAAAAAATGTCAAGTCAGTTTGTCTATGTACCGACTGTAAGATATTTCAGTTCAACGGAACTGTCCAAAAATTTTGGGTATTGAGAAAAATTACCGGGGGCTAGCTTGCGGGAAAATTTCTAGCATATATGACATCGTATATAAATTTAAAGCACGAATGGAGAGTTTTAAAAGTTTTGGAAACTTCTTACAGTTTTTAATTGGAGATTGGCGACACCGGGAAAAAATCCAAAACTTCGGGTGTCGAGAAAAACACAGCTCAAAAGTCCAGAAGTCAACAATCAGGACACCTGAAGAGGCCTCTCTTCCTTCAGTCTGCTCTTTCGCCTGTCGGCTTACAGGCTCCTCGTCCAACTGCACACCTCCAGTTTTGGGCAATGAGAATATGCCGACGACTTTTGAACAGCTTCGACAGTGAGCTGTCGGCCAGTAGGCAGAGTGTCTCGAAGCGCAGTCTGTCCTTGTTCTTCTCCAGGAGTCCGGGGGCGGAATAGCTTACTGGACCTGCGTAGTGTCTCACCGTGAACTGCAGCTGCCTCAGTCTGTCCGAAAGGAACGCCTCACTCTCCCAGTGCACTTGACTCGCCTTCTCCAAAAAGGAACTGTCACTCGCCTTCAAAAACCGAAGCTCCACTCAGGTGGATCAAAACTCAATCTGCCTGGTAAATTCAACGATTTGACCGCAACACCACTGACGCCTTTTAACAGGGAGTAATGAATGTGCTTTAATAACACTGGTGAAAATTAACAAATCGTCTTAATAGACTTGAGCTGCTCACAGATACCAAAACACTGTGCGCGTTTATCGGCTGAACTGTGCGTGTCTCTCGTGCAAATGCTTGAATAACGGTCCCTTGTGGGGTGCCAAAATATGCTCGCTCTAATCTCCAAAAACTGATCCAAATGCGTAAATTAGTAAGAGATATTTTTCGGTAAATAACTCAGGCAAATAGATAAATTTCGACATTCTCTATCGATCAAAAACATCATATAACTTTTTATCATCTGTTCGTTTTTGGTACAAATCGGCGCAAGCTAGCCACAAGAACCGGTCGGTAATGTCCTTGAGACAGATTGCTCTTTTTGGCGGTCAGTCTCAATCAAGGCTGAACCGAACTAGAACCAAAAAACAGTTAAAATAGGATATTACCCCCGTTTTTAATATATTAATACATGGGCAGGTGGGGGACTCGAACCTGCGTCGACTGTTATTTCACACATATAATCGGCGTTAGCTTAGGCCACTCGGCCAACTGTGCTTATTTTGTATGCATCTATACTCTTGTTTCATATGCATCTATACTCTACATTTGCATTGCAACACTACCAGAATAAACAGGCATACGAATCTATAAATACGAATCTATAAATACGAGAATACATACAACAACTTTTAAAACCTAACTACAAAGTTGTATCCTACTAAGTGTACCTCGTTCTCATTTGCGGTTTTTATCGCGTTAATTTATTGTCAATATAGAGCCAATTTTGGAAATGTTTAAAGTTGAAATCAATGAAGCTGAGAAAAACTACGAAAAGTGTTCAGACACAAAAAACAAAATTTTTTTGGTTGAAATATGGGGGTAACTTTTGAGTGAAACACAAGATTCTTATATCAAGTAATAGTTAAACCCCTTTCAATATTGATTTTCAGCCCATTTTGCTAGAAAAAAAATCAGCAATGAATCCTTTCTCGCAAAATCCTTCTCAACAAATTATTTAACAAATGATGCAATGCACTTTCAGTTTGATGTTTTGTCAGTTAGATACAGGGTTTGTATGATGAACTCGAAGCATAATATAGATTTTCACTTGTTTTATTGCGATCATACTATGTATAAACAAAAATTTTAATATTTTTTTTCCAGAAAACAAATATTTAGACTAGTTTTCATTTCAAATTTCTTGTATTTGTTTCTAGCAACTCATTTTTCGGAGAATGCGTTTTCTTCGGAGATGTTAAGTATTTTTTGCAAATCTTTCTTTTTCATAGCCCAAATGAGGAATTGCTTAAATCAGAAACTAAAGACAAAGCAGATGAAAGTTGTGATAAAAAATGAACTTTCCGAGATAAGGTTGTCGGTTTTTATAGGAGTACCGCGACCCAATTTTTTTTTGAATAGCACGACCCACAAAAAATTATCTGCGATCAGTGCAATCAATTGAAATTAACCGCAACGGCCGCGACTAAAACAAATAACGGCAACCGGCGCCAACGAAGCAAAATCAACCACGACTGGTGCGAAATGCGCAACTGTTGCATACTTTGCTACAAATATTTAACTCAGAGACGAAGTATGAAAAGGCAAAAAAGAAAGAAAAACTAATTAAAAACTCTGATATGTGCCGGAGTTGAAATCCCGACTTGGAGATTAAAGTCACATGTCCTAGCATCTGCGCCATATCACACTTCAAATATTACATATCCACTAGGAGCCCATTTAAAACTGGAGGTCCTGTTTGATAAAAAAATTTTAAAATGAGCGGAAGCGAAACAACTTTGTTCTCTTACAAATTTTAGGGTATAGGCGCTTTGACGAGAAAATATTTAGCGCACGCTCTTTCGGTTGAACAATTATTCTGAGTTTAGGCAGGTAAAATTTCCACAGAAGTCCCCAGAAATACTCTGAGTTTCAATACATAGATATCTGTCAGTCCAAAATTAAATTTCCTAAAAATTTAGGGCGTAGCTGCTTATGCAGTAGAAAAAACCTTACTCCTGTTTTTTGTATCAAATCTTTTATCTCAGATTAGGCAGGGTAGTTGTCGAGAAAAATTTCTAAAACACAGGCAAAATTTCAAACAAACGTTCGTTTTTCATCAAAAATTTAGGACGTCACCAGTTGCGCAACCAAAGTTCACAAAATCTGCGTTTTCGATTTAGCCATTAACCTGAGATTTAGCAGTGTAGTTTTCGAGAAAAAGAAAAAGTTTAAAAAAAATTCAAAGTTTCAAAATTTGAACGTTTTCTCATGTCAAAACGCTTTTTGCGAAACGCTCCATGTAAAAACGCTCAAACCGAAGTGAGGGCGTACCAGCTTGTGCAGGGGAGATCCTCAGAATCAGATTTTTGATTGAACACCTAATCTCAAATTTTTCTAGGTAGTTTTTCGAGAGTAAAACAAAACAAGACTGCTCGTATCAGGGCGAAGCCCTGAATGTTCCGATTGCCTTTTAAGGTTTAATGGAGCAGTAATAACATTAATAAAAAATTATTAACAGTAATAAAAAATTAAATGTAATAAAATTTAACAAATTTTTTTTTTAAATTTGAAATTTTTTATGAAAATCATCCACCCACACGCCATTTAAAGTACAAAAAGATAGATTTAGCTCCTTGTAACCAATCAATCATGCCAAATAAGCTTCTTTTAACCAATTTGGAACGATTTTAAGACGGATTAACTCTCCGCTTACGCGTTAATAGCGCGAAATATATCTCGCGTTAATTGTCCCAAATTGGCCAAAATGGCAATCTTTAAACCCCCATAACTTTACGAAAAATGATCACAGGTAAAATATCTTTTCAAACTTGAGCTCAGGACAACAATACCTTTTGAATGATATAAAAAAATTCCGTCAAAAATGGCTAGTTAAAAAGTCGAAATTTGTCTGAAGAAAAAAAACCCACCCCGAGCACAAATATTCCGTTACTTTCGTATCGAAAGTCGGAACAATAAAGGGTCAAAAATTACACCCCCAATGATACTTTCGAAAGTCATAGAACGTTCGGTATCTTCATTGATTTCTTCTTCTGAAAATTGACCAAGAAATTCTCTGAAAAAATTGTACTTTTTTGCGAAAAAACGAAAATTTTATAATCTCCTCTAATAAAAATATTAGAGACATTTTCAGACTCAGAGGATACGCGGTATTACACAAACAAAAAACAACGAAAGTTCAAAAAATCATGCATTAAGCCACTATAACGTGGAACATTTTTTTAATCAATGAAAAATCAGCAAATCAATTACTATAGGTAATTGCGGTACACTAACAAGAAAACAAAACCAGGATTTTCTTATTAATAACGCCTTCAAAACTGTTTGACTGAAAATTGCTTTTTGTTTGATCGAAAACTTATGAATTTTTAATACAAAAATCTAGCATTTTGGAATCACGACTAAAACGGATTGAATGTGATACTAAACTATCTCCCGAAACTCTACACCTTAGTTCTTCTCTCCCCTATTAGTACCGTTGCAACTAAAATTCAATGAAGCAACTCAATTACTATGGGTGAATGAGGTATGCTAAGATGCAAATAAAATTGGATGTTTCCTAATAATAGCTATAATGTTCTGAAAGTTTTTCGAAGAAATTTGATTGAATTTTTTTATTGAAAATGAAATCAATCTGAAAAACAAAATACTGAAATCTTATTATAAATGAACATTTTTTTTCTGAAATACCAATACAAAGTTGGGACGTTTTGAAATCAATACCGAAAAAACCTGAATATTATACCAAAATTGATCTCCAATAAACTTTTTAGAAGGATTTCAAAATTTTTCAAAATAATCTACGCTTTACTTTTTCTCCCCCTACAAGTATATCTGGAACACAAATTTTTTGAATTTACAAAGAGCAGCTTCACTTGTGTTTAATTTATTGCAGTAAACTATTTTGTTTCAAACAAGGCGAGTAATCACGCAATTTGCTCTTGCATTTATTAGTCGTCTAATTATTAGTTCTTGACTCTTCTGCTAGAATCTCCCAATCCCTGCCGGTAGTTTTTGATTATAGTAAGCATATCTGCAAATAGACAAAAAACACAAATTCAAAATTATTAAATTAGCTAGCAAAGAAACGTCAGGGAACAAAAAATAGGATTCTGAAAGCACAAAAGAGAAAACTGTAAATAAATGAAAAGTAAAAGAACAGGTTTAGAACCAGTGAAGCCCTCGTCAGCGATTCGACCACCTCGCAACTCAAACGGTCATTCCTTCGGTACTATTTTATGACAAACATTTTCAACTGATCAAGCTAAGAAAAATAGACGCCATATCTTCTTAATTTGAGGGGGAGCGAGCGCCAAATAATCGTATTTTTTTTTTGCCAAAAACTTCCAAAAATTGCCCGAAAATGGCATGTTGATTTGTTTTCAAAAATTTGCCTGCGTCGCTGAAATTTATGTTATAATAGGTCCTTTCTTGTATTCTGGGAATGCTCGGAAAATCAATAGGCAGGAAAAAAAAGTAGACAAAATTTAAAAATATTTTTATGAAAATCCGCCGCGCCTCTCGAAAAAATACAGATCCGCCCCTGAACATGGCACTACCATTGCTGGCTCGCATGTGTATAAAAATATAGTTCATAGAATTGGCGATTGCAAAAGTTTAACCGCAAAAATTGAAAGGGTATGGAGCGAGAATGGAAAGGGTAGGGGGCAAAAACTGGAAGAATAGGGGGCGAAAATGGAAAGGACAGGGGCGAAAACTGAAAGGGTAGGGGCAAAAGTTAGGTGAAACGATTAAGTTACAAAATGAAGTGTTTTTCTAAGATTAAAACATTTTTTTTTGCATAGCTATCCAAATGGAGAGTTCATGAAACTCAGAAACTGCGAAAAAAATTTACCGCAGTTTTTGACTAAGTTAGCCAAGATTCGAATCAAAAGTCAATTTTTCGGCGCCAAAAACTATCAGAAGTCTTGAGGCTCAAATTATTTTAAGCTCTCTTTAGATAACGCTAACTCGTTGAATGTCTTCCAGATTTTTCGCAATTTTCTATTTAATAATTGGGATTTGCTACCCAAAAGATCAACAACAAAAGGATTTTAAAATTGGAGACCAAAAGTTGAACCTACAAACAATGCACCAAAAATCTGGGCCAAGAATTGACGCTGATCTCAACACAACTTTTGATGGCAATGAAAGCAAAATCATTCAAGATGAAAAAAATATGACTACAACTGTCTTCTCAGTATCAACACAGTTCAAAGAATCCAAAGCGCCTGTAGTAACCAATGCAAAACCTGATAACAAAACATCTAACGATTCTGTACTTTCTGGTGGTGACAACGTTACTAGCATTTCCCCCAATGGAACTACGCCGGATCCAGATACTAGTCTATTGAAGCGAATCATTTTGGAATACTTGCGCAACAGAAGCGATGGCGACTGCTTTGCGAAAATCAGTTTTGATTCATGGATAATCTACAACGAATCCAAGATTTTGTGTCAGTGCCTTCAAGACTTGACTCACAACTCCTATTTGTCGTCATATTTAAGCTGCTGCCATACATGGGCGGAGCGTGTCATATTAGACACGGTAAAGTTGATACGGAATCTTAAAAAATCTGGTACAAATTTGAGCAATGAAAAAATTTGGATTAAAGTTGAAGATGTTTTTGAAGCTGAAAGGCCAGCACGAATTGAGATGGCGAGGTGTGTTTACGACATGCGAAGTATGACTCTGAACAGAAAGTCATTTTCAATCAAGATCCAACCGGACTTTTTCATTGAAATTTTAATTACAGAGATGTTTGTTGTGTGGTTATTTTGTTAAACTCGGTTAATCGACAAAATCAAACAAATAGCGATTTTCACGGTATGATTTCAAGAAAACAACAGAATAAAAGCAACATTTACAAACTAAAGCCTTAAAATGGTAAATGGTCAATAGCTTTCAAGAAACATATTTTAACCATAAATTTTGAATCCATTTTCAATTTTGTTTCCTTGTACTAAATGATTTTATGATTTAAAGTGTATGATGATAAAGAATGAAAAATACTTGACAAAGTTTTGGGCAAGATTTTGAAGCGTAAATCAATGCCTTGAAATGACTATGCGAATAGTTTTTGTGGGTTATAAAAAAATTGCCGTTTCCGAGGTCCTGCTTTTATGCGAGATCCTCGCGGCTAAAGTTTGCTACCTCCAGACTATCGCGATCAAAACTTGATATTTTCAGACTTCAGCAACTGCCGAAAAGCGACCGAACAAAAGTAATGCCTTTTTGTTAAGAAACAATGAATTAACGGAAAATAGACCACTTCATTGACTTTTTTGAGCTTAACAGCTCCTTCGAGAAAATGCAAGAGAACTTGGGAAAAGGTAAGACCGAAATGAAAGAAACATAGCCAATTGACAGTTGGAAAAAGTAAATGAACGCAAAGAAACAGAAAAACAAACTGAATTGTTGTTTGAAAAAATTTCAGCTTTCGAATGTTAGAAAAAAGATATATGGCTTTTAGATCTTTCAATTTCGCGAAAAAATTTTGATATGTACTTTGATAAAACTGGAGCAATAACTAAAAAATATTTTTCGCTGGAAAATCTGATAATTTGATTCCATTTTCGATTATAGAACAATATAACTTTTCGCTGTTCAATAATGGATTTTGCCTTTCTATAAGCAAAATAAATAAAGTAAACTGAAAAAGAAATCAAAATTCAAACCGCGATTTATCAAAATTGAGCGTGATCAAAAATTAGGACAATTTTTCGAAAAATAAAAGACGAAAAATTTCCCAATACCTACATAGGAGTACTCACTACGTTCATTACTATTACTCTTAGAAGTAGAGCGGTACCTCACTTTTCATTGATGCAAAAAAAATTCTAATTCATAAAAATGGTAGCCGGTTACAGTGCCAGTAACACAGAATTTTCAGAGCATAGTCTCAAAAAATATTCAAAAACTTTTTTTTTCAAATCAGTGTCGTCTTTTCTGCGTGCTGTTATGAAAAGATCTAAACAAAAAAATAGAGAATTTGCAGAATTTTTTATTGAATTTTTGAAACCTTTGATTGTCAAAACAGCGCTAAAAATTCTGAAACTAACTTTATTTGATTAAAACAAAGTTTTTTCTGCTTAAATTAAGCATAAATAAGCTATTGTAATCCAGCATGCTCAGCTTATTAGCTCGAAATTTGTCCAAAAATTGAAAGCACACTGAGAAATTTTTTAATTTAGTTTGCCCCACCCATGAAAGGGGTTTAATACGAAATATCATTCGACCCATTTCGATGATTATTTGTGATACCTGATTTAGTGTGGAAAACAAAAAGCAAAAAAAGACTATAACACACGCGACAATGAAACTTTTCCCCATTTTTAAATTGGTCGAAACAAAAATGTGCCATGAGACATTGTTTGTTCTGACTTTCGAAGTAAGTAACGGAATGTATACTCATCGGGTAGTTTTCCAGATTTTTGAAGAAAAGGAGGAAAATATGAGTTTGGAGTGGCTTTTTCAGATTAATTTGTGAAAGACGCTGAAAAAAAGTTGTGGAGTTGGGATCAATCCTGGACTTATCAATTCCAGATGCGGGTATGCTCTGCGCAATACTAAACACTCTTTGCGTTGATACTATAGCTGGAAATATAAGAAACATCATGAAATGCCAGTATGTAGCTTAGGGTTAAATTTCAAGCGTTATAATAATTATAATTTTACTGATTATGACAATTGAAGTTTGATATCGATAGTCCGAAATCTCTTGTCATCGAAAACTTTCTTACAAGAGCTGTTCAAGACCAGTTAATGGGCGGTCGGAGCGTTGCCTTGATACGAGCAGTTTTAACTTTTACGATGTTGAAATTTTTTTCTAAATTCAGGCGTGAAATGATTTGAAAATTATCTATTTCGCGCATTTATCTACACCCCCGTAAAATCAAAACAAAATTAGCTGGTTGCGATATTTATTCTTAGTATTGATTTAAAATCCGGGCTTTAAAATTCAATTACATAGCACAACATATAGTGTTTGTTTTTGATACTTAAATGCATGCAGTTTCAAAATGTGAACTAAATGCAAAAGTAATCAACAACTTCAGAAAGTCAATGAATTATGTAGTATTATTTCAGCATTTTAACAAAACTCAGCCCAGAAAAAGATGAACAGAAAATTCAGTCTGTTTTTTCTCGACACGCAGGGAAAACCAATTATTTTTTCAAATGCACAAATCACGACTAAGAAATCTTTCAAATACTAAAACAACTTATCGCAATGGAAAGAACCTCCCGTGTTCAGGATTGAAAAATCTGATGATTAAATCCTCCCGCAATTTAAAGTAAATATCGTGATGGTGACTATTCTTGTATTTGACTTTAACGTTTTGGTAGATCTTAGAATCAACAAGAGTATGAAAAGAAGTTAACTCGAAAACAAGATTGCACAAATTCCAAAAAAAAGCTATTGAACTAAGGTAGCCTCTCAACCCCTGTAGGAAAAGGTATCGAATAAGTGAGGTACGGAATTACACCCCACCCCAAGAGTGAGGTACAGATGCAATTCCACCCCAACTAATGAATAAGACAAGGAACACTACCCTGTGTGTAGTACCCTACTACCCCCTCCCCCTCAACCGAAGGCCTTATTATTTGGCGCTCGGGGGACGCGCTCCTTGGTGTTGAGGGCAATAAAAACAAAGACGTCTTCATGCACCAAAAATTGTCAAAAGTAGATACTGCAGGAAAAAACTACACTATACGGAAACTTTTGATCGTTGATCGCTTAGTTATTCGACCTTCTTGGCATCACCCCCTTACTGATAACATTGAAGATCATCATTCAAGATGTTTGGAAAAGCCCTGCATGGGATGACTTTCTTCCGGAAAACAAACGCGAAGATTGTCAAAAGTGGATTGAAAGGTATCTAGCTACTTCTTCCATCGAAACACCAATAAGTTGCCGTTTGAAATCTGCTTCTAACCCAAGTCATCAGTTACACGTCTTCATCGACGCTGCACACCGATGCTTATCGCGCAATAACCTATGTTCGTGTTTGTTGCAGTAATCAAACCTCGTGCTCCTTTTTCATAAGTCGGTCCAAGGTTTCACCGATGAAACAGATAAGTTTACCCAAACTCTTATTACAAGCAGCTGTACTTGGGGCTCGATTAGTTTACTTCGTCGTTATTCAACACGCCATAAAAAGCAAAGAAAAACACGACTGGATTCAGATTTCGGAAAAATTGAGAAGCTATGAGGCTCACCTGTGAAGGAAAGTCCAGAAAAAAACTGCTGCTGAAAACTGGAAGTTTATAAGGGTAAACTCAACACTGCCGACCAGACAACAGGTATCTTTCATTCTCTAGATATAGAAACCATGAGATAACAACCTCCAGACTTCCTTCGACACGATGAAGAACTGAGGAGTCCATATACATAAAGCGAATCGACGCACTCAAGGGAAAAAGCGACAAGTCCAAAACCAATCATCGATGTGGCAAGGTTCTCTTCAAGGACAAAATTTTTGCGCGCAACTCAAAGAGTTTTTCCAAGTTGAAAACTTAACTACTTCTAAGGTTCGCCGCGATTTACATATCGAAGCAACTGTTAAAGCAGGTGACCATTTGTTCAAAGTATCCCAACAGCTTTCTTTTGGAACTGATATCGCAAGCAAAACAATCGAGCTTTACCCAGGAAAAAAACAAATTGTTGCAACTGTCTCCATTTGTTCACAACAACTTACTTTGTGTTGGTGGAAAAACTAAGCAAAATTCATTGCCCCTCAGCAAAAAGCACCCAATTATTCTCAGTGCCAAAGATTTCGTAACAAGTTCGTTTTTAATCAGCACAAAGCACCCGATCATTCTTAGTGCCAAAGAATTCATAACTCACATGTACTCTGGAACAGAAAACATCTACGGCTCAGCCGACGTATACATTTTTTGCCTTTGAGGCACTCTACGGAGCATTGCATTCAAATGCTTCGTCCGTCGACATTTTGCAGGTAGAGACCTCCACTCTCCTGTGGCAGACTTGCCTGCCATCAGATTCCCACAGAGTGTTGTACCTGTCCACTTTTTAAATGTTGGCCTCGGTTGCCTTGTACCATTTACCGTCGTGCAAAGAAGGGAAGAACAAAAGGCTTATATAAGCTTGTTTAACTGCCTCGTAACAAGGGTAGTTCACTTAAAGTTACAGAGGACTTGACTACAACAACATGAATTTCGACTATATGAAGGTTCATTTACAGTCGTGGACAACCCAGCGTTTTAGTTAATGACAACGGTTCTAATCTTTAACAACTACGCCAGACAACAACTACGAAAGATACCGTTCAAATTAGACCACTGTTTTTAAAACAAAACAAGTTGAATCAGTCAGCTGAATTGCGCCTCAACCCTCCTCCCGCTCCTCATTTTGGCGGGACGTGGCAGAGACTCGTTTAGATTATTGAACGAGCTGTTCTCATGAAGCATGGTTCAGCAAATCTGACATAGGACGTTTTTATTGCGATTGTCGACAAAAAAAGACGGATTCACAATTTCAAGGCCACTAACCCAAACACGATGTGATATTAAAGACAAAGACCCATTAACCCTACCAACTTTATATTGGGGAGTCCTTTTGTGACTTTGCCAGTCTGTGTGTTCATTGAAAATACTACATTCAAGTCTTCAGCCCGTACACAGATAAAACAGAGATTACAAAACATCATAAGCAGGTTTGCTACTGATTACTCGCCAGATCAAACTGGACTCAGCATGAATCTCTTTTGGAAATTGACGATATCGTCTGGCTACTTGAAAAATAGACCCCACGTGAAATCTGGCCGCTTGGCCCCATGACACAACCATACACCGGCCCAGATGATATAGCAAGGTCATGTGAAGTAAAGACCGCTTCAGGGAGTTTAAGTTGCCCCGCTGTTGTGCTCGCATAATAGCGCAGTTAAGTGTTGCCCAAACTCATTTCTCAATAGGGTGGCCGCGAGGATATTTATGACTGATCAAGCTGATGATTAAATTCTCCCGTAATTCAAGTTAAATGTTAAGATGATGATTATTCCCGCATTTGAATTTAATCATTTTGGTAGATCAATGAATTAACGAGAGTGTGAAAAGAAGTTGCAACATTGCAACAAACTCAACCGGTAAGCCCACACCCACCTAATAAAGAATACAAAGACAAGGATCGCCACTTTACCGAAGACCTTGTCATCCGATCTGTCGGCAACTTAGAAGTAACACAAAATTGAGGTTCAAATTTGAAATTGAATTGACAAAAACATTTGTTTCTTCCTAAATGTTTGGCTGTTTTTTAGGCAGAGAGAAGGGTTGAAAATGGATTTCACGGTATAGGCACCCTTAGCTCAAATAAACTATAATTCATTTTGAAAAATAGAACTTTGGTTAGCTTTAGTATTATCATCATCATTAAACGCCATATAGATTGGTAAACTTAAAACAGATTCTGAATGAAAAATCTTGAGTTCATATCCAAGTCACTCCCAAGGAAGATTTCGCTCAGTTTATCCCGGTTCGAGGCGCTCACTTTATGTTTCGACCGTCTACATGAAAACTTGGCGTTCGGTTGAAATTCGTGTTTCGACCGTTTTCAACCGAAACAAATCTGCTCGACTCAAACAAAATTAGTTTCGACAGTGCTCGATCGAAAAAAAGTCATCCGCCGTTCTCTACCCAAGTAGGATCCTTCGACCGAATTCTGGTATGTTTCGAATTTCAAACAACATGAGTTAACCAATTCAAACGTTACAAATCATGCTTTTCGGGCAACATTTTTTGATGTTTTTTTCAGAATGAAATGATTATAGCCACTTGCATTAACTATTTTTGAAATTTTTTCATCGTTCGCAGCACTGGTTAGCAATTCGAGTCGAAAATGTTAGTAAATCACGTTTATTGATGTCAGATAATTTCCGCTTCGACTCCCAGTTACCGATGGACAATCGGTATTTTCTGAGCGTGCACGAGGTATGTTTCGACCCAGCTCGACCTTATTCGAGGCATGCTTCGACCAAGCTCGACCTCATTCGAGGTATGTTTCGACCATGCTCGAGGTACGTTTCGACTGTCTTGGCTATTCTTTTTAGGTCGAGCATTGATATGAGTATGAATTTGTAAGTCGAAACATAAGGTGAGCAATTCTACCCGGGTTGCATCTTTTCACACCTGTCGAGGTTTTTCCTAAATAAGTAAAATTGTGCAAAAAACCATTGTACGCCATTTATCTTTATCACTTTTTCAAATATTGTCAGCTACGGAAGTTCAAGAAAACTATACATCGGCTTGGAGTTCTGTGTTTTTTAAACTAACTTGAAAAAACTGGATCAATAGGTAAAAAAACTTTTTTTGTGGTAAAATTTGATAATTAAATTCCTTTTAAAGCCGAACACGTTTTTTATGAGCTTAGCTTTTTTGCTGTTCGATAGCGGAGTTTACCTTTTTTTAACAAAAACCTAGCCAACAGACAGTTGGAAAAGAGTAATGAACTCAAGTAAACAGAGGAAAAAATAGACTTCGTTGAAAAAATCTCAACTTTCGAAGAAAACAATAGATGCCCTTTAAGCTCTTTGAAATTCTAGAGCGATTTATGACTAGCATTTTTTTGATAACGTTAACCAAACTTGAGAAAGCTGGATCAATAAATGAAATTTATATATAGCTGGAAATCGAAAAACTAAACTCCACTTTCCACTTTCTGTTCAGGTTTTTTTTGCGCCATTTTCAAGTTCGTATTTGGAGAATGCTTTTTTCGTAACTTTTGACCATATCAATTTCAATTGAACTCAAAAAATGCATATATACCTAAGTGCATTTATAAATGCATTAATATGTATGAATGCACACCTGTAGCTATTAGAGCATTTTAAGACTTTTGCTGGAAAAAAAGTCACCAAGACCTTTAAAAGTCTTCACTGTGTTCATTACTCCGAAAAAAAAATTATATATTTTTTTAAATATCGAAAACGCTTGTTCAATAAAAAGAAATGTACAGCAGGATCGGGTTTTTTACTTAACATCATTATATTTTTTGAGACGCTTTGGAAAGAATTTTTGCTTTTCTCAAAAAAAATGAATTTTTCTGGAAAACTGTTCTCCCGATTTTTGAAAAAGTAGTATCAATGGAAAGTGCCTGCCGCTTGTGTCGCTGATTGCTTAACGCCCTCTCATCTTTTTACACTTAATCCGACTTTCTACAACCTTCAAAAAAGTCTGTGGGTGAACTTTTGACTGCTTTTTTGGATTTGTTGATTCTCTTGAATAAAGGGGATTGACCGGGCTGTGAAACGCTGTCTGCACAAGCGGCTACACTCAATTTTATTTACACAAATCGTTATGGGCCTCGGAAACATTATGATTTTGATTTTTTCAAACGGTTTTTGAAGTTTTTTGACTTCTTTTAAAAAATACGCTCCCAAATCTGACATTTTGATTTACATCAATCAGACGGGTTAGGCGAAGTCCCCATGCATAAGCAGTTACTCTTAATTTTTTTGTGAATGAAAACTTGTGACTCTCCGAAAATTCAATTTCAACTTTTTTGATTTTTTTCAAAAAAAAAAATTCCAGAAAAGTTAATGTCCCTCGTAAAATTCAAACTGTTTTGTTTTTGACGTTTTTTGAAACTTTTTGACTTGTCTTGATAACTAGCATCCAAATCAATCTGAGTTTTTGGTTTCAATCAGAATAAAGGGTTGATAGAAATCTATCTGTATAAGTGCCGACGTCTAAATTTTCTACACAGAGGCGAAGCTTCGCTTCTCAAACACTTGCGAGAACACCGCAAAAAGCACTTCTATAAAGTGCAATAAAAGAAATTAGAAATGAGAATTAAAAAATTTAAAAGGTTTGCTACTGATTACTCGCCAGATCAAACTGGACTCAGCATGAATCTCTTTTGGAAATTGACGATATCGTCTGGCTACTTGAAAAATAGACCCCACGTGAAATCTGGCCGCTTGGCCCCATGACACAACCATACACCGGCCCAGATGATATAGCAAGGTCATGTGAAGTAAAGACCGCTTCAGGGAGTTTAAGTTGCCCCGCTGTTGTGCTCGCATAATAGCGCAGTTAAGTGTTGCCCAAACTCATTTCTCGTTAGGGTGGCCGCGAGGATATTTATGACTGATCAAGCTGATGATTAAATTCTCCCGTAATTCAAGTTAAATTTTAAGATGATGATTATTCCCGCATTTGAATTTAATCATTTTGGTAGATCAATGAATTAACGAGAGTGTGAAAAGAAGTTGCAACATTGCAATAAACTCAACCGGTAACCCCACACCCACCTAATAAAGAATACAAAGACAAGGAGCACCACTTTACCGAAGGCCTTGTCATCCGATCTGTCGGCAACTTAGAAGTAACACAAAATTGAGGTTCAAACTTGAAATTGAATTGACAAAAACATTTGTTTCTTCCTAAATGTTTGGCTGTTTTTTGGGCAGAGAGAAGAGTTGAAAATGGATTGCACGGTATAGGCACCCTTAGCTGAAATAAACTAGAATTCATTTTGAAAAATTGAACTTTGGTTAGCTTTAGCATTATCATCATCATTCAATGCCATAGAGATTGGTAAACTTAAAACAGATTCTGAATAAAAAATATTCAGTTCATATCCAAGTCACTCCCAAGGAAGATTTCGCTCAGTTTATCCCGGTTCGAGGCGCTCACTTCATGTTTCGACCGTCTCCATGAAAACTTGGCATTCGATTGAAATTCGTGTTTCGACCGTCTTCAACCCAAACAAATCTGCTCGACCCAAACAAATCAACTTCGACAGTGCTCGATCGAAAAAAAGTCATTCGCCGTTCTCTACCCAAGTAAGATGCTTCGACTAAATTCTGGTATGTTTCGAATTTCAAACAACATGAGTTAACCAATTTTAAACGTTACAAATCATGCTTTTCGGGTAGCATTTTTTGATGTTTCTTTTTTTATCAGAATGAAATGATTATAGCCATTTGCACTAACTATTTTTGAATTTTTTCATCGTTCGGAGTACTGGTTTGCAATTCGAGTCGAAAATGTTAATAAATCACGTTTATTGTTGTCAGATATTTTCCGCTTCGACTCCGAGCTACCGCTGGACAATCGGTATTTTTTGAACGTGCTCGAGGTATGTTTTGACCCAGCTCGACCTTATTCGAGGCATGTTTCGACCAGGCTCGACCTCATTTGAGGTATGTTTCGACCGTGCTCGAGGTTCGTTTCGACTGTCTTGGCTACTTTTTTCAGGTCGAGCACTGACATGAGCATGAATTTGTAAGTCGATACATAAGGTGAGCAACTCTACCCGGGTTGCATTTTTTCACACCTGTCGAGGTTTTTCCTAAGGAAGTAAAATTGTGCAAAAAACCATTGTACGCCATTTATCTCTCTCACTTTTTCAAAAATTTTAAGCAAAGGAAGTTCAAGAAAAATAAACATCGGCTTGGAGTTCTGTGTTTTTTAAACTAACTTGAGAAAACTGGATCAATAGGTAAAAAAAAATTTTGCGATGAAATTTGATAATTAAATTCCTTTTTGGAATTTAGAAGCCGAACACGTTTTTTATGAGTTTAGCTTTTTTGCTGTTCGATAGTGGAGTTTACCTTTTTTTAACAAAAACCTAGCCAACAGACAGTTGGAAAAGAGTAATGAACTCAAGTAAACAGAGGAAAAAATAGACTTCGTTGAAAAAATCTCAACTTTCGAAGAAAACAATAGATGCCCTTTAAGCTCTTTGAAATTCTAGAGCGATTTATGACTAGCACTTTTTTGATAACGTTAACCAAACTTGAGAAAGCTGGATCAATAAATGAAATTTATATATAGCTGGAAATCGAAAAACTAAACTCCACTTTCCACTTTCTGTTCAGGTTTTTTTTGCGCCATTTTCAAGTTCGTATTTGGAGAATGCTTTTTTCGTAACTTTTGACCATATCAATTTCAATTGAACTCAAAAAATGCATATATACCTAAGTGCATTTATAAATGCATTAATATGTATGAATGCACACCTGTAGCTATTAGAGCATTTTAAGACTTTTGCTGGAAAAAAAGTCACCAAGACCTTTAAAAGTCTTCACTGTGTTCATTACTCCGAAAAAAAATTATATATTTTTTAAATATCGAAAACTCTTGTTCAATAAAAAAAAATGTACTGCAGGATCGGGTTTTTTACTTATTATCATTATATTTTTTGAGACGCTTTGGAAAGAATTTTTGCTTTTCTCAAAAAAAAGAATATTTCTGGAAAACTATTCTCCCGATTTTCAAACAAGTAGTATCAATGGAAAGTGCCTGTCGCTTGTGTCGCTGATTGCTTAACGCCCTCTAATTTTTTTTTACCCTTCACCCGACTTTCTACAACCTTCAAAAAAGTCTGTGGGTGAACTTTTGACTGCTTTTTTGGATTTGTTGATTCTCTTGAATAAAGGGGATTGACCGGGCTGTGAAACGCTGCCTGCGCAAGCGATTCACTCAATTTGATTTACACAAAATGTTATGGGACTCGGAAAAAATAATATTTTGATTTTTTTAACGGTTTTGAAGCTTTTTGACTTCTCTTAAAAAATACGCTCCCAAATCTGACATTTTGATTTACATCAATCAGACGGGCTAGGCGAAGTCCCCATGCATAAGCAGCAACTCTTAATTTTTTTTGAATGAAAACTTGCGACTCTCCGAAAATTCAATTTCAATTTTTTGATTTTTTTCAAAAAAAATTCCAGAAAAGTTAATGAACCTCGTAAAATTCAAACTGTTTTGTTTTTGACGTTTTTTGAAACTTTTTGACTTGTCTTGATAACTAGCATTCAAATCAATCTGAGTTTTTGGTTTCACTCAGAATAAAGGGTTGATAGAAATCTATCTGTATAAGTGCCGACGTCTAAATTTTCTACACAGAGGCGAAGCTTCGCTTCTCAAACACTTGCGAGAAACCGGCAAAAAGCATTTCTATAAAGTGCAATAATAGAAATTAGAAATGAGAATTAGAAAAGATAATTAAAAAATTTAAAAAAAAGAGGTTAAGCATCTCACGCACTAAATTTAGCCACGACAGCTTAAAAGGCACCAAACACTGGGCAAAAATAAAGCAGAGAACAGATTCTATGCAATTTTCAATGCTACAGCAAACTTTCAAATTATGTTAACATTTTTAATGAAAATTTTTACTTGCCAAACAGGTTAGAAAAAAGAAGTTTCGTTCTAAGAAACTAATGCTCATTACACTAAGCTGATTGCCAGTCAAAACTAGAAGTTATCGTCCTCAAAACGTGAATGTGTTGACTTCTTGTCCTTTTTTTGAAACTACTGGCTTTTCTTGATAACTACTCAGCCGATCTGGCATCAATGGTTTAATCGAGGCAACAGGTTGTGGGAAGCATGGGCGCATTCGCCTCAAACTGTATCAAAACTGTTATGTCTCTGAGAAATATCCCATTTCCCAAAAAATTCAGACTTACTTTTTTTAAAAGAAAAACAACAAAGATTTTGGTTGAAACCCAATTTTTAAAATTACTATCTTCATCCGTATAAACGCAACAATTTAAACACAACCAAATATGTACCTCGATCTTTAGCTGGGTCTTATAGTCAATTCACGACAAACCAAAATTGAACGTAAGCAAACTTCAAAATTTTCTCCTGAAAAAAAAAACACAAAAAGACATGGGTATTAACTACGCTCATTACTCTCAAAGAATTGCGCTTTTCTCCAGTTGGTTTGATTTTGGATTTAAAATGATAAATACGAAATTGTAGCAGCGAAATTGAAGTGCAATTTGTGTTGCCAAATTCAGGCTCAAAATTTTACCCCAAAAACAAAACGGATCACTTTTGGCTTTTTTATTTAATCAAAACGGATCACTTTTGGCTTTTTTATTTATTTAGTCTGTCACCAAAAATAGATATCTCAAAATTGTACAAAGGGGGGACTCTTTGAGTTGGTAAGTGGTCAAATCCTTGAGGTGGGGCCCTGACATTATGAAACTTTGTTAAACGAAACAACCCTTTTTTAATTAAAAACAATTTTTAAACGTTTTGCGCACACGCTTTTCTAGATTATTCCCTTCTTAAACTTAATTGGTTAAAAGGCTACTTGGGTTATAATTTTATCAGTGGTTGATTTGCTAGTTTTGGCGTAATTTTTTATTAACTAAAGAAGCCAAAAATGATCCGATTTTGGGGTAAAATTTTGGGCTCAATGTTGGCAACACAAATTGCAACAAACTAATTTTGCTAAACTGCCAAGAAAATTTTGTATTTATCATTCATTTTTCACTTCAAGTTAACCCAATTTTAGAAGAACGCGTTTTGAATTTTAAAAATAAACTTAAAAAATCAAAAATCAAACCGTTAAAACATCGTGAAAAAAAACACGAAATAAATTTGAAGAACCATATTTAAAAAACAATTGCGTAAGGCTATAATTTGACTTGTATTCGACAGGACTGTTTTCAGCTACAAAAGGTGGGCCAAACATTTTCCGCGTTTGCGACCGATTTGGTCAAAACTCAAGTCAAACACGTTGACCCGTGCTTTGAAGAGATCATAGAAAAAAACTACTTTCTTCATTTTCAATTTTGTGACAAAAAGTTTGAAGTTTAAATGAACAAATATTTCACAACTTAGTCATACTGCTGTCGAAAGTAACGTTTTTTGTTTTGTTTTATAGATATGATGACCTAAAGAAGCATCTGAACGCTGACTCCGCCGCAGACCACAATCACCGCGGGACCAGAAGAGACGTCGATTCGCTTCTCCTCAGCCAGTCTCTTCAGCAGACCAGCACTGCTGTAGACAGCACTTAACGCAGCCCCACATGCAGGCTCCACGAGATATCGGTGGTCCACTGAAAAACCCAATTGATACCTCGCTATTCAAACTGAATCTCATTAGTAACAATGGTAACCCCGGGTAACAATGATAACCCGGGGGGATTTTCATCCCCCCCCCCCACCTCACACGACCATCAATTTTATGGTGTAACGAGTGGTTTCACAAGGTTAAGTAAGGATGCAGACCAAATATGTTTGGCACATCTTAGTTAGTCCGCACGTCAATTTTCATAACGATCGGACAATGTGAACAGTAACTTTACTGGTAAAAAATTGCAGGTGCGGGAGGAAAGGAAAAACAGCCCCCGGATCAAGTGAAAAATAAATTTGCTCCCTTCCCCCTAAGTTTCTAGGTGTTGCACAACTCGGCTCGTTTTCTTTTCCCCAACCTGCTAAAATTTACAAGTGAAATTTTGTTCACGTTATCCAAATATAACGAAAACTGGCATGCGAACTAATTAGGATATGACAAACATATTTGTTCTTCATGTTTAACCTTGTAGAACCTCTCGTTATACCATAAAATTGATGCTTATGTGAGGAGGGGGGAAGAGGACAAAGAGCCCACAACACCCCCTTAAAGTCAAAAGCAACATTTATGCTTGTCGCCCTGCAAGGTTGGACAAAGTCTGATGCAAACAGATCATTGTGGTGCGCATGCGATTTTTGGCGAGTTTTTAAAAAGCTTCGTCAGCCTATTTTTGGCGAGTTTTTAAAAAGCTTCGTCAGCCTATTTTTGGCTAGCCATTTCCGATTTTTTGAACTCTGCCGGACCCTAAAATCATCATGTTTAACAGAATTTTCTGGGGAGTAGGCAAGTTTTTTTATGGAAAGATGCCGCTTCTGAGCCTTTTTAGAAGATTTTACAAAAACCACTCCCCATCAAAGTTAGCATATAACTTGGGTGAACGGTATTTGAAGTACAACAACTTCAGAGTTGTGATACCATTAATGTCAATTTCGACTAATCTCCGGGCGAAATTATTGCAGAAAACATTTACGATAATCCAATCTTACTGTAGACGTGGGGCTAAATCTCAACCAGTTCGCGACAAAAAGTAATCGCGGAGAAACCCTCGGAACACTTTTGAGTATCGAGAAAAAGTGCATAAAGAAGACACGATGATGATGATGATGATGTCAGTCACGAAAAAACGCAAAAAAACGTGGTAGCAGTTACTTATATCAGGACAGAATCCGAACTTGTCCAGATGTGGGAAATCTTCTAGTGGCGTTTTTTTTGTAAATGACTGAATCACGTCCGTCAAGATTTTTACACACAGTTAGTTGATTTTTTTTTAAATTTAGAGCTAACCATCTTTTTTTCATTCTACTGACAACGTTCAATTGATTGATAACGTAATTCAATTTCAACTTCATATTACATTTAAAAACTAACCCATGAATCGCTTGCAGGCGTCGACCGCTTGGTCATCTGTGACAGTTTCTGAAATAATATTTGCCTCTTTAAGTCGATTCATCAAAGCCGGACACGGTTCCAGTGCTCCCAGACTTTTCGCAACACTGAAACAAATATCATAGTCACATTATAAATATTGACATTAGTGAGTCGTCGGGATAGAAGCAGTTTAAATTTACGAATTCCTAATTGAAATTCTGCGCACCTGAAATCTCCAGCAATTCAATGAAAAAACTTGGTCAAGTTTGGTTGATCACATTTTCCAGCGGTCGATAATACCTAGACGCTCTCACTGCTGTCGAGCCGGTCGCCACTTAGTAAACTTGAATCATAGCTAACAGACAGTTGCTAAAGAGTCAATTTTGAGGCCAAACTGTGCACTGGATAGGCGCACAATTTTGTGTATGCATGTTCCTGGATTCCAGAGACAAGTCTTTAAAAATGTTAAAATTTTGTCCGAACGATCAAACGAAATGAAAGAACAAAAGAAGAACAAAGGGAGCGTCTTTTTTGCGGATTCCGCTTACAATTGACAAAATGCACAGTTTGGCCTCGTTAATAAAGTTTTCTGTTAATCTGTGAGTTATGTACAACTAATGTACAATTACTTTAAAGAAAAAAAACAGATAAAATAGAGTGTGAAATTAAAACGTTCAAAAACAACTACTAAATGAACACTTTACGATTGACCGATGGTCGTATCGTACAAAGTTAACTGGTAATGACCTAATACCGAAGCTCATATAAGATAGCTAAAAACAAATCACAACATTTCCAACCGTGAAAAAACACATAACTACAATTTGGCTAACTAATTCTCAGTACACCCATTTTCCCCCTTCAGAGTAGGAACAACTTTTACAAACTGCGCCAAAAAATAGTACAGCAAGCAAAATAGAATGTCAAATGAAAAAGGAGAGTACAAATGTACAGGGTGAATATACAGAAATTACATTTATACAGGAGATAAAAAAACATTAACTAAATAAAACAACACTATTCTACAAGATGTACATTTAACATGTACAAAATTATCTACTTTAAAGAGGCTGATTAAAATGAATCCTATAAATTGAAAATAAAAGAAAAGTTTTTGACGAGTTTTTGGAAGATTAATTAAATCTTGCGTCGAAATCATCTAGTCTGACTTTTAAGTCTGTGTCAATATTCGTTGAAATTGACTGAGTCGGGATGTAATTTGCTTTTTTCGATGGGCAGGTTTTCTGGGATGACCAGGGTAGGGTAGTTTCTGCGACTAGGGTAGATATTGGTGGTGCCTCCGCTAATGGGGTTATTAGGTCTGCGGGTGAGGTTATGGTGAATGTTGCCCTGGTGTGGTTAAGAGTGTCGTCATGCACTGTAACTGAACGAGAAGTCCGATCATCTTTTTCTAGCACCACGTCTATAAATCTCCTGTCTCCAAAGAATTTAGGGGGTCCTACGTTCCTGCGTGGTCTGGATTGTCTTGGCTGAGGTACCAATGGGGCCACATCTTCTGGGGTACTGTCCAACAGAATTGGGTTGCTCTCGGAGCCTTCTATTTCCGCAGACTCTGGCACGTCTATGACCGCCGGTTGATCTGTATCGACATTGAGATTGGGCCTAATTTGAGGAATATGGGCATCACCTGTTACACTTAACCCTTGGTTAGAACCAGCTTGGTGGCTGGGCGGTACGCTATTGTTTGTCATATCATCAAAATAGTCGTCTATTATACCGTCCCAAGAGTTTAAGTTTAAGAAGGACGAAGAACCTGAAGAATTATGAGTGAGTTCGTGAGTAGTCACTGCGTCTTTTGACGAACCAGACGCTTGAGCGGGCCCAACCGCTCATGAGTTGTCATGTCTTAGCTGAGAGTGGTCTGTCACCATAGTCCTCTTTGGTGGAGATAGCTTCCTCTTTCCTGCTAAACTCGAAAGTAAAATTGTATTGTGCCCGATAGGTGACTGGTTCACAACAATTTTTTTTAGGACCAGGGAGTAGTTTTCCTTTAAAAGCTAAGTCCGATTTCCGTAAATTGTGACCGTTATCAAGAGTTATTGAGTGTTCGGATGAGTCAATGATGTCCTTCTTTATGGGATTAAAATAAGGTTCCCCATTTTTTCTGTTGGTAGCCCTTCCAAAGTATTTACCTCCAGAAACTAGTCTCTTCGTCGCTCTTGGACCATTGCTCAGGTTGTATACCTCTGGTGCGGGGAAACTCGGTATTGTCTGGGCTAACAGCAGGTTGTCAGATTGAGTGTCCATGTCCGCGTCAAGATAACCGTCTTCCCCACCGTCGTGCAATTCCCAGTTTCTGGCCCGTTGGTTAGATAGAATCGATTTCCCTTTATCTAAGCGATTATTAAAGGAAATCAGATTTTTCAAACTAGTGTTAGCCGTTCTATTAAAGTGTTTTTCGAACGGAGTACAACCGATTGTAGATTGATTTTTTGATTCTAAGGTTCCAGATAATTTTTTCGATCGAGAAAGGTTTTGGTAAATCAAATGACATGGCTAATAATTTAGACTTTACAGTGTAAACCAGTCTTTCCACAAGCCCATTAGATCTATGATCGCCGATTGTACAGTAAATGGTTTCAAAGTTGTAATTTTAGCAGAAGTTTTTAAAATCGTGTGATAAAAAACATGACCCGTGGTCGACTCTAATCTTCCTTGGCAATTCGTGAAGGTAACAATAATCGTTCAAAAATGAGATAACCCTGTCTGAAGAAGTTTTGTTTACTACCTTGGCCAATGGGAACTTATTGAAGCGGTCAACGCATAAGAGAATGTATTTTTTTGTTCCCCAAAACGCGTCCGAAGGTCCTGCGAAGTCCAGGTTTATCTCCTCGTTCGCAAACGTCAATGACGGTAAATTTGTAGTATGGTCGGTACCTAGCAAAACTTTGAGGTTCTTACCGGCTTTCAGGATTTGAGGTTCTTACCGTGATGATATGTCTCTCGGTATGTATGAGGCCACCAAATGTATTCCACGAGAAACTTCATCCCGAATTGGCCTGGGTGTGTCTCGTGTAGCATTGCGCTGAAGGTTCCCCTGATAATTGCCGGCACGACTAACTTATTACCCAGGAATAATAAATCATCTTTCACTTGAAGGTCCTTCGAGAAGGTTTTTCATATATGTTCTGTGAATGTCCATTGGCCGTTTGGTTTTTATTGTGTCAATCAAGTCCCAAATAACTTTGCCTTCTCTCGTCATCAGTTGTAAAAATTTCTTGGAACAGTGACCTTCGGGGAATATCGGAGAATGGGGTAGGTTTAGGTCGGCTTTAAATCTCTTCAGTAAGTTTGCATGGTCGTCTGGAATATGGTCATCTTCCAACTTTAAGGTAATATTGTGTTCTTCAGGCTTTATAATTAGAGGGCCGGTAATATCCTCCAATTTTATTATATCAAAGTTTTAACTTTTTTAGGAATTAAATGTTTATTTTTAAAGATGAAATGTAAAAAGACATTATCTGCGAAATATTATCGCAATATTTTATTGACTGAGCAATACAAGATTTAATAGCGACAAAAACTTTGAGCTTGAAATTAACTAAAGAGCTATACAAAGAATCTTGACCAATCAAATCGCTTGAGTTTCTTCTCCAAACGAGATATTATTATTAACGAGTGTATAAATATTTACAGCGACCGACGGTCTATCTACTATATTTACATTTACAGGATTAAAATGGTCTCTATTAGATAAAATATTCTTAATTTTGTCAATTGAAGCGACTACAAAATCTTCGTCGTAGTAAGACGGTGGAAGGGCTTTGCCCGATGGTAACCTAGACAAAAGGTCAGTAAAACCCATATCTTTTCCTGGGATGTGGGAAACTTTAAAATTAAAAGGTAACAATCTGTTTACTTAACGGGTCAATCGGCTATGCATACTCTTATTTGCGTGGTTAGCCGAAAGAGCCGAGAGTAAGGCTTTATGGTCCGTAAAGATTGCGAGTTCTGCCCCGTAAATGTAATTTCTAAATTGTTCTAAGGCCCACACCACGCCCAGTATTTCTAATTCGTTCGTAGAATTTTTCATTTCATGATTATTTAAAAACCTTGATGCGAAAGCAATCGTTTTCCACTGCATCCTTGAAGCTGTTCTAAAATTGCGGCCAGGCCGCTATGTGATGCGTCCGTTTTTAACCTGGTTTTTTCTTTTATAACGAAGTGGCTGTTTTCTGTAATAATCACAACTTCGGTTTTTAGTTATTCGAAGGCTGAGGAGTGATTATTGTCCCATTTATATACAGATTTTTTGTTTAACAGAGGACGTAGTGGGGAACTTAAAGTTGATAAGTTCGGAACAAATTTTACATGCTGGTTCATAGAGCCGAAGAATCATCGCAGTTCCGAAATGTTCTTGGGGATTGGTAAATTCTTGATAGCATCTGTTTTACGACCAACGGTCGTACTCCCTCTCCGGAAATTTTGAAGCCTATTGTATTTCAGGTTTGAAGAATTGGCATTTCCCTCATTTCACCACCATATTATTCTTGTCCAGAATTGTTAGGATTTTATAGACTATTGATTTATAATCCTCCAGAGATCCCTTCCATGCTACCAGTATATCGTCTATGTAACAGTTTGTGAACGGAATGTTCTTTAAAAGTGAGTCCATGACCCGTTGAAATTCATTGGGCATATCACCCAGTCCATAAAATCCCGTTAAAAATTGATGTGTTACCGTTGTTTCGCCGCCCACGATACTGAAATTACATTGTTTACTCATTTTCTCGCACAATTTAAATTGAGTATATGCGTTTTTCAGATCCAAGTTGCTAAACCAGACTTGTCCATTGGGTTTTCCTGAGATTTGTAAGGCCACGTTGTCTATAAGTTCGTGAATATTTGGCATTTGATTTTTGTTTCTAAAAATCTAGTCATTTAAAAATTTAGAATCTAATGCCAATTTAATCAAACCGTCTCTCTTCCGGGTTATAACAATCGGGCTGATAAAACAATCTTCGTCACCTTTTTCAAGTTTTATAATGTGACCCACGGTCTCCACTCTTCATTTACTCCCGCAAGTAAGAGTAAGGGAACTCTTATCCCTTTTGCCTGTAGCTGTTTAAACGGGGAATGGAAGTGTGTGACCTTGTGATCGTTAGGAATTTTTCCCACTCGAGAGAATAGTTCTTTGAACTTAATAAAATTTTGTCATTTGTTGAAGGAGGTTTTATCTACTTAATCTCGAATGATGGTTGGGCGACTGTGCAAATCGGCTGGGGGTATTTCTTTTGTTTCACTTCGATGCCTAACTTAGGTAAGTTATCGTTATCCAGAATGTTGCGTTCATGACCACCAGTGATAAACAACGGCGTTTCTTCACTGATCCACCCGTTGGATTGTGTCCTAACGATGATCTTTCCTAAGATGTTGATGGTATCGTCTGCGAAGCCGCAATACAGGTCTTTAATACTCTTCTCCATTCGGTAGCTCGTGGAACACGTTTTGTTTCAAAAAGCTTACAGGGCTCGCTGAGTCTACCGGGTATTTTCATGTTCACGATCATTTCCCATCCCAAACCTATATTTAACAGTTTCTTGTTTTCCAGCCCATTTCGATCGTAGATTGTTTTAACGCTCAGTACTGAGAAACCGTCGTCGTCACTCTGTCCGCATTCGTTCCAGGCGTTTATCACATCGCACGTTTCTTGATTTTCGCCCCCATGAACTTTCCGGAGAGACGTATGTACAATTCTCAATAATTACATAGCTATCATTTACAGTATTTACAGTGGGTCGTTTGTTACGAGATTTACATTATTTGGCGAAGTGTCCTTTTTAGTTACAATTTTTACATGTTATGTCCTTCGCTGGGCATACGTTTAGATGTCCTTTCGTAAATGGGTTCCCACATTTCATGCACGCGCTACTTTTTTGTAAGTTGAGGCTTGGTTCTTTCTTGATCTGATTGTGAGAGTTAAAAGACTTGAAAACTGGTCCATTGGTCGATGATCGCGCCAAGTTGGTCAGTTTTTGATGGTTAAATTACCCTTTTTCATCGATCAAGGCCTGGTTGAGTGCTTCTGACGGGCTTATTGTGGCGGATAGAAGTTTTCTTTGGGTGTCAGTGTTTCTCATGTTACAAATGAAAACGTCTGTTACCTATTCGGCTTCGTCATTCTCTCTATTATTACAAGTTCTCGCCAAGTCCGTTAGTGCTCCCCAGAATTAATTTTATGATTCCCGGTCTTTCTGTTGGCGATTTGATAATTTGTACCTCTCGAACGTTGTGTTAGGAGGTTATTGAAGGCTGCGTCGAGTAAAGTCCAGAACTGTGTAAATGAGATCGCTATAATCTTGACCCGCCGGTTCTTTTGAGCGATGACCCTTTTTTCCTTCGCTCCCTAATTAAAAATTAAGATCGAGCGAAGTTTTTTGTCCGCTTTAGACCGTCTCAATCCATTGAATTTTCTTTTCTCTTCATTGATCCGCTTCTCTTCAGCGGCTTCATTTTGTTTCATCGCGTTCTTATTCCTCGTCTGTCTCTCTACTGGCTCTGTTTATGTCCGAATCGCTTCCTGTCCCTTCCTCCAAGATGGTGATTTGTGTTTCTGGTACCTCCGGTCCATTTAGACTCTCTATGTCCAGATTTTCTTTTGCAATTGTCGCCAACTGAAATTGGTCGCTCCATTGGGCCCAGATGGTCATATCGTACAAAGCTAACTGGTACTTAAATGATAGCGGCGGTTATATCAGATAGCTAAAAACAAATCACAACGCTCGTAAGGTCATGAAAGCAAAAAATAGAAAAACAAAAAATCAATTTTTGAAAAAATTCAACTTTGGATTCTCAAACTAAAATTAAATGACTTTAAAGCTCTTCGAATCTAAAAACTGCTTAATGTTGACACTTTTTTGATCAAATTGACCGACTTTGGGAAAAAGGAAAGACCTGGTTTTTTTTTGCTAAGGAAATCTGAAAATTAAATTACACTTTCGAAACTAGAAGTCGATCTCGTTTTTCGCAACCTTTAAATTTTTGCTGTTCGATAGTGGAGTTTGCCTTGCATTAATGAAAGGAATGAGTTGAACTTAGAAAAAAATCAAGAGCGGAACCGCAAAAAAAAAAATCTGAGTTTCAACAATTTTTGAAACTTTTCCCAACCAAATGACCAAGACAGGACCTATATAAGAGTATTCACTATGTCCGTGAATATTGATCAGCCTCAATAACCAGCGAAGAAAAAAACGGAGGTCTAAACTCCAGCTAAAAATGAAGCAATGGAACTATGTTGTCACAAAAAGAAAAGATTTCGATTAAGAAAATTGCAATATCTTTCTAGCTCCCAGGTCCTCTTCCACTGCAAAAAAGATAGAAAGATCCAAAAAAATCCGACTTTTTTTCTTTTTTTTTAAGAAAAGAGATTGCGATTGGAGCATAAAGTCTGTGCTACTAAACGAGAGAGAAATAATACCACCTTTTGTAGTTTCTATCGTCGTTTTGTTTACTATAAACTGGTATATTAGTTTTTGCGTTTACATTTTACAGTTAAGATAACGAACGATTAAATTTACCATTAAGAAACCTAATTGTTGTGACTTACTAAATAGTTTCAGATGGCAGAAATGCAATCAGTCTTGAAAATGATAATTGAAGATTTGAAGCGAAAGACCGAAACTATCATCAACCGAACTGAAGAAATTGTGAAAGATAAAAAAGAAGTGAGGAGCTTAAAGAAAAAATTATCGGAACAGAAGCGCTACAGCTCGAAAGATTGTATTATCTTTGAGAATGCACCGTTTGATTTGAACAAAATTTGCTACATCATCTACCAATTCCTCGACAAGTCTCTTCAAATCAAGGTTAAATCCTGTGATATCAAGTTATGTCATCCCACAAATAAGGGCAACAATTTCTATTCACCCACTGTGATAGCTAAATGTGTTTGTTTTGACAAAAAAGGCCGAATATCACCACAGACAACTTCTTGGACTTACCCAAAACCCGCATTGATGCTTACAAAAAACCATGCTTATCGGTGAATATTTACCAAAGCGTGAGGCTGATATTAAAAAAAAAGCACACAATATGGGCTTTATCACAACAACTAACAACTGTCAAGAAAAACTTTCTGCGAGAATGGCGAAAACAAGCCAATATCAGTCGCAGTTAACAATGAAAGAGCCTTACAAGATCTGAAAAACCGTACAATCAAAAAAGTTCCCAGAAATCAAATGTTCGCAAAAGAGAGACCGAAGGATGATTGGAAGCAGGCGGCAAATGGAAAACACATGTCGTTCCTTAAAATTCTAAGGAATGCAAGTGACGAAGAAAGATCGGGATTATTAGAAACTGAACTCGTGAGATAAACCTGCAACGAAACAAAAAACAGAACATCAATTCGACCCCTACTAGTGCTTCTACTGTTGAAAATGAGTGAATATAAACTATATTTTATTTTAAAATTAAATATTCAATTTCTTAGGTGCCACTACTTAGAGCCGAAAGCACTCATAAGCACATTAAAATTCCCTCCCGCTTTGACAACTTTAACTGAGACTTGCTTTTGAGTTAGTGATGACGTAAACTTTTTAACCTTGAGACATAATACCCTCCAGTAGAGAAAGCAGAACTAGAGAAAGCAGGGAAGGCATGAACGCCCTTAATGTAGGCAAAAACTTCAAATTCTCTTTGGAAAATTGATAAAACGGAGGCAATTGGAATTGACGTAGAGCTCAAAAAAAACCTCCTCATCGGTTAATCTGTTACGATCCCGCACAAAACAAATGAAGCAATGGAACTATGTTGTCACAAAAAGAAAAATTTCGGTTGAGAAAATCTTTCTCGGTTGCAATATCTTTCTCGCTCCCATGTCCACTTCCACTGCAAAAAAGATACAAAGATCCAAAAAAATCCGATTTTTTTTATTTTTTTTTTTAAAAAAACTTGAAATTGTGATTGGAGCATAAAATCTGTGCTACTGACTAAGACAGGACCTATATAAGAGTATTCACTATTATGTCCGTGACTATTGATCAGCCTCAATAACCTGCGAAGAAAAAAACGGAGGTCTAAACTCCAGCTAAAAATGAAGCAATGGAATTATACTGTCACAAAAAGAAAAGATTTCGATTAAGAAAATTGCAATATCTTTATAGCTCCCAGGTCCTCTTCCACTGCAAAAAAGATAAAAAGATCCAAAAAAATCCGACTTTTTTTTTTAAAAAGAGATTGCGATTGGAGCATAAAGTCTGTGCTACTAAACAAGAGAGAAATAATACCACCTTTTGTAGTTTCTATCGTCGTTTTGTTTACTATAAACTGGTACATTAGTTTTTGCGTTTACATTTTACAGTTAAGATAACGAACGATTAAATTTACCATTAAGAAACCTAATTGTTGTGACTTACTAAATAGTTTCAGATGGCAGAAATGCAATCAGTCTTGAAAATGATAATTGAAGATTTGAAGCGAACGACCGAAACTATCATCAACCGAACTGAAGAAATTGTGAAAGATGAAAAAGAAGTGAGGAGCTTAAAGAAAAAATTATCGGAACAGAAGCGCTACAGCTCGAAAGATTGTATTATGTTTGAGAATGCACCGTTTGATTTGAACAAAATTTGCTACATCATCTACCAATTCCTCGACAAATCTCTTCAAATCAAGGTTAAATCCTGTGATATCAAGTTGTCATCCCACAAATAAGGGCAACAATTTCTATTCACCCACTGCGATAGCTAAATGTGTTTGTTTTGACAAAAAAAGGCCAAATATCACCACAGACAACTTCTTGGACTTACCCAAAACCCGCATTGATGCTTACAAAAAACCATGCTTATCGGTGAATATTTACCAAAGCGTGAGGCTGATATTAAAAAAAAGCACACAATATGGGCTTTATCACAACAACTAACAACTGTCAAGAAAAACTTTCTGCGAGAATGGCAAAAACAAGCCAATATCAGTCGCAGTTAACAATGAAAGAGCCTTACAAGATCTGAAAAACCGTACAATCAAAAAAGTTCCCAGAAATCAAATGTTCAAAAAAGAGAGACCGAAGGATGATTGGAAGCAGGCGGCAAATGGAGAACACATGTCGTTCCTTAAAATTCTAAGGAATGCAAGTGACGAAGAAAGATCGGGATAATTAGAAACTGAACTCGCGAGATAAACCTGCAACGAAACAAAACACAGAACATCAATTCGACCCCTACTAGTGCTTCTACTGTTGAAAATGAGTGAACATAAACTATATTTTATTTTAAAATTAAATATTCAATTTCTTAGGTGCCACTACTTAGAGCCGAAAGCACTCATAAGCACATTAAAAATCCCTCCCGCTTTGACAACTTTAACTGAGACTTGCTTTTGAGTTAGTGATGACGTAAACTTTTTAACCTTGAGACATAATACCCTCCAGTAGAGAAAGCAGAACTGGAGAAAGCAGGGAAGGCATGAACGCCCTTAATGTAGGCAAAAACTTCAAATTCTCTTTGGAAAATTGATAAAACGGAGGCAATTGGAATTGTTGTAGAGCTCAAAAAAAATCTCCTCATCGGTTAATCTGTTACGATCCCGCACAAAACAAATGAAGCAATGGAACTATGTTGTCACAAAAAGAAAAATTTCGGTTGAGAAAATCTTTCTCGGTTGCAATATCTTTCTCGCTCCCATGTCCACTTCCACTGCAAAAAAGATACAAAGATCCAAAAAAATCCGATTTTTTTATTTTTTTTTTTTTAAAAAACTTGAAATTGTGATTGGAGCATAAAATCTGTGCTACTGACTAAGACAGGACCTATATAAGAGTATTCACTATTATGTCCGTGACTATTGATCAGCCTCAATAACCTGCGAAGAAAAAAACGGAGGTCTAAACTCCAGCTAAAAATGAAGCAATGGAACTATACTGTCACAAAAAGAAAAGATTTCGATTAAGAAATTTGCAATATCTTTATAGCTCCCAGGTCCTCTTCCACTGCAAAAAAGATAAAAAGATCCAAAAAAATCCGACTTTTTTTTTTAAAAAGAGATTGCGATTGGAGCATAAAGTCTGTGCTACTGAACGAGAGAGAAATAAGACCACCTTTTTGTAGTTTCTATCGTCGTTTTGTTTACTATAAACTGCTACATTAGTTTTTGCGTGTACATTTTACAGTTAAGATAACGAACGATTAATTTTACCATTAAGAAACCTAATTGTGGTGACTTACTAAATAAATTCAGATGGCAGAAATGCAATCAATTTTTAAAATGATAATTGAAGTTTTGAAGCGAAAGACCGAAACTATCATCAACCGAACTGAAGAAATTGTGAAGTATAAAAAAGAAGTGAGGCGCTTAAACAAAAAATTATCGGAACAGAAGCGCTACAGCTCGAAAGATTGTATTATGTTGGAGAATGCACCGTTTGATTTGAACAAAATTGGCTACATCATCTACCAATTCCTCGACAAGTCTCTTCAAATCAAGGTTAAATCCTGTGATATCAAGTTATGTCATCCCACAAATGAGGGCAACAATTTCTATTCACCCACTGTGATAGCTAAATGTGTTTGTTTTGACAAAAAAGGCCAAATATCACCACAGGCAACTTCTTGGACTTACCCAAAACCCCCATTAATGCTTACAAAAAACCATGCTTATCGGTGAATATTTACCAAAGCGTGAGGCTGATATTAAAAAAAAGCACACAATATGGGCTTTATCACAACAACTAACAACTGTCAAGAAAAACTTTCTGCGAGAATGGCGAAAACAAGCCAATATCAGTCGCAGTTAACAATGAAAGAGCCTTACAAGATCTGAAAAACCGTACAATCAAAAAAGTTCCCAGAAATCAAATGTTCAAAAAACAGAAACCGAAGGATGATTGGAAGCAGGCGGCAAATGGAAAACACACGTCGTTCCTTAAAATTCTAAGGAAGGCAAGTCACGAAGAAAGATCGGGATTATTAGAAACTGAACTCGCGAAATAAACCTGCAACGAAACAAAAAACAGAACATCGATTCGACCCCTACTTGTGCTTCTACTGTTGAAAATGAGTGAATATAAACTCTATTTTATTTTAAAATTAAATATTCAACTTTTTAGGTGCCACTACTTAGAGCCGAAAGCACTCTGAAAATTCCCTCCCGCTTTGACAACTTTAGCTGAGACTTGCCTTTGAGTTAGTGAGGACGTAAGCAAATGACGAAGTGGACATGGGAGCGAGAAAGATATTGCAACCGAGAAAGATTTTCTCAACCGAAATTTTTACTTTTGTGACAACATAGTTCCATTGCTTCATTTGTTTTGTGCGGGATCGTAACAGATTAACCGATGGGGAGATTTCTACGTCAATTTCAATTGCCTCCTTTTTATCAATTTTCCAAAGAGAATTTGAAGTTTTTGCCTACATTAAGGGCGTTCATGCCTTCCCTGCTTTCTCTAGTTCTGCTTTCTCTACTGGAGGGTATTATGTCTCAAGATTAAAAAGTTTACGTCATCACTAACTCAAAGGCAAGTCTCAGTTAAAGTTGTCAAAGCGGGAGGGAATTTTAATGTGCTTATGAGTACTTTCGAGTCTAAGTAGTGGCACCTAAGAAATTGAATATATAATTTTAAAATAAAATATAGTTTATATTCACTCATTTTCAACAGTAGAAGCACTAGTAGGGGTCGAATTGATGTTCTGTTTTTTGTTTCGTTGCAGGTTTATTTCGCGAGTTCAGTTTCTAATAATCTCGATTTTTCTTCGCCACTTGCATTCCTTAGAATTTTAAGGAACGACGTGTGGTTTCCATTTGCCGCCTGCTTCCAATCATCCTTCGGTCTCTGTTTTTTGAACATTTGATTTCTGGGAACTTTTTTGATTGTACGGTTTTTCAGATCTTGAAAGGCTCTTTCATTGTTAACTGCGACTGATATTGGCTTGTTTTCGCCATTCTCGCAGAAAATTTTTCTTGACAGTTGTTAGTTGTTGTGATAAAGCCCATATTGTGTGCTTTTTTTTAAATATCAGCCTTACGCTTTGGTAAATATTCACCGATAAGCATGGTTTTTTGTGAGCATTAATGACGCATTTAGCTATCACTTATTTGTGGGATGACATAACTTGATATCACAGGATTTAACCTTGATTTGAAGATACTTGTCGAGGAATTGGTAGATGATGTAGCAAATTTTGTTCAAATCAAACGGTGCATTCTCAAACATAATACAATTTTTCGAGCTGTAGCGCTTCTGTTCCGATAAATTTTTCTTCAAGCTCCTCACTTCTTTTTTATACTTCACAATTTCTTCAGTTCGGTTGATGATAGTTTCGGTATTTCGCTTCAAATCTTCAATTATCATTTTCAAGACTGATTGCATTTCTGCCATCTGAAACTATTTAGTAAGTCACAACAATTAGGTTTCTTAATGGTAAAATTAATCGTTCGTTATCTTAACTGTAAAATGTAAACGCAAAAACTAATGTACCAGTTTATAGTAAACAAAACGACGATAGAAACTACAAAAGGTGGTATTATTTCTCTCTCGTTCAGTAGCACAGACTTTATGCTCCAATCGCAATCTCTTTTCTTAAAAAAAAGAAAAAAAGTCGGATTTTTTCGGATCTTTTTATCTTTTTTGCAGTGGAAGAGGACCTGGGAGCTAGAAAGATATTGCAATTTTCTTAATCGAAATCTTTTCTTTTTGTGACAACGTAGTTCCATTGCTTCATTTTTAGCTGGAGTTTAAACCTCCGTTTTTTTCTTCGCAGGTTATTGAGGCTGATCAATAGTCACGGACATAATAGTGAATACTCTTATATAGGTCCTGTCTTAGTCAGTAGCACAGATTTTATGCTCCAATCACAATTTCATGTTTTTTTTTTAAAAAAATAAAAAAAGTCGGATTTTTTTGGATCTTTTTATCTTTTTTGCAGTGGAAGAGGACCTGGGAGCTATTAAGATATTGCAATTTTCTTAATCGAAATCTTTTCTTTTTGTGACAGTATAGTTCCATTGCTTCATTTTTAGCTGGAGTTTAGACCTCCGTTTTTTTCTTCGCTGGTTATTGAGGCTGATCAATAGTCACGGACATAGTGATTACTCTTATATAGGTCCTGTCTTGGTCATGTTTTTGGGAAAAGTTTTAAAATTTGTTGAAACTCAGATTTTTTTTGCGGTTCCGCTCTTGATTTTTTTCTAAGTTCAACTCATTCCTTTCATTAATGGAAGGCAAACTCCACTATCGAACAGCAAAAATTTAAAGGTTGCGAAAAACGAGATCGACTTCTAGTTTCGAAAGTGTAATTTAATTTTCAGATTTCCTAAGCAAAAAAAAACCAGGTCTTTCCTTTTTCCCAAAGTCGGTCATTTTGATCAAAAAAGTGTCAACAATAAGCAGTTTTTGGATTAGAAGAGCTTTAAGGCCATTTAATTTGAGTTTGAGAATCCAAAGTTGAATTTTTTCAAAAATTGATTTTTTGTTTTTCTATTTTTTTGCTTTCATGACCTTACGAGCGTTGTGATTTGTTTTTAGCTATCTGATATAACCGTCGCTATCAATTAAATACCAGTTAGTTTTGTACGATATGACCATCTGGACCCAATGGAGCGACCAATTTCAGTTGCCGACAATTGCAAAAGAAAATCTGGACATAGAGAGTCTAAACGGACCGGAGGTACCAGAAACACAAATCACCATCTTGGAGCAAGTCACAGGAAGCGATTCGGACATAAACAGAGCCAGTAGAGAGACAGACGAAGAACAAGAACGCGATGAAACAAAATGAAGCCGCTGAAGAAAAGCGGATCAATGAAGAGAAAAGAAAATTCAATGGATTGGGACGGTCTAAAGCGGACAAAAAACTTCGCTCGATCTTAATTTTTAATTTGGGAGCGAAGGAAAAAAGGGTCATCGCTCAAAAGAACCGGCGGGTCAAGATTATAGCGATCTCATTTACACAGTTCTGGACTTTACTCGACGCAGCCTTCAATAACCTCCTAACACAACGTTCGAGAGGTACAATTTATCAAATCGCCAACAGAAAGACCGGGAATCATAAAACTAATTCTGGGGAGCACTAACGGACTTGGCGAGAACTTGTTATAATAGAGAGAATGACGAAGCCGAATAGGTAACAGATGTTTTCATTTGTAACATGAGAAACACTGACACCCAAAGAAAACTTCTATCCGCCACGATAAGCCCGTCAGAAGCACTCAACCAGGCCTTGATCGATGAAAAAGGGTAATTTAACCATCAAAAACTGACCAACATGGCGCGATCGTCGACCAATGGTCCAGTTTTCAAGTCTTTTAACTGTCACAATCAGATCAAGAAAGAACCAAGCCTCAACTTACAAAAAAGTAACGCGTGCATGAAATGTGGGAACCCGTTTACGAAAGGACATCTAAACGTATGCCCAGCGAAGAACATAACATGTAAAAATTGTAACTAAAAAGGACACTTCGCTAAATAATGTAAATCTCGTAACAAACGACCTACTATAAATACTGTAAATGATAGCTATGTAAATATTGAGAATTATGCATACGTCTCTCCGGAAAGTTCATGGGGGTGAAAATCAAGAAACGTGCGATGTGATAAACGCCTGGAACGAATGCGGACAGAGTGACGACGACGGTTTCTCAGTGCTGAGCGTTAGAACAATCTACGATCGAAATGGGCTGGAAAACAAGAAACTGTTAAATATAGGTTTGGGATGGGAAATGATCGTGAACATGAATATCCCGGTAGACTCAGCGAGCCCTGTAAGCTTTTTGAAACAAAACGTGTTCCACGAGCTACCGAATGAAGAAGAGTATTAAAGACCTGTATTGCGGCTTCCCAGGCGATACCATCAACATCTTAGTAAAGATCATCGTTAGGACACAATCCAACGGGTGGATCAGTGAAGAAACGCCGTTGTTTATCACTGGTGGTCATGAACGCAACATTTTGGATAACGATAACTTACCTAAGTTAGGCATCGAAGTGAAACAGAAGAAATACCCCCAGCCGATTTGCACAGTCGCCCAACCATCATTCGAGATTAAGTGGATAAAGTCTCATTCAACAAATGACAAAATTTTATTAAGTTGAAAGAACTATTCTCCCGAGTGGGAAAAATCCCTAACGATCACAAGGTCACACACTTCCATTCCCCGTTTAAACAGCTACAGGCAAAAGGGATAAGAGTTCCCTTACTCTTACTTGCGGGAGTAAATGAAGAGTGGAGACCGTGGGTCACATTATAAAACTTGAAAAAGGTGACGAAGATTGTTTTATCAGCCCGATTGTTATAACCCGGAAGAGAGACGGTTTGATTAAATTGGCATTAGATTCTAAATTTTTAAATGACTAGATTTTTAAAAACAAAAATCAAATGCCAAATATTCACGAACTCATAGACAACGTGGCCTTACAAATCTCAGAAAAACCCAATGGACAAGTCTGGTTTAGCAACTTGGATCTGAAAAACGCATATACTCAATTTAAATTGTGCGAGAAAATGAGTAAACAATGTAATTTCAGTATCGTGGGCGGCGAAACAACGGTAACATATCAATTTTTAACTAGACTTTTTGGACTGGGTGATATGCCCAATGAATTTCAACGGGTCATGGACTCACTTTTAAAGAACATTCCGTTCACAAATTGTTACATAGAGACGATATACTGGTAGCATGGAAGGGATCTCTGGAGGAACATAAATCAATAGTCTATAAAATCCTAACAATTCTGGACAAGAATAATATGGTGGTGAAATGAGGGAAATGCCAATTCTTCAAACCTGAAGTACAATAGCTAGGCTTCAAAATTTCGGGAGAGGGAGTACGACCGTTGGTCGATAAAACAGATGCTATCAAGAATTTACCAATCCCCAAGAACATTTCGGAACTGCGATGATTCTTCGGCTCCAAAAACCAGTATGTAAAATTTGTTCCGAACTTATCAACTTTAAGTTCCCCACTACATCCTCTGTTAAACAAAAAATCTGTATATAAATGGGACAATAATCACTCCTCAGCCTTCGAATAACTAAAAACCGAAGTTGTGATTATTACAGAAAACAGCCACTTCGTTATAAAAGAAAAAACCAGGTTAAAAACGGACGCATCACATAGCGGCCTGGCCGCAATTTTAGAACAGCTTCAAGGATGCAGTGGAAAACGATTGCTTTCGCATCAAGGTTTTTAAATAATCATGAAATGAAAAATTCTACGAACGAATTAGAAATACTGGGCATGGTGTGGGCCTTAGAACAATTTAGAAATTACATTTACGGGGCAGAACTCGCAATCTTTACGGACCATAAAGCCTTACTCTCGGCTCTTTCGGCTAACCACGCAAATAAGAGTATGCATAGCCGATTGACCCGTTAAGTAAACAGATTGTTACCTTTTAATTTTAAAGTTTCCCACATCCCAGGAAAAGATATGGGTTTTACTGACCTTTTGTCTAGATTACCATCGGGCAAAGCCCTTCCACCGTCTTACTACGACGAAGATTTTGTAGTCGCTTCAATTGACAAAATTAAGAATATTTTATCTAATAGAGACCATTTTAATCCTGTAAATGTAAAAATAGTAGATAGACCGTCGGTCGCTGTAAATATTTATACACTAGTTAATAAAAATATCTCGTTTTGAGAAGAAACTCAAGCGATTTGATTGGTCAAGATTCTTTGTATAGCTCTTTAGTTAATTTCAAGCTCAATTTTTTTGTCGCTATTATATCTTGTATTGCTCAGTCAATAAAATATTGCGATAAAATTTCGCAGATAATGTCTTTTTACATTTCATCTTTAAAAATAAACATTTAATTTTTAAAAAAAATAAAACTTTGATATCTTAAAATTGGAGGATATTATCGGCCCTCTAATTATAAAGCCTGAAGAACACAATATTACCTAAAAAATTTGAAGATGACCATATTTCAGACGACCATGCAAACTTACTGAAGAGATTTAAAGCCGACCTAAACCTACCCAATTCTCCGATATTCCCCGAAGATCACTGTTCCAAGAAATTTTTACAACTGATGACGAGAGAAGACAAAGTTATTTGGGACTTGATTGACACAATAACTACCAAACGGCCAATGGACATTCACGGAACATATATGAAAAACCTTCTCGAAGGACCTTCACGTGAAAGATGATTTATTATTCCTGGGTAATAAATTAGTCGTGCCGGCAACTACAGGTCGTCTGATTGAGTGTCCATGTCCGCGTCAAGATAACCGTCTTCCCCACCGTCGTGCAATTCCCAGTTTCTGGCCCGTCGGTAAGATAGAATCGATTTCCCTTCATCTAAGCGATTATTAAAGGAAATCAGATTTTTCAAACTAGTGTTAGCCGTTCTATTAAAGTGTTTCTCGAACGGAGTACAACCGATTGTAGATTGATTTTTTGATTCTAAGGTTCCAGATAATTTTTTCGATCGAGGAAGGTTTTGGTAAATCAAATGACATGGCTAATAATTTAGACTTTACAGTGTAAACCAGTCTTTCCACAAGCCCATTAGATCTATGATCGCCGATTGTACAGTAAATGTATTCAAAGTTGTAATTTTTGCAGAAGTTTTTAAAATCGTGTGATAAAAAACATGACCCGTGGTCGACTCTAATCTTCCTTGGCAATTCGTGAAGGTAACAATAATCGTTCAAAAATGAGATAACCGTGTCTGAAGAAGTTTTGTTTACTACCTTGGCCAATGGGAACTTATTGAGGCGGTCAACGCATAAGAGAATGTATTTTTTTTGTTCCCCAAAACGCGTCCGAAGTTCCTGCGAAGTCCAGGTTTATCTCCTCGTTCGCAAACGTCAATGTCGGTAAATTTGTAGTATGGTCGGTACCTAGCAAAACTTTGAGGCTCTTACCGGCTTTCAGGATTTGATTACAAGACTTACCGTGATGATATGTCTCTCGGTAGGTATGAGGCCACCAAATGTATTCCGCGAGAAACTTCATCCCGAATTGGCCTGGGTGTGTCTTGTGTAGCATTGCGGTGAAGGTTCCCCTAATAGTTGCCGGCACGACTAATTTTTTACCCAGGAAAAATAAATCATCTTTCACGTGAAGGTCCTTCGAGAAGGTTTTTCATATATGTTCTGTGAATGTACATTGGCCGTTTGGTTTTTATTGTGTCAATCAAATCCCAAATAACTTTGTCTTCTCTCGTCATTAGTTGTGAAAGTTTCTTGGAACAGTGATCTTCGGGGAATATCGGAGAATTGGGTAGGTTTAGGTCGGCTTTAAATCTCTTCAGTAAGTTTGCATGGTCGTCTGGAGTATGGTCATCTTCAAATTTTAAGGTAATATTGTGTTCATCAGGCTTTATAATTAGAGGGCCGGTAATATCCTCCAATTTTATTATATCAAAGTTTTATTTTTTTTAGGAACTAAATGTTTATTTTTAAAGATGAAATGTAAAAAGACATTATCTGCGAAATATTATCGCAATATTTTATTGACTGAGCAATACAAGATATAATAGCGACAAAAACTTTGAGCTTGAAATTAACTAAAGAGCTATACAAAGAATCTTGACCCATCAAATCGCTTGAGCTTCTTCTCCAAACGAGATAATATTATTAACGAGTGTATAAATATTTACAGCGACCGACGGTCTATCTACTATATTTACATTTACAGGATTAAAATGGTCTCTATTAGGTAAAATATTCTTAATTTTGTCAATTGAAGCGACTACACTCACTAGTAAGGCGCTCGAAAAAAAATACAAATAAAATTAAAATACGAATAAAATTAAAATCCCAGTTGGTCTAGCGGTCAGGATTTGTGGCTCTCACGCACAAGGACCGGGTTCGACTCCGGGACTGAGAGGTCTATTAATTTTTTAATTGATTTTTTCTGCGTATTAACTTCTTGGATAGATCAGAGCAGAAAATTTGTGCGTGCTTATCTTCAAATAGAAAAACGTGCCATTAAGGCGCTCACTTTTTTCGAAACAAAAATACAAAATACTTTGTTCGAAAAATAAAACAAATAGCCCAGTTGTTCTAGCGGTCAGGATTTGCGGCTCTCACACACAAGGCCCGGGTTCGAATCCCGGACTGGTAAGTCTCACCCACAAGGACCGGGTTCGACTCCCGGACTGTGAAGTCTATTGATTTTTAAATAGAAAAACGTGCCATTAGGGCGCTTACTTTATTCGAAAAAAAACAATTAGCGCAGTTGATCTAGCGGTCAGCATTTGTGGCTCGAAAAAAAATACAAATAGCCTAGTTGGTCTAGCGGTCAGGATTTGTGGCTCTCACCCACAAGGCACGGGTTCGACTCCCGTACTAGGAAGTCTCAACCACAAGGCCCGGGTTCGACTCCCGGACTGTGAAGTCTGTTATTTTTTTAATTGATTTTTTCTTCCTATTAAGTTCTTGGATCGATCAGAGCAGAAAACTTGTGCGTTTTTTTTTCTTCAAATAGAAAAACGTGCCATTAGGGCGCTCACTTTATTCGAAAAATTGATTTTTTCTTCCTATTAACTTCTTGGATCGATCAGAGCAGAAAACTTGTGCGTGTTTATCTTCAAATAGAAAAACGTGCCATTAAGGCGCTCACTTTATTCGAAAAAAAAATACAAAATACTTTGTTCGAAAAATAAAACAAATAGCCCAGTTGCTCTAGCGGTCAGGATTTGCGGCTCTCACACACAAGGACCGGGTTCGAATCCCGGACTGGTAAGTCTCACCCACAAGGACCGGGTTCGACTCCCGGACTGTGAAGTCTATTGATTTTTAAATAGAAAAACGTGCCATTAGGGCGCTCACTTTATTCGAAAAAAAACAATTAGCGCAGTTGATCTAGCGGTCAGCATTTGTGGCTCGAAAAAAAAATACAAATAGCCTAGTTGGTCTAGCGGTCAGGATTTGTGGCTCTCACCCACAAGGCCCGGGTTCGACTCCCGTACTAGGAAGTCTCAACCACAAGGCCCGGGTTCGACTCCCGGACTGTGAAGTCTGTTATTTTTTTAATTGATTTTTTCTTCCTATTAAGTTCTTGGATCGATCAGAGCAGAAAACTTGTGCGTGTTTTTTTCTTCAAATAGAAAAACGTGCCATTAGGGCGCTCACTTTATTCGAAAAATTGATTTTTTCTTCCTATTAACTTCTTGGATCGATCAGAGCAGAAAACTTGTGCGTGTTTATCTTCAAATAGAAAAACGTGCCATTAAGGCGCTCACTTTATTCGAAAAAAAAATACAAATAGCCCAGTTGGATTTGTGGCTCTCACCCACAAGGCCCGGATTCGACTCCCGTACTAGGAAGTCTCAACCACAAGGCCCGGGTTCGACTCCCGGACTGTGAAGTCTGTTATTTTTTTAATTGATTTTTTCTTCCTATTAAGTTCTTGGATCGATCAGAGCAGAAAACTTGTGCGTGTTTTTTTCTTCAAATAGAAAAACGTGCCATTAGGGCGCTCACTTTATTCGAAAAATTGATTTTTTCTTCCTATTAACTTCTTGGATCGATCAGAGCAGAAAACTTGTGCGTGTTTATCTTCAAATAGAAAAACGTGCCATTAAAGCGCTCACTTTATTCGAAAAAAAAAATACAAATAGCCCAGTTGGATTTGTGGCTCTCACCCACAAGGCCCGGATTCGACTCCCGGACTGGGAAGTCATTTAATTTTTTAATTGATTTTTTCTTCCTATTAACTTCTTGGATCGATCAGAGCAGAAAACTTGTGCGTGTTTATCTTCAAATAGAAAAACGTGCCATTAAGGCGCTCACTTTATTCGAAAAAAAAAATACAAATAGCCCAGTTGGTCTAGCGGTCAGGATTTGTGGCTCTCACCCACATGGCCCGTGTTCGGCGTTGTGCGTATTTATCTTCAAGTAGAAAAACGTGCCATTAAGGCGCTCACTTTATTCGAAAAAAATACAAATAGCCCAGTTGGTCTAGCGGTCAGGATTTGGGGCTCGAAAAAAGAAACTCAAATAGCCCAGTTGGTCTAGCGGTCAGGATTTGTGTCTATCACCCACAAGGCCTGGGTTCGACTCCCGGACTAGGAAGTCTATTAATTTTTTTATTGATTTTTTCTTCCTTATGCCAATTACGCATAATTGAATCCTTAGAGAGTTATTTGAAGTTGTATAGGTTACAAGAACTTAAAAAGTTGAAAAACTTCATGAATCGATTAGAGCAGAAAACTTGTGCGTGTTTATCTTCAAACAGAAAAACGTGCAATTAGGCGCTCACTGTATTCGAAAAAAAATCACATTTAATTTGATATTGCAGTTGGTCCAGTGGTTAGGATTTGCGCTATTCACCAACAAGACAAGGGTTCGACTCCCGGAATGGGAAATCTATAAAAAAAATTTAAATGAATTTCTTTTCCTATTAACTATTACGCTCAATTGAGTTCTTTGAGAGCTCTTTGAAGTTGTATAGGATGCAAGAACTTAAAATGTTGCAAAACTTCTTAGATCGATCAGAGCAGAAAACTTGTGCGTGTTTATCTTCAAATAGAAAAACGTGCCATTGAGGCGATCAATTTATTCGAAAAAAAATACAATTAACATTAATATCCCAGTTGGTCTAGCGGTCAAGATTTGTGGCTCTCACCCACAAGGCCCGGGTTCGACTCCCGGACTGGGAACTCTATTAATTTTTTAATTGATTTTTTCTTCCTATTAACTATTACGCTCAATTGAATCGTTTAAGAGCTCTTTGAAGTTGTATAGGATACAAGAACTTAAAATGTTGCAAAACATCTTGGATCGATCAGAGCAGAAAACTTGTGCGTGTTTATCTTCAAATAGAAAAACGTGCCATTGAAGCGCTCACTTTATTCGAAAAAAAATACAATTAACATTAATATCCCAGTTGGTCTAGCAGTCATGATTTCTGGCTCTAACCCACAAGGACCGTGTTCGACTCCCGGACTGGAAAGTCTATTAGCTTTTATTTGATTTTTTTTCCCTTTTAACTGAGTTCTTAGAGACTTCTTTGAAGTTGTATAGGTTACAAGAACTTAAAATGTTGAAAAACTTCATGAATCGATCAGAGTAGAAAACTTGTGCGTGTTTATCTTCAAATAGAAAAACGTGCCATTAAGGCGCTCACTTTAATCAAAAAAATACAAGTAAATTTAACATCCCAGTTGGTCTAGCGGTGAGGATTTGTGGCTCTCACCTGAAAGGCCCGGGTTCGACTCCCGGACTGGGAGGTCTATTAATTTTTTAATTGAATTTTTCTTCCTATTAACTATTACGCTCAATTGAGTTCTTTGAGAGTTCTTTGAACTTCATGAATCGATAAGAGCAGAAAACTTGTGCATGTTTATCTTCAACAGAAAAACGTGCCAATTAGGAGCTCACAGTATTCGAAAAATAATCACATTAAAACTTGCTATTGTAGTTGGTCCAGCGGTTAGGATTTGTAGCTTTCATCAACAAGACACGGGTTCGACTCCCGGAATGGGAAATCTATAAACAAAAATTTAAATAAATTTCTTTTTCCTTTTAACTATTACGCTCAGTTGAATCGTTTAAGAGCTCTTTGAAGTTGTATAAAATACAAGAACTTAAAATGTTGCAAAACTTCTTAGATCGATCAGAGCAGAAAACTTGTGCGTGTTTATCTTCAAATAGAAAAACGTGCCATTGAGGCGCGCACTTTATTCGAAAAAAAAAACACAATTAATATTAATATCCCAGTTGGTCTAGCGGTCAAAATTTCTGGCTCTAACCCACAAGGATCTGGTTCGACTCCCGGACTGGGAAGTCTATTAGCTTTTTATTTGATTTTTTCTCCCTTTTAACTATTACGCTCAATTGAGTTCTTAAAAACTTCTTTGAAGTTGTATAGGTTACAAGAACTTAAAATGTTGAAAAACTTCATGAATCGATCAGAGCAGAAAACTTGTGCGTGTTTATCTTCAAATAGAAAAACGTGCCATTAAGGCGCTCACTTTATTCGAAAAAAATACAAATAAGTTTAAAATCCCAGTTGGTCTAGCGGTCAGGATTTGTGGCTCTCACCCACAAGGCCCGGGTTCGACTCCCGGACTGGGAAATCTATTAATTATTTAAAAAACGATTTATTTTTCCTATTAACTATTACGCTAAATTGAGTTCTTTGAGAGTCCTTTGAAGTTGTATACGATACAAGATTTTAAAATGTTGAAAAAAAATATAGATCGATCAGAGCAGAAAACTTGTGCGTGTTTATCTTCAAATAGAAAAACGTACCATTGAGGCGCGCACTTTATTCGAAAAAAAAACACAATTAACATTACTATCCCAGTTGGTCTAGCGGTCAGAATTTCTGGCTCTAACCCACAACGACCTGGTTCGACTCCAGGACAGGGAAAACTATTAGCTTTTTATTTGATTTTTTCTCCCTTTTAACTATTACGCTCAATTGAGTTCTTAAAAACTTCTTTGAAGTTGTATAGGTTACAAGAACTAAAAATGTTGAAAAACTTCATGAATCGATCAGAGCAGAAAACTTGTGCGTGTTTATCTTCAAATAGAAAAAGGTGCCATTAAGGCGCTCACTTTATTCGAAAAAAAATACAAATATGTTTAAAATCCCAGTTGGTCTAGCGGTCAGGATTTGTGGCTCTCTCCAACAAGGCCCGGGTTCGACTCCCGGACTGGGAAATCTATTAATTATTTCAAAATCGATTTATTCTTCCTATTAACTATTACGCTAAATTGAGTTCTTTGAGAGTCCTTTGAAGTTGTATACGATACAAGATTTTAAATTGTTGAAAAAAAATATAGATCGATCAGAGCAGAAAACTTGTGCGTGTTTATCTTCAAATAGAAAAACGTGCCATTGAGGCGCGCACTTTATTCGAAAAAAACACAATTAACATTAATATCCCAGTTGGTCTAGCGGTCAGAATTTCTGGCTCTAACCCACAAGGACCTGGTTCGACTCCCGGACTTGGAAGTCTATTAGCTTTTTATTTGATTTTTTCTCCCTTTTAACTATTACGCTCAATTGAGTTCTTAAAAACTTCTTTGAAGTTGTATAGGTTACAAGAACTTAAAATGTTGAAAAACTTCATGAATCGATCAGAGCAGAAAGCTTGTGCGTGTTTATCTTCAAATAGAAAAACGTGCCATTAAGGCGCTCACTTTATTCGAAAAAAATACAAATAAGTTTAAAATCCCAGTTGGTCTAGCGGTCAGGATTTGTGGCTCTCACCCACAAGGCCCGGGTTCGACTCCCGGACTGGGAAATCTATTAATTATTTCAAAAGCGATTTATTCTTCCTATTAACTATTACGCTACATTGCGTTCTTTGAGAGTCGTTTGAAGTTGTATACGATACAAGATTTTAAAATGTTGATAAAAAATATAGATCGATCAGAGCAGAAAACTTGTGCGTGTTTATCTTCAAATAGAAAAACGTGCCATTGAGGCGCGCACTTTATTCAAAAAAAACACAATGAACATTAATATCCCAGTTGGTCTAGCGGTCAGAATTTCTGGCTCTAACCCACAAGGACCTGGTTCGACTCCCGGACTGGGAGTTCTATTAGCTTTTTATTTGAATTTTTCTCCCTTTTAACTATTACGCTCAATTGAGTTCTTAAAAACTTCTTTGAAGTTGTATAGGTTACAAGAACTTAAAATGTTGAAAAACTTCATGAATCGATCAGAGCAGAAAACTTGTGCGTGTTTATCTTCAAATAGAAAAACGTGCCATTAAGGCGCTCACTTTATTCGAAAAAAATACAAATAAGTTTAAAATCCCAGTTGGTCTAGCGGTCAGGATTTGTGGCTCTCACCCACAAGGCCCGGGTTCGACTCCCGGACTGGGAAAGCTATTAATTATTTAAAAAACGATTTATTCTTCCTATTAACTATTACGCTAAATTGAGTTCTTTGAGAGTCCTTTGAAGTTGTATACGATACAAGATTTTAAAATGTTGAAAAAAAATATAGATCGATCAGAGCAGAAAACTTGTGCGTGTTTATCTTCAAATAGAAAAACGTACCATTGAGGCGCGCACTTTATTCGAAAAAAAAACACAATTAACATTACTATCCCAGTTGGTCTAGCGGTCAGAATTTCTGGCTCTAACCCACAAGGACCTGGTTCGACTCCCGGACAGGGAAAACTATTAGCTTTTTATTTGATTTTTTCTCCCTTTTAACTATTACGCTCAATTGAGTTCTTAAAAACTTCTTTGAAGTTGTATAGGTTACAAGAACTTAAAATGTTGAAAAACTTCATGAATCGATCAGAGCAGAAAGCTTGTGCGTGTTTATCTTCAAATAGAAAAACGTGCCATTAAGGCGCTCACTTTATTCGAAAAAAATACAAATAAGTTTAAAATCCCAGTTGGTCTAGCGGTCAGGATTTGTGGCTCTCACCCACAAGGCCCGGGTTCGACTCCCGGACTGGGAAATCTATTAATTATTTCAAAAGCGATTTATTCTTCCTATTAACTATTACGCTACATTGAGTTCTTTGAGAGTCGTTTGAAGTTGTATACGATACAAGATTTTAAAATGTTGATAAAAAATATAGATCGATCAGAGCAGAAAACTTGTGCGTGTTTATCTTCAAATAGAAAAACGTGCCATTGAGGCGCGCACTTTATTCAAAAAAAAAACACAATTAACATTAATATCCCAGTTGGTCTAGCGGTCAGAATTTCTGGCTCTAACCCACAAGGACCTGGTTCGACTCCCGGACTGGGAAGTCTATTAGCTTTTTATTTGATTTTTTCTCCCTATTAACTATTACGCTCAATTGAGTTCTTAAAAACTTCTTTGAAGTTGTATAGGTTACAAGAACTTAAAATGTTGAAAAACTTCATGAATCGATCAGAGCAGAAAACTTGTGCGTGTTTATCTTCAAATAGAAAAACGTGCCATTAAGGCGCTCACTTTATTCGAAAAAAATACAAATAAGTTTAAAATCCCAGTTGGTCTAGCGGTCAGGATTTGTGGCTCTCACCCACAAGGCCCGGGTTCGACTCCCGGACTGGGAAATCTATTAATTATTTAAAAAACGATTTATTCTTCCTATTAACTATTACGCTAAATTGAGTTCTTTGAGAGTCCTTTGAAGTTGTATACGATACAAGATTTTAAAATGTTGAAAAAAAATAAAGATCGATCAGAGCAGAAAACTTGTGCGTGTTTATCTTCAAATAGAAAAACGTACCATTGAGGCGCGCACTTTATTCGAAAAAAAACACAATTAACATTACTATCCCAGTTGGTCTAGCGGTCAGAATTTCTGGCTCTAACCCACAAGGACCTGGTTCGACTCCCGGACAGGGAAAACTATTAGCTTTTTATTTGATTTTTTCTCCCTTTTAACTATTACGCTCAATTGAGTTCTTAAAAACTTCTTTGAAGTTGTATAGGTTACAAGAACTAAAAATGTTGAAAAACTTCATGAATCGATCAGAGCAGAAAACTTGTGCGTGTTTATCTTCAAATAGAAAAACGTGCCATTAAGGCGCTCACTTTATTCGAAAAAAAATACAAATATGTTTAAAATCCCAGTTGGTCTAGCGGTCAGGATTTGTGGCTCTCACCAACAAGGCCCGGGTTCGACTCCCGGACTGGGAAATCTATTAATTATTTCAAAATCGATTTATTCTTCCTATTAACTATTACGCTAAATTGAGTTCTTTGAAAGTCCTTTGAAGTTGTATACGATACAAGATTTTAAATTGTTGAAAAAAAATATAGATCGATCAGAGCAGAAAACTTGTGCGTGTTTATCTTCAAATAGAAAAACGTGCCATTGAGGCGCGCACTTTATTCGAAAAAAACACAATTAACATTAATATCCCAGTTGGTCTAGCGGTCAGAATTTCTGGCTCTAACCCACAAGGACCTGGTTCGACTCCCGGACTGGGAAGTCTATTAGATTTTTTCTCCCTTTTAACTATTACGCTCAATTGAGTTCTTAAAAACTTCTTTGAAGTTGTATAGGTTACAAGAACTTAAAATGTTGAAAAACTTCATGAATCGATCAGAGCAGAAAGCTTGTGCGTGTTTATCTTCAAATAGAAAAACGTGCCATTAAGGCGCTCACTTTATTCGAAAAAAATACAAATAAGTTTAAAATCCCAGTTGGTCTAGCGGTCAGGATTTGTGGCTCTCACCCACAATGCCCGGGTTCGACTCCCGGACTGGGAAATCTATTAATTATTTCAAAAGCGATTTATTCTTCCTATTAACTATTACGCTACATTGAGTTCTTTGAGAGTCGTTTGAAGTTGTATACGATACAAGATTTTAAAATGTTGATAAAAAATATAGATCGATCAGAGCAGAAAACTTGTGCGTGTTTATCTTCAAATAGAAAAACGTGCCATTGAGGCGCGCACTTTATTCAAAAAAAAACACAATTAACATTAATATCCCAGTTGGTCTAGCGGTCAGAATTTCTGGCTCTAACCCACAAGGACCTGGTTCGACTCCCGGACTGGGAAGTCTATTAGCTTTTTATTTGATTTTTTCTCCCTTTTAACTATTACGCTCAATTGAGTTCTTAAAAACTTCTTTGAAGTTGTATAGGTTACAAGAACTTAAAATGTTGAAAAACTTCATGAATCGATCAGAGCAGAAAACTTGTGCGTGTTTATCTTCAAATAGAAAAACGTGCCATTAAGGCGCTCACTTTATTCGAAAAAAAATACAAATAAGTTTAAAATCCTAGTTGATCTAGCGGTCAGGATTTGTGGCTCTCACCCACGAGGCCCGGGTTCGACTCCCGGACTGGGAAATCTGTTAATTATTTCAAAAGCGATTTATTCTTCCTATTAACTATTACGCTAAATTGAGTTCTTTGAGAGTCCTTTGAAGTTGTATACGATACAAGATTTTAAAATGTTGAAAAAAAATATAGATCGATCAGAGCAGAAAATTTGTGCGTGTTTATCTTCAAATAGAAAAACGTGCCATTGAGGCGCGCACTTTATTCGAAAAAAAAACACAATTAACATTAATATCCAAGTTGGTCTAGCGGTCAGAAATTCTAGCTCTAACCCACAAGGACCTGGTTCGACTCCCGGACTGGGAAGTCTATTAGCTTTTTATTTGATTTTTTCTCCCTTTTAATTATTACGCTCAATTGAGTTCTTAAAAATTTCTTTGAAGTTGTATAGGTTACAAGCACTTAAAATGTTGAAAAACTTCATGAATCGATCAGAGCAGAAAACTTGTGCGTGTTTATCTTCAAATAGAAAAACGTGCCAGATTCTAAGGTTCCAGATAATTTTTTCGATCGAGGAAGGTTTTGGTAAATCAAATGACATGGCTAATAATTTAGACTTTACAGTGTAAACCAGTCTTTCCACAAGCCCATTAGATCTATGATCGCCGATTGTACAGTAAATGTATTCAAAGTTGTAATTTTTGCAGAAGTTTTTAAAATCGTGTGATAAAAAACATGACCCGTGGTCGACTCTAATCTTCCTTGGCAATTCGTGAAGGTAACAATAATCGTTCAAAAATGAGATAACCGTGTCTGAAGAAGTTTTGTTTACTACCTTGGCCAATGGGAACTTATTGAGGCGGTCAACGCATAAGAGAATGTATTTTTTTTGTTCCCCAAAACGCGTCCGAAGTTCCTGCGAAGTCCAGGTTTATCTCCTCGTTCGCAAACGTCAATGTCGGTAAATTTGTAGTATGGTCGGTACCTAGCAAAACTTTGAGGTTCTTACCGGCTTTCAGGATTTGATTACAAGACTTACCGTGATGATATGTCTCTCGGTAGGTATGAGGCTACCAAATGTATTTCGCGAGAAACTTCATCCCGAATTGGCCTGGGTGTGTCTCGTGTAGCATTGCGCTGAAGGTTCCCCTAATAGTTGCCGGCACGACTAATTTTTTACCCAGGAAAAATAAATCATCTTTCACGTGAAGGTCCTTCGAGAAGGTTTTTCATATATGTTCTGTGAATGTACATTGGCCGTTTGGTTTTTATTGTGTCAATCAAATCCCAAATAACTTTGTCTTCTCTCGTCATCAGTTGTGAAAGTTTCTTGGAACAGTGATCTTCGGGGAATATCGGAGAATTGGGTAGGTTTAGGTCCGGCTTTAAATCTCTTCAGTAAGTTTGCATGGTCATCTTCAAATTTTAAGGTAATATTGTGTTCATCAGGCTTTATAATTAGAGGGCAGGTAATATCCTCCAATTTTATTATATCAAAGTTTTATTTTTTTAGGAACTAAATGTTTATTTTTAAAGATGAAATGTAAAAAGACATTATCTGCGAAATAATATCGCAATATTTTATTGACTGAGCAATACAAGATATAATAGCGACAAAAACTTTGAGCTTGAAATTAACTAAAGAGCTATACAAAGAATCTTGACCCATCAAATCGCTTGAGTTTCTTCTCCAAACGAGATATTATTATTAACGAGTGTATAAATATTTACAGCGACCGACGGTCTATCTACTATATTTACACTTACAGGATTAAAATGGTCTCTATTAGGTAAAATATTCTTAATTTTGTCAATTGAAGCGACTACAAAATCTTCGTCGTAGTAAGGCGCTCACTTTATTCGAAAAAAAATACAAATAAAATTAAAATACGATTAAAATTAAAATCCCAGTTGGTCTAGCGGTCAGGATTTGTGGCTCTCACGCACAAGGCCCGGGTTCGACTCCGGGACTGAGAGGTCTATTAATTTTTTAATTGATTTTTTCTTCGTATTAACTTCTTGGATCGATCAGAGCAGAAAATTTGTGCGTGCTTATCTTCAAATAGAAAAAAGTGCCATTAAGGCGCTCCTTTTTTTCGAAACAAAAATACAAAATACTTTGTTCGAAAAAAAAAACAAATAGCCCAGTTGCTCTAGCGGTCAGGATTTGCGGCTCTCACACACAAGGCCCGGGTTCGACTCCCGGACTGGTGAGTCTCACCCACAAGGACCGGGTTCGACTCCCGGACTGTGAAGTCTATTAATTTTTAAAAAGAAAAACGTGCCATTAGGGCGCTCACTTTATTCGAAAAAAAAACAATTAGCGCAGTTGATCTAGCGGTCAGCATTTGTGGCTCGAAAAAAAATACAAATAGCCTAGTTGGTCTAGCGGTCAGGATTTGTGGCTCTCACCCACAAGGCCCGGGTTCGACTCCCGTACTAGGAAGTCTCAACCACAAGGCCCGGGTTCGACTCCCGGACTGTGAAGTCTATTATTTTTTTAATTGATTTTTTCTTCCTATTAAGTTCTTGGATCAATCAGAGCAGAAAACTTGTGCGTGTTTATCTTCAAATAGAAAAACGTGCCATTAAGGCGCTCACTTTATTCGAAAAATTGATTTTTTCTTCCTATTAACTTCTTGGATCGATCAGAGCAGAAAACTTGTGCGTGTTTATCTTCAAATAGAAAAACGTGCCATTAAGGCGCTCACTTTATTCGAAAAACAAAATACAAATAGCCCAGTTGGATTTGTGGCTCTCACCCACAAGGCCCGGATTCGACTCCCGGACTGGGAAGTCATTTAATTTTTTAATTGATTTTTTCTTCCTATTAACTTCTTGGATCGATCAGAGCAGAAAACTTGTGCGTGTTTATCTTCAAATAGAAAAACGTGCCATTAAGGCGCTCACTTTATTCGAAAAAAAAAAATACAAATAGCCCAGTTGGTCTAGCGGTCAGGATTTGTGGCTCTCACCCACATGGCCCGTGTTCGGCGTTGTGCGTATTTATCTTCAAGTTGAAAAACGTTCTATTAAGGCGCTCACTTTATTCGAAAAAAATACAAATAGCCCAGTTGGTCTAGCGGTCAGGATTTGGGGCTCGAAAAAAGTAATACAAATAGCCCAGTTGGTCTAGCGGTCAGGATTTGTGTCTATCATCCACAAGGCCTGGGTTCGACTCCCGGACTGGGAAGTCTATTATTTTTTTTATTGATTTTTTCTTCCTTATGCCAATTACGCATAATTGAAGAATCCTTAAAGAGTTTTTTGAAGTTGTATAGGTTACAAGAACTTAAAAAGTTGAAAAACTTCATGAATCGATTAGAGCAGAAAACTTGTGCGTGTTTATCTTCAAACAGAAAAACGTGCAATTAGGCGCTCACTGTATTCGAAAAAAAATCACATTTAAATTTGATATTGCAGTTGGTCCAGTGGTTAGGATTTGCGGTTTTCACCAACAAGACAAGGGTTCGACTCCCGGAATGGGAAATCTATAAAAAAATTTAAATGAATTTCTTTTTCCTATTAACTATTACGCTCAATTGAGTTCTTTGAGAGCTCTTTGAAGTTGTATAGGTTACAAGAACTTAAAATGTTGAAAAACTTCATGAATCGATCAGAGCAGAAAACTTGTGCGTGTTTATCTTCAAATAGAAAAACGTGCCATTAAGGCGCTCACTTTATTCGAAAAAAATACAAATAAGTTTAAAATCCCAGTTGGTCTAGCGGTCAGGATTTGTGGCTCTCAACCACAAGGCCCGGGTTCGACTCCCGGACTGGGAAATCTATTAATTAATTAAAAAACGATTTATTCTTCCTATTAACTATTACGCTAAATTGAGTTCTTTGAGAGTCCTTTGAAGTTGTATACGATACAAGATTTTAAAATGTTGAAAAAAAATATAGATCGATCAGAGCAGAAAACTTGTGCGTGTTTATCTTCAAATAGAAAAACGTGCCATTGAGGCGCGCACTTTATTAGAAAAAAAACACAATTAACATTACTATCCCAGTTGGTCTAGCGGTCATGATTTCAGGCTCTAACCCACAAGGACCGTGTTCGACTCCCGGACTGGAAAGTCTATTAGCTTTTATTTGATTTTTTCTCCCTTTTAACTGAGTTCTTAGAGACTTCTTTGAAGTTGTATAGGTTACAAGAACTTAAAATGTTGAAAAACTTCATGAATCGATCAGAGTAGAAAACTTGTGCGTGTTTATCTTCAAATAGAAAAACGTGCCATTAAGGCGCTCACTTTAATCGAAAAAGTACAAGTAAATTTAACATCCCAGTTGGTCTAGCGGTGAGGATTTGTGGCTCTCACCCAAAAGGCCCGGGTTCGACTCCCGGACTGGGAAGTCTATTAATTTTTTAATTGATTTTTTCTTCCTATTAACTATTACGCTCAATTGAGTTCTTTGAGAGTTCTTTGAACTTCATGAATCGATAAGAGCAGAAAACTTGTGCATGTTTATCTTCAAACAGAAAAACGTGCCAATTAGGAGCTCACAGTATTCGAAAAATAATCACATTAAAACTTGCTATTGTAGTTGGTCTAGCGGTTAGGATTTGTAGCTTTCACCAACAAGACACGGGTTCGACTCCCGGAATGGGAAATCTATAAACAAAAATTTAAATGAATTTCTTTTTCCTTTTAACTATTACGCTCAATTGAATCGTTTAAGAGCTCTTTGAAGTTGTATAAAATACAAGAACTTAAAATGTTGCAAAACTTCTTAGATCGATCAGAGCAGAAAACTTGTGCGTGTTTATCTTCAAATAGAAAAACGTGCCATTAAGGCGCTCACTTTATTCGAAAAAAATACAAATAAGTTTAAAATCCCAGTTGGTCTAGCGGTCAGGATTTGTGGCTCTCACCCACAAGGCCCGGGTTCGACTCCCGGACTGGGAAATCTATTAATTATTTCAAAAGCGATTTATTCTTCCTATTAACTATTACGCTAAATTGAGTTCTTTGAGAGTCCTTTGAAGTTGTATACGATACAAGATTTTAAAATGTTGAAAAAAAATTTAGATCGATCAGAGCAGAAAACTTGTGCGTGTTTATCTTCAAATAGAAAAACGTGCCATTGAGGCGCGCACTTTATTCGAAAAAAAAAACACAATTAACATTAATATCCCAGTTGGTCTAGCGGTCAAAATTTCTGGCTCTAACCCACAAGGATCTGGTTCGACTCCCGGACTGGGAAGTCTATTAGCTTTTTATTTGATTTTTTCTCCCTTTTAACTATTACGCTCAATTGAGTTCTTAAAAACTTCATTGAAGTTGTATAGGTTACAAGAACTTAAAATGTTGAAAAACTTCATGAATCGATCAGAGCAGAAAACTTGTGCGTGTTTATCTTCAAATTGAAAAACGTGCCATTAAGGCGCTCACTTTATTCGAAAAAAATACAAATAAGTTTAAAATCCCAGTTGGTCTAGCGGTCAGGATTTGTGGCTCTCACCCACAAGGCCCGGGTTCGACTCCCGGACTGGGAAATCTATTAATTATTTAAAAAACGATTTATTCTTCCTATTAACTATTACGCTAAATTGAGTTCTTTGAGAGTCCTTTGAAGTTGTATACGATACAAGATTTTAAAATGTTGAAAAAAAATATAGATCGATCAGAGCAGAAAACTTGTGCGTGTTTATCTTCAAATAGAAAAACGTGCCATTGAGGCGCGCACTTTATTCGAAAAAAAACACAATTAACATTACTATCCCAGTTGGTCTAGCGGTAAGAATTTCTGGCTCTAACCCACAAGGACCGTGTTCGACTCCCGGACTGGAAAGTCTATTAGCTTTTATTTGATTTTTTCTCCCTTTTAACTGAGTTCTTAGAGACTTCTTTGAAGTTGTATAGGTTACAAGAACTTAAAATGTTGAAAAACTTCATGAATCGATCAGAGTAGAAAACTTGTGCGTGTTTATCTTCAAATAGAAAAACGTGACATTAAGGCGCTCACTTTAATCGAAAAAATACAAGTAAATTTAACATCCCAGTTGGTCTAGCGGTGAGGATTTGTGGCTCTCACCCAAAAGGCCCGGGTTCGACTCCCGGACTGGGAAGTCTATTAATTTTTTAATTGATTTTTTCTTCCTATTAACTATTACGCTCAATTGAGTTCTTTGAGAGTTCTTTGAACTTCATGAATCGATAAGAGCAGAAAACTTGTGCATGTTTATCTTCAAACAGAAAAACGTGCCAATTAGGAGCTCACAGTATTCGAAAAATAATCACATTAAAACTTGCTATTGTAGTTGGTCTAGCGGTTAGGATTTGTAGCTTTCACCAACAAGACACGGGTTCGACTCCCGGAATGGGAAATCTATAGACAAAAATTTAAATGAATTTCTTTTTCCTTTTAACTATTACGCTCAATTGAATCGTTTAAGAGCTCTTTGAAGTTGTATAAAATACAAGAACTTAAAATGTTGCAAAACTTCTTAGATCGATCAGAGCAGAAAACTTGTGCGTGTTTATCTTCAAATAGAAAAACGTGCCATTGAGGCGCGCACTTTATTCGAAAAAAAAACACAATTAATATTAATATCCCAGTTGGTCTAGCGGTCAGAATTTCTGGCTCTAACCCACAAAGACCTGGTTCGACTCCCGGACTGGGAAGTCTATTAGCTTTTTATTTGATTTTTTCTCCCTTTTAACTATTACGCTCAATTGAGTTCTTAAAAACTTCTTTGAAATTGTATAGGTTACAAGAACTTAAAATGTTGAAAAACTTCATGAATCGATCAGAGCAGAAAACTTGTGCGTGTTTATCTTCAAATAGAAAAACGTGCCATTAAGGCGCTCACTTTATTCGAAAAAAATACAAATAAGTTTAAAATCCCAGTTGGTCTAGCGGTCAGGATTTGTGGCTCTCACCCACAAGGCCCGGGTTCGACTCCCGGACTGGGAAATCTATTAATTATTTCAAAAGCGATTTATTCTTCCTATTAACTATTACGCTAAATTGAGTTCTTTGAGAGTCCTTTGAAGTTGTATACGATACAAGATTTTAAAATGTTGAAAAAAAATTTAGATCGATCAGAGCAGAAAACTTGTGCGTGTTTATCTTCAAATAGAAAAACGTGCCATTGAGGCGCGCACTTTATTCGAAAAAAAAACACAATTAACATTAATATCCCAGTTGGTCTAGCGGTCAAAATTTCTGGCTCTAACCCACAAGGATCTGGTTCGACTCCCGGACTGGGAAGTCTATTAGCTTTTTATTTGATTTTTTCTCCCTTTTAACTATTACGCTCAATTGAGTTCTTAAAAACTTCATTGAAGTTGTATAGGTTACAAGAACTTAAAATGTTGAAAAACTTCATGAATCGATCAGAGCAGAAAACTTGTGCGTGTTTATCTTCAAATAGAAAAACGTGCCATTAAGGCGCTCACTTTATTCGAAAAAAATACAAATAAGTTTAAAATCCCAGTTGGTCTAGCGGTCAGGATTTGTGGCTCTCACCCACAAGGCCCGGGTTCGACTCCCGGACTGGGAAATCTATTAATTATTTAAAAAACGATTTATTCTTCCTATTAACTATTACGCTAAATTGAGTTCTTTGAGAGTCCTTTGAAGTTGTATACGATACAAGATTTTAAAATGTTGAAAAAAAATATAGATCGATCAGAGCAGAAAACTTGTGCGTGTTTATCTTCAAATAGAAAAACGTGCCATTGAGGCGCGCACTTTATTCGAAAAAAAAAACACAATTAACATTACTATCCCAGTTGGTCTAGCGGTCAGAATTTCTGGCTCTAACTCACAAGGACCTGGGTCGACTCCCGGACTGGGAAAACTATTCGTTTTTTTTTGATTTTTTCTCCCTTTTAACTATTACGCTCAATTGAGTTCTTAAAAACTTCTTTGAAGTTGTATAGGTTACAAGAACTAAAAATGTTGAAAAACTTCATGAATCGATCAGAGCAGAAAACTTGTGCGTGTTTATCTTCAAATAGAAAAACGTGCCATTAAGGCGCTCACTTTATTCGAAAAAAATACAAGTATGTTTAAAATCCCAGTTGGTCTAGCGGTCAGGATTTGTGGCTCTCACCAACAAGGCCCGGGTTCGACTCCCGGACTGGGAAATCTATTAATTATTTCGAAAGCGATTTATTCTTCCTATTAACTATTACGCTAAATTGAGTTCTTTGAGAGTCCTTTGAAGTTGTATACGATACAAGATTTTAAAATGTTGAAAAAAAATATAGATCGATCAGAGCAGAAAACTTGTGCGTGTTTATCTTCAAATAGAAAAACGTGCCATTGAGGCGCGCACTTTATTCGAAAAAAAACACAATTAACATTAATATCCAAGTTGGTCTAGCGGTCAGAATTTCTGGCTCTAACCCACAAGGACCTGGTTCGACTCCCGGACTGGGAAGTCTATTAGCTTTTTAATTGATTTTTTCTCCCTTTTAACTATTACGCTCAATTGAGTTCTTAAAAACTTTTTTGAAGTTGTATAGGTTACAAGAACTTAAAATGTTGAAAAACTTCATGAATCGATCAGAGCAGAAAACTTGTGCGTGTTTATCTTCAAATAGAAAAACGTGCCATTAAGGCGCTCACTTTATTCGAAAAAAAATACAAATAAGTTTAAAATCCCAGTTGGTCTAGCGGTCAGGATTTGTGGCTCTCACCCACAAGGCCCGGGTTCGACTCCCGGACTGGGAAATCTATTAATTATTTCAAAAGCGATTTATTCTTCCTATTAACTATTACGCTAAATTGAGTTCTTTGAGAGTCCTTTGAAGTTGTATACGATACAAGATTTTAAAATGTTGAAAAAAAATATAGATCGATCAGAGCAGAAAACTTGTGCGTGTTTATCTTCAAATAGAAAAACGTGCCATTGAGGCGCGCACTTTATTCGAAAAAAAACACAATTAACATTAATATCCCAGTTGGTCTAGCGGTCAGAATTTCTGGCTCTAACCCACAAGGACCTGGTTCGACTCCCGGACTGGGAAGTCTATTAGCTTTTTATTTGATTTTTTCTCCCTTTTAACTATTACGCTCAATTGAGTTCTTAAAAATTTCTTTGAAGTTGTATAGGTTACAAGAACTTAAAATGTTGAAAAACTTCATGAATCGATCAGAGCAGAAAACTTGTGCGTGTTTATCTTCAAATAGAAAAACGTGCCATTAAGGCGCTCACTTTATTTGAAAAAAAAATACAAATAAGTTTAAAATCCCAGTTGGTCTAGCGGTCAGGATTTGTGGCTCTCACCCACAATGCCCGGGTTCGACTCCGGGACTGGGAAATCTATTAATTATTTCAAAAGCGATTTATTCTTCCTATTAACTATTACGCTAAATTGAGTTCTTTGAGAGTCCTTTGAAGTTGTATACGATACAAGATTTTAAAATGTTGAAAAAAAAATATAGATCGATCAGAGCAGAAAACTTGTGCGTGTTTATCTTCAAATAGAAAAACGTGCCATTAAGGCGCTCACTTTATTCGAAAAAAATACAATTAAGTTTAAAATCCCAGTTGGTCTAGAGGTCAGGATTTGTGGCTCTCACCCACAAGGCCCGGGTTCGACTCCCGGACTGGGAAATCTATTAATTATTTCAAAAGCGATTTATTCTTCCTATTAACTATTACGCTACATTGAGTTCTTTGAGAGTCGTTTGAAGTTGTATACGATACAAGATTTTAAAATGTTGAAAAACTTCATGAATCGATCAGAGCAGAAAACTTGTGCGTGTTTATCTTCAAATAGAAAAACGTGCCATTAAGGCGCTCACTTTATTCGAAAAAAATACAAATAAGTTTAAAATCCCAGTTGGTCTAGCGGTCAGGATTTGTGGCTCTCACCCACAAGGACCGGGTTCGACTCCCGGACTGGGAAATCTATTAATTATTACAAAAGCGATTTATTCTTCCTATTAACTATTACGCTAAATTGAGTTCTTTGAGAGTCCTTTGAAGTTGTATACGATACAAGATTTTAAAATCTTGAAAAAAAATTTAGATCGATCAGAGCAGAAAACTTGTGCGTGTTTATCTTCAAACAGAAAAACGTGCCATTGAGGCGCGCACTTTATTCGAAAAAAACACAATTAACATTAATATCACAGTTGGTCTAGCGGTCAGAATTTCTGGCTCTAACCCACAAGGACCTGGTTCGACTCCCGGACTGGGAAATCTATTAGCTTTTTATTTGATTTTTTCTCCCTTTTAACTATTACGCTCAATTGAGTTCTTAAAAACTTCTTTGAAGTTGTATAGGTTACAAGAACTTAAAATGTTGAAAAACTTCATGAATCGATCAGAGCAGAAAACTTGTGCGTGTTTATCTTCAAATACAAAAACGTGTCATTGAGGAGCGCACTTTTTTCGAAAAAAAAAAACACATAACATTAATATCCCAGGTGGTCTAGCGGTCAGAATTTCTGGCTCTAACCCACAAGGACCTGGTTCGACTCCCGGACTGGGAAGTCTATTAGCTTTTTATTTGATTTTTTCTCCCTTTTAACTATTACGCTCAATTGAGTTCTTAAAAACTTCTTTGAAGTTGTATAGGTTACAAGAACTTAAAATGTTGAAAAACTTCATGAATCGATCAGAGCAGAAAACTTGTGCGTGTTTATCTTCAAATAGAAAAACGTGCCATTAAGGCGCTCACTTTATTCGAAAAAAATACAAATAAGTTTAAAATCACAGTTGGTCCAGCGGTCAGGATTTGTGGCTCTCACCCACAAGGCCCGGGTTCGACTCCCGGACTGGGAAATCTATTAATTATTTCAAAAGCGATTTATTCTTCCTATTAACTATTACGCTACATTGAGTTCTTTGAGAGTCCTTTGAAGTTGTATACGATACAAGATTTTAAAATGTTGAAGAACTTCATGAATCGATCAGAGCAGAAAACTTGTGCGTGTTTATCTTCAAATAGAAAAACGTGCCATTAAGGCGCTCACTTTATTCGAAAAAAATACAATAAGTTTAAAATCCCAGTTGGTCTAGCGGTCAGGATTTGTGGCTCTCACCCACAAGGCCCGCGTTCGACTCCCGGACTGGGAAATCTATTAATTATTTCAAAAGCGATTTATTCTTCCTATTAACTATTACGCTAAATTGAGTTCTTTGAGAGTCCTTTGAAGTTGTGTACGATACAAAATTTTAAAATGTTGAAAAAAAATATAGATCGATCAGAGCAGAAAACTTGTGCGTGTTTATCTTCAAAAAGAAAAACGTGCCATTGAGGCGCGCACTTTATTCGAAAAAAAAAACACAATTAACATTAATATCCCAGTTGGTCTAGCGGTCAGAATTTCTGGCTCTAACCCACAAGGACCTGGTTCGACTCCCGGACTGGGAAGTCTATTAGCTTTTTATTTGATTTTTTCTCCCTTTTAACTATTACGCTCAATTGAGTTCTTAAAAACTTCTTTGAAGTTGTATAGGTTACAAGAACTTAAAATGTTGAAAAACTTCATGAATCGATCAGAGCAGAAAACTTGTGCGTGTTTATCTTCAAATAGAAAAACGTGCCATTAAGGCGCTCACTTTATTCGAAAAAAATACTAATGAGTTTAAAACCCCAGTTGGTCTAGCGGTCAGGATTTGTGGCTCTCACCCACAAGGCCCGGGTTCGACTCCCGGACTGGGAAATCTATTAATTATTTCAAAAGCGATTTATTCTTCCTATTAATTATTACGCTAAATTGAGTTCTTTGAGAGTCCTTTGAAGTTGTATACGATACAAGATTTTAAAATGTTGAAAAAAATATATAGATCGATCAGAGCAGAAAACTTGTGCGTGTTTATCTTCAAATAGAAAAACGTGCCATTTAGGCGCGCACTTTATTTGAAAAAAAAAACACAATTAACATTAATATCCCAGTTGGTCTAGCGGTCTGAATTTCTGGCTCTAACCCACAAGGACTTGGTTCGACTCCCGGACTGGGAAGTCTATTAGCTTTTTATTTGATTTTTTCTCCCTTTTAACTATTACGCTCAATTGAGTTCTTAAAAACTTCTTTGAAGTTGTATAGGTTACAAGAAATTAAAACGTTGAAAAACTTCATGAATCGATCAGAGCAGAAAACTTGTGCGTGTTTATCTTCAAATAGAAAAACGTGCCATTAAGGCGCTCACTTTATTCGAAAAAAATACAAATAAGTTTAAAATCCCAGTTGGTCTAGCGGTCAGGATTTGTGGCTCTCACCCACAAGGCCCGGGTTCGACTCCCGGACTGGGAAATCTATTAATTATTTCAAAAGCGATTTATTCTTCCTATTAACTATTACGCTAAATTGAGTTCTTTGAGAGTCCTTTGAAGTTGTATACGATACAGTATTTTAAAATGTTGAAAAAAATATATAGATCGATCAGAGCAGAAAACTCGTGCGTGTTTATCTTCAAATAGAAAAACGTGCCATTTAGGCGCGCACTTTATTTGAAAAAAAAACACAATTAACATTAATATCCCAGTTGGTCTAGCGGTCAGAATTTCTGGCTCTAACCCACAAGGACCTGGTTCGACTCCCGGACTGGGAAGTCTATTAGCTTTTTATTTGATTTTTTCTCCCTTTTAACTATTACGCTCAATTGAGTTCTTAAAAACTTCTTTGAAGTTGTATAGGTTACAAGAAATTAAAACGTTGAAAAACTTCATGAATCGATCAGAGCAGAAAACTTGTGCGTGTTTATCTTCAAATAGAAAAACGTGCCATTAAGGCGCTCACTTTATTCGAAAAAAATACAAATAAGTTTAAAATCCCAGTTGGTCTAGCGGTCAGGATTTGTGGCTCTCACCCACAAGGCCCGGGTTCGACTCCCGGACTGGGAAATCTATTAATTATTTAAAAAACGATTTATTCTTCCTATTAACTATTACGCTAAATTGAGTTCTTTGAGAGTCCTTTGAAGTTGTATACGATACAAGATTTTAAAATGTTGAAAAAAATATATAGATCGATCAGAGCAGAAAACTTGTGCGTGTTTATCTTCAAATAGAAAAACGTGCCATTTAGGCGCGCACTTTATTTGAAAAAAAAAACACAATTAACATTAATATCCCAGTTGGTCTAGCGGTCAGAATTTCTGGCTCTAACCCACAAGGACCTGGTTCGACTCCCGGACTGGGAAGTCTATTAGCTTTTTATTTGATTTTTTCTCCCTTTTAACTATTACGCTCAATTGAGTTCTTAAAAACTTCTTTGAAGTTGTATAGGTTACAAGAAATTAAAACGTTGAAAAACTTCATGAATCGATCAGAGCAGAAAACTTGTGCGTGTTTATCTTCAAATAGAAAAACGTGCCATTAAGGCGCTCACTTTATTCGAAAAAAATACAAATAAGTTTAAAATCCCAGTTGGTCTAGCGGTCAGGATTTGTGGCTCTCACCCACAAGGCCCGGGTTCGACTCCCGGACTGGGAAATCTATTAATTATTTCAAAAGCGATTTATTCTTCCTATTAACTATTACGCTAAATTGAGTTCTTTGAGAGTCCTTTGAAGTTGTATACGATACAAGATTTTAAAATGTTGAATAAAATATATAGATCGATCAGAGCAGAAAACTCGTGCGTGTTTATCTTCAAATAGAAAAACGTGCCATTTAGGCGCGCACTTTATTTGAAAAAAAAACACAATTAACATTAATATCCCAGTTGGTCTAGCGGTCAGAATTTCTGGCTCTAACCCACAAGGACCTGGTTCGACTCCCGGACTGGGAAGTCTATTAGCTTTTTATTTGATTTTTTCTCCCTTTTAACTATTACGCTCAATTGAGTTCTTAAAAACTTCTTTGAAGTTGTATAGGTTACAAGAAATTAAAACGTTGAAAAACTTCATGAATCGATCAGAGCAGAAAACTTGTGCGTGTTTATCTTCAAATAGAAAAACGTGCCATTAAGGCGCTCACTTTATTCGAAAAAAATACAAATAAGTTTAAAATCCCAGTTGGTCTAGCGGTCAGGATTTGTGGCTCTCACCCACAAGGCCCGGGTTCGACTCCCGGACTGGGAAATCTATTAATTATTTCAAAAGCGATTTATTCTTCCTATTAAATATTACGCTAAATTGAGTTCTTTGAGAGTCCTTTGAAGTTGTATAAGATACAAGATTTTAAAATGTTGAAAAAAAATATAGATCGATCAGAGCAGAAAACTTGTGCGTGTTTATCTTCAAATAGAAAAACGTGCCATTGAGGCGCGCACTTTATTCGAAAAAAAGTACAATTACCATTAATATCCCAGTTGGTCTAGCAGTCATGTTTTCTGGCTCTCACCCACAAGGCCCGGGTTCGACTCCCGGACTGGGAAATCTATTAATTATTTCAAAAGCGATTTATTCTTCCTATTAAATATTACGCTAAATTGAGTTCTTTGAGAGTCCTTTGAAGTTGTATAAGATACAAGATTTTAAAATGTTGAAAAAAAATATAGATCGATCAGAGCAGAAAACTTGTGCGTGTTTATCTTCAAATAGAAAAACGTGCCATTGAGGCGCGCACTTTATTCGAAAAAAAACAATAAACATTAATATCCCAGTTGGTCAAGCGTTCAGAATTTCTGGCTCTAACCCACAAGGACCTGGTTCGACTCCCGGACAGGGAAGTCTATTAGCTTTTTATTTGATTTTTTCTCCCTTTTAAATATTACGCTCAATTGAGTTCTTAAAAATTTCTTTGAAGTTGTATAGGTTACAAGAACTTAAAATGTTGAAAAACTTAATGAATCGATCAGAGCAGAAAACTTGTGCGTTTATCTTCAAATAGAAAAACGTGCCATTGAGGCGCTCACTTTATTCGAAAAAAAGTACAATTACCATTAATATCCCAGTTGGTCTAGCAGTCATGTTTTCTGGCTCTAACCCACAAGGACCGTGTTCGACTCCCGGACTGGGAAGTCTATTAATTTTTTAATTGATTTTTTCTTCCTATTAACTATTACGCTCAATTGAATCGTTTAAGAGGTCTTTGAAGTTGTATAGGATACAAGAACTTAAAATGTTGCAAAACATCTTAGATCGATCAGAGCAGAAAACGTGTGCGTGTTTATCTTCAAATAGAAAAACGTGCCATTGAAGCGCTCACTTTATTCGAAAAAAAATACAATTAACATTAATATCCCAGTTGGTCTAGCAGTCATGATTTCTGGCTCTAACCCACAAGGACCGTGTTCGACTCCCGGACTGGGAAGTCTATTAGCTTTTTATTTGATTTTTTCTCCCTTTTAACTGAGTTTTTAGAGACTTCTTTGAAGTTGTATAGGTTACAAGAACTTAAAATGTTGAAAAACTTCATGAATCGATCAGAGTAGAAAACTTGTGCGTGTTTATCTTCAAATAGAAAAACGTGCCATTAAGGCGCTCACTTTAATCGAAAAAATACAAGTAAAATTAACATCCCAGTTGGTCTAGCGGTGAGGATTTGTGGCTCTCACCCAAAAGGCCCGGGTTCGACTCCCGGACTGGGAAGTCTATTAATTTTTTAATTGATTTTTTCTTCCTATTAACTATTACGCTCAATTGAGTTCTTTGAGAGTTCTTTGAACTTCATGAATCGATAAGAGCAGAAAACTTGTGCATGTTTATCTTCAAACAGAAAAACGTGCCAATTAGGAGCTCACTGTATTCGAAAAATAATCACATTAAAACTTGCTATTGTAGTTGGTCTAGCGGTTAAGATTTGTGGCTTTCACCAACAAGACACGGGTTCGACTCCCGGAATGGGAAATCTATAAACAAAAATTTAAATGAATTTCTTTTTCCTTTTAACTATTACGCTCAATTGAATCGTTTAAGAGCTCGTTGAAGTTGTATAAAATACAAGAACTTAAAATGTTGCAAAACTTCTTAGATCGATCAGAGCAGAAAACTTGTGCGTGTTTATCTTCAAATAGAAAAAAAACACAATTAACATTAATATCCCAGTTGGTCTAGCGGTCAGAATTTCTGGCTCTAACCCACAAGTACCTGGTTCGACTCCCGGACTGGGAAGTCTATTAGCTTTTTATTTGATTTTTTCTCCCTTTTAACTATTACGCTCAATTGAGTTCTTAAAAACTTCTTTGAAGTTGTATAGGTTACAAGAACTTAAAATGTTGAAAAACTTCATGAATCGATCAGAGCAGAAAACTTGTGCGTGTTTATCTTCAAATAGAATAACGTGCCATTAAGGCGCTCACTTTATTCGAAAAAAAACACAAATAAGTTTAAAATCCCAGTTGGTCTAGCGGTCAGAATTTGTGGCTCTCACCCACAAGGCCCGGGTTCGACTCCCGGACTGGGAAGTCTATTAATTTTTTAATTGATTTTTTCTTCCTATTAACTATTACGCTCAATTGAGTTCTTAAAGACTTCTTTGAAGTTGTATAGGTTACAAGAATCTAAAATGTTGAAAAACTTCATGAATCGATCAGAGCAGAAAACTTGTGCGTGTTTATCTTCAAACAGAAAAACGTGCCAATTGGGCGCTCACTGTATTCGAAAAATAATCACATATAAACTTTCTTTTGTAGTTGGTCTAGCGGTTAAGATTTGTGGCTTTCACCAACAAGACACGGGTTCGACTCCCGGAATGGGAAATCTATAAATAAAAAATTAAATGAATTTCTTTTTCCTATTAACTATTACGCTCAATTGAGTTCTTTGAGAGCTCTTTGAAGTTGTATAGGATACAAGAACTTAAAAAGTCGCAATACTTCTTGGATCGATCAGAGCAGAAAACTTGTGCGTGTTTATCTTCAAATAAAAAAACGTACCATTGAGGCGCTCACTTTATTCGAAAAAAAATACAATTAACATTAATAACCCAGTTGGTCTAGCAGTCAGGTTTTCTGGCTCTCACCCACAAGGACCGGGTTCGACTCCCGGACTGGGAACTCTGTTAGCTTTTTATTTGATATTTTTTTCCCTATTAACTGTTACGCTCAATTGAGTTCTTAAGGAGTTCTTTGAAGTTGTATAGGTAACAAGAACTTTAAAAGTTGAAAAACTTCATGAATCGATCAGAGCAGAAAACTTGTGCGTGTTTATCTTCAAAGAGAAAAACGTGCCAATTAGGCGCTCACTGTAATCAGAAAAAAAATCATATTTAAACTTGCTATTGCAGTTGGTCTAGCGGTTAGGATTTGTGGCTTTCACCAACAAGACACGGGTTCGACTCCCGGAATGGGGAATCTATAAATAAAAATTTTAATAAATTTCTTTTTCCTATTAACTATTACGCTCAATTGAGTTCTTTGAGAGCTCTTTGAAGTTGTATAGGATACAAGAACTTAAAATGTTGCAAAACTTGATGGAGCGACCAGAGCAGAAAACTTGTGCCTGTTTATCTTCAAATAGAAAAACGTGCCATTAAGGCGCTCACTTTATTCAAAAAAATACAAATAACAGTACAATCCCAGTTGGTCTAGCGGTCAGGATTTGTGGCTCTCAGCCACAAGGCCCGGGTTCGACTCCCGGACTGGGAAGTCTATTAATTTTTTAATTGATTTTTTCTTCCTATTAACTATTACGCTCAATTGAGTTCTTAAAGACTTCTTTGAAGTTGTATAGGTTACAAGAATCTAAAATGTTGAAAAATTTCATGAATCGATCAGAGCAGAAAACTTGTGCGTGTTTATCTTCAAACAGAAAAACGTGCCAATTGGGCGCTCACTGTATTCGAAAAATAATCACATATAAACTTGCTTTTGTAGTTGGTCTAGCGGTTAAGATTTGTGGCTTTCACCAACAAGACACGGGTTCGACTCCCGGAATGGGAAATCTATAAATAAAAAATTAAATGAATTTCTTTTTCCTATTAACTATTACGCTCAATTGAGTTCTTTGAGAGCGCTTTGAAGTTGTATAGGATACAAGAACTTAAAAAGTCGCAAAAGTTCTTGGATCGATCAGAGCAGAAAACTTGTGCGAGTTTATCTTCAAATAAAAAAACGTACCATTGAGGCGCTCACTTTATTCGAAAAAAAATACAATTAACATTAATAACCCAGTTGGTCTAGCAGTCAGGTTTTCTGGCTCTCACCCACAAGGACCGGGTTCGACTCCCGGACTGGGAACTCTGTTAGCTTTTTATTTGATATTTTTTTCCCTATTAACTGTTACGCTCAATTGAGTTCTTAAGGAGTTCTTTGAAGTTGTATAGGTAACATGAACTTTAAAAGTTGAAAAACTTCATGAATCGATCAGAGCAGAAAACTTGTGCGTGTTTATCTTCAAAGAGAAAAACGTGCCAATTAGGCGCTCACTGTAATCAGAAAAAAAATCATATTTAAACTTGCTATTGCAGTTGGTCTAGCGGTTAGGATTTGTGGCTTTCACCAACAAGACACGGGTTCGACTCCCGGAATGGGGAATATATAAATAAAAATTTTAATAAATTTCTTTTTCCTATTAACTATTACGCTCAATTGAGTTCTTTGAGAGCTCTTTGAAGTTGTATAGGATACAAGAACTTAAAATGTTGCAAAACTTGATGGAGCGACCAGAGCAGAAAACTTGTGCCTGTTTATCTTCAAATAGAAAAACGTGCCATTAAGGCGCTCACTTTATTCAAAAAAATACAAATAACAGTACAATCCCAGTTGGTCTAGCGGTCAGGATTTGTGGCTCTCACCCACAAGGCCCGGGTTCGACTCCCGGACTGGGAAATCTATTAATTTTTTAATTGATTTTTTCTTCCTATTAATTATTACGCTCAATTGAATCCTTTAAGAGTTCTTTGAAGTTGTATAGGTTACAGGAACTTAAAAAGTTGAAAAAATTCACGAATCGATTAGAGCAGAAAACTTGTGCGTGTTTATCTTCAAACAGAAAAACGTGCCAATTAGGCGCTCACTGTATTCGAAAAAAAATCACATTTAGATTTGCTATTGCAGTTGGTCTAGCGGTTAGGGTTTGAGGCTTTCACCAACAAGACACGGGTTCGACTCCCGGAATGGGGAATCTATAAATAAAAATTTTAATAAATTTCTATTTCCTATTAACTATTACGCTCAATTGAGTTCTTTGAGAGCTCTTTGAAGTTGTATAGGATACAAGAACTTAAAATGTTGCAAAACTTGATGGAGCGACCAGAGCAGAAAACTTGTGCGTGTTTATGTTCAAATAGAAAAACGTGCCATTAAGGCGCTCACTTTATTCGAAAAAAAATACAATTAACATTAATATCCCAGTTGGTCTAGCAGTCATGATTTCTAACTCTCACCCACAAGGACTGGGTTCGACTCCCGGACTGCGAAATCTATTAGTTTTTTATTTGATTTTTTCTCTCTATTAACTATTACGCTCAATTGAGTTCTTAAAGAGTTCTTTGAAGTTGTGTAGGTTACAAGAACTTAAAATGTTGAAAAAATTCATTAATCGATCAGAGCAGAAAACTTGTGCGTGATTATCTTCAAACAGAAACACGTGCCAATTAGGCGCTCACTGTATTCGAAAAAAAAATCACATTTAACCTTGATAGCGTAGTTGGTCTAGCGGTCAGGATTTGGGGCTTTCACCAACCAGACACGGGTTCGACTCCCGGACTAGGAAGTCTATTAAATTTTAAAAAAATTTTTTCCTATTAACTATTACGCTCAATTGAGTTCTTTGAGCGTTCTTTGAAGTTGTATAGGATACAAGAACTTAAAATGTTGCAAAACTTCTTGGATCGATCAGAGCAGAAAACATGTGCGTGTTTATCTTCAAATAGAAAAACGTGCCATTAAGGCGCTCACTTTATTCGAAAAAACTACAAACAAAAGTACAATCCCAGTTGGTCTAGCGGTCAGGATTTGTGGCTCTCACCCACAAGGTCCGGGTTCGACTCCCGGACCGTGAATTTTATTAATTTTTTTATTGATTTGTTCTTCCTATTAATTATTACGCTCAATTGAATCCTTTCAGAGTTCTTTGAAGTTGTATAGGTTACAAGAACTTAAAAAGTTGAAAAAATTCATGAATCGATTAGAGCAGAAAACTTGTGCGTGTTTATCTTCAAACAAAAAAACGTGCCAATTAGGCGCTCACTGTATTCGAAAAAAAAAATCACATTTTAACTTTCTATTGCAGTTGGTCTAGCAGTTAGGATTTGTGGCTCTCACCCACAAGGCCCGGGTTCGACTCCCGGACTGGGAAGTCTATTAATTTTTTGATTGATTTTTTACTTCCTATTAATTATTATGCTCAATTGAATCCTTTAAGAGTTCTTTGAAGTTGTATAGGTTAAAAGACCTTAAAAAGTTGAAAAAACTCATGAATCGATTAGAGCAGAAAACTTGTGCGTGTTTATCTTCAAACAGAAACACGTGCCAATAAGGCGCTCACTGTATTCGAAAAAAAATCACATTTAATCTTGATATTGCCGTTGGTCTAGCGGTTAGGATTTGGGGCTTTCATCAACAAGACACGGGTTCGACTCCCGGACTGGGAAGTCTGTTAAATTTTTAATTGATTTTTTTCCTATTAACTATTACGCTCAATTGAGTTCTTTGAGAGTTCTTTGAAGTTGTATAGGTTACAAGAACTTAAAAAGTTGAAAAACTTCATGAATCGATTAGAGCAGAAAACTTGTGCGTGTTTATCTTCAAACAGAAAAACGTGCCAATTAGGCGCTTACTGTATTCGAAAAAAAAATCACATTTAAATTTGCTATTGCAGTTGGTCTAATGGTTAGGCTTTGTGGCTTTCACCAACAAGACACGGGTTCGACTCCCGGAATGGGAAATCTATAAAAAAAATTAAATTAGTTTCTTTTTCCTATTAACTATTACAGTCAATTGAGTTCTTTGAGAGTTATTTGAAGTTGTATAGGATACAAGAACTTAAAATATAGAAAAACTTCATGAATCGATTAGAGCAGAAAACTTGTGCGTGTTTATCTTCAAACAAAAAAACGTGCCAATTAGGCGCTCACTGTATTCGAAAAAAAAATCACATTTAAACTTTATAATGCAGTTGGTCTAGCAGTTAGGATTTGTGGCTCTCACCCACAAGGACCGGGTTCGACTCCCGGACTGGGAAGTCTATTAATTTTTTGATTGATTTTTTACTTCCTATTAATTATTATGCTCAATTGAATCCTTTAAGAGTTCTTTGAAGTTGTATAGGTTAAAAGACCTTAAAAAGTTGAAAAAATTCATGAATCGATTAGAGCAGAAAACTTGTGCGTGTTTATCTTCAAACAGAAACACGTGCCAATAAGGCGCTCACTGTATTCGAAAAAAAAATCACATTTAATCTTGATATTGCAGTTGGTCTAGCGGTTAGGATTTGGGGCTTTCATCAACAAGACACGGGTTCGACTCCCGGACTGGGAAGTCTGTTAAATTTTTAATTGATTTTTTTCCTATTAACTATTACGCTCAATTGAGTTCTGTGGGAGTTCTTTGAAGTTGTATAGGTTACAAGAACTTAAAAAGTTGAAAAACTTCATGAATCGATTAGAGCAGAAAACTTGTGCGTGTTTATCTTCAAACAGAAAAACGTGCCAATTAGGCGCTTACTGTATTGGAAAAAAAAATCACATTTAAATTTGCTATTGCAGTTGGTCTAATGGTTAGGCTTTGTGGCTTTCACCAACAAGACACGGGTTCGACTCCCGGAATGGGAAATCTATAAAAAAAAAAATAGTTTCTTTTTCCTATTAACTATTACAGTCAATTGAGTTCTTTGAGAGTTATTTGAAGTTGTATAGGATACAAGAACTTAAAATATTGAAAAACTTCATGAATCGATTAGAGCAGAAAACTTGTGCGTGTTTATCTTCAAACAAAAAAACGTGCCAATTAGGCGCTCACTGTATTCGAAAAAAAAATCACATTTAAACTTTCTAATGCAGTTGGTCTAGCAGTTAGGATTTGTGGCTCTCACCCACAAGGCCCGGGTTCGACTCCCGGACTGGGAAGTTTATTAATTTTTTGATTGATTTTTTACTTCCTATTAATTATTATGCTCAATTGAATCCTTTAAGAGTTCTTTGAAGTTGTATAGGTTACAAGACCTTAAAAAGTTGAAAAAATTCATGAATCGATTAGAGCAGAAAACTTGTGCGTGTTTATCTTCAAACAGAAACACGTGCCAATAAGGCGCTCACTGTATTCGAAAAAAAATCACATTTAATCTTGATATTGCAGTTGGTCTAGCGGTTAGGATTTGGGGCTTTCATCAACAAGACACGGGTTCGACTCCCGGACTGGGAAGTCTGTTAAATTTTTAATTGATTTTTTTCCTATTACTTATTACGCTCAATTGAGTTCTTTGAGAGTTCTTTGAAGTTGTATAGGTTACAAGACCTTAAAAAGTTGAAAAACTTCATGAATCGATTACAGCAGAAAACTTGTGCGTGTTTATCTTCAAACAGAAAAACGTGCCAATTAGGCGCTTACTGTATTCGAAAAAAAAATCACATTTAAATTTGCTATTGCAGTTGGTCTAATGGTTAGGCTTTGTGGCTTTCACCAACAAGACACGGGTTCGACTCCCGGAATGGGAAATCTATAAAAAAAATTAAATTAATTTCTTTTTCCTATTAACTATTACAGTCAATTGAGTTCTTTGAGAGTTATTTGAAGTTGTATAGGATACAAGAACTTAAAATATTGAAAAACTTCATGAATCGATCAGAGCAGAAAACTTGTGCGTGTTTATTTTCAAACAGAAAAACGTGCCAATCAGGCGCTCACTGTGTTCGAAAAAAAAATCACATTAAAATTTGCTATTGCAGTTGGTCTAGCGTCTAGGATTATTGGCTTTCACCAACAAGACACGGGTTCGACTCCCGGAATGGGAAATTAAAGAAAAAAGTTTAAATTAATTCCGTTTTCCTATTCACTATTACGCTCAATTGAGTACTGTGAGAGCTCTTTGAAGTTGTATAGGATACAAGAACTTAAAATGTTGAAAAACTTCATGAATCGATCAGAGCAGAAAACTTGTGCTGGTTTATCTTCAAACAGAAACACGTGCCAGTTAGGCGCTCTATGTATTCGAAAAAAATCACATTTAACCTTGATATTGCAGTTGGTGTAGCGTCTAGGATTTGTGGCTTTCACCAACAAGACACGGGTTCGACTCCCGGAATGGGAAATCTAAAAAAAAATTTAAATTAATTCCGTTTTCCTATTAACTATTACGCTCAATTGAGTTCTTTGAGAGCTCTTTGAAGTTGTATAGGATACAAAAACTTAAAATGTTGAAAAACTTCATGAATCGATCAGAGCAGAAAACTTGTGCTGGTTTATCTTCAAACAGAAACACGTGCCAGTTAGGCGCTCACTGTATTCGAAAAAAATCACATTTAACCTTGATATTGCAGTTGGTCTAGCGTCTAGGATTTGTGGCTTTCACCAACAAGACACGGGTTCGACTCCCGGAATGGGAAATCTAAAAAAAAAATTTAAATTAATTCCGTTTTCCTATTAACTATTACGCTCAATTGAGTTCTTTGAGAGCTCTTTGAAGTTGTATAGGATACAAAAACTTAAAATCTTGCAAATTTCATGAATCGATCAGAGCAGAAAACTTGTGCTTGTTTATCTTCAAACAGAAACACATGCCAGTTAGGCGCTCACTGTATTCGAAAAAAAATCACGTTTAATCTAGATATTGCAGTTGGTCAAGCGGCTAGGATTAGTGGCTTTCACCAACAAGACACGGGTTTGACTCCCGGACTGGGAAGTCTGTTAAATTTTTAATTGATTTTTTTTCCTATTAACTATTACGCTCAATTGAATTCTTTGAGAGTTCTTTGAAGTTGTATAGGTTACAAGAACTTAAAATGTCGGAAAACTTCATGAATCGGTCAGAGCAGAAAACCTGAGCGTGTTTATCTTCAAACAGAAAAATGTGCCAATTAGGCGCTCACTGTATTCAAAAAAAATCTTATTTAACGTTGATATTGCAGTTGGTCTCGCGGTTAGGATTTGGGGCTTTCACTAACAAGACACGGTTCCACTCCCGGACTGGGAAGTCTATTAAATTTTTAATTGATTTTTTCTTCCTATTAACTATTACGCTCAATTGAGTTCTTTGAGAAATCTTTGAAGTCGTATAGGTTACAAGAACTTAAAAAGTTGAAAAACTTCATGAATCGATTAGAGCAGAGAACTTGTGCGTGTTTATTTTCAAACAGAAAAACGTGCCAATTAGGCGCTTACTGTATTTGAAAAAAAAATCACATTTATATGTGCTATTGCAGTTGGTCTAGCGGTTAGGCTTTGTGGCTTTCACCAACAAGACACGGGTTCGACTCCCGGAATGGGAAATCTATAAAAAAAGTTTAAATTAATTTCTTTTTCCTATTAACTATTACAGTCAATTGAGTTCTTTGAGAGTTCTTTGAAGTTGTATAGGTTACAAGAACTTAAAACGTTGAAAAACTTCATGAATCGATCAGAGCAGAAAACTTGTGCGTGTTTATCTTCAAATAGAAAAACGTGCCATTAAGGCGCTCACTTTATTCGAAAAAAATACAAATAAGTTTAAAATCCCAGTTGGTCTAGCGGTCAGGATTTGTGGCTCTCATCCACAAGGCCCGGGTTCGACTCCCGGACTGGGAAATCTATTAATTATTTCAAAAGCGATTTATTCTTCCTATTAACTATTACGCTCAATTGAGTTCTTTAAGATCTCTTTGAAGCTGTATAGGTTACAAGAACTTAAAATGTTGAAAAACTTTATGAATCGATCAGAGCAGAAAACTTGTGCGTGTTTATCTTCAAACAGAAAAACGTGCCAATTAGGCGCTCACTGTATTCGGAAAAAAATCACATTTAACCTTGATATTGCAGTTGGTCTATCGGTTAGGATTTGGGGCTTTCATCAACAAGACACGAGTTCGACTCCCGGACTGGGAAGTCTGTTAAATTTTTAATTGATTTTTTTCCTATTAACTATTACGCTCAATTGAGTTCTTTCAGAGTTCTTTGAAGTTGTATAGGTTACAAGAACTTAAAAAGTTGAAAAACTTCATGAATCGATCAGAGCAGAAAACTTGTGCGTGTTTATTTTCAAACAGAAAAACGTGCCAATCAGGCGCTCACTGTGTTCGAAAAAAAAATCACATTAAAATTTGCTATTGCAGTTGGTCTAGCGTCTAGGATTTGTGGCTTTCACCAACAAGACACGGGTTCGACTCCCGGAATGGGAAATTAAAGAAAAAAATTTAAATTAATTCCGTTTTCCTATTCACTATTACGCTAAATTGAGTTCTGTGAGAGCTCTTTGAAGTTGTATAGGATACAAGAACTTAAAATCTTGAAAAATTTCATGAATCGATCAGAGCAGAAAACTTGTGCTTGTTTATCTTCAAACAGAAACACATGCCAGTTAGGCGCTCACTGTATTCGAAAAAAATCACGTTTAACCTAGATATTGCAGTTGGTCAAGCGGCTAGGATTAGTGGCTTTCACCAACAAGACACGGGTTTGACTCCCAGAATGGGAAATCTAAAAAAAAATTTAAATTAATTCCGTTTTCCTATTAACTATTACGCTCAATTGAGTTCTGTGAGAGCTCTTTGAAGTTGTATAGGATACAAGAACTTAAAATGTTGAAAAACTTCATGAATCGATCAGAGCAGAAAACTTGTGCTGGTTTATCTTCAAACAGAAACACGTGCCAGTTAGGCGCTCACTGTATTCGAAAAAAAATCACATTTAACCTTGATATTGCAGTTGGTCTAGCGTCTAGGATTTGTGGCTTTCACCAACAAGACACGGGTTCGACTCCCGGAATGGGAAATCTAAAAAAAAATTTAAATTAATTCCGTTTTCCAATTAACTATTACGCTCAATTGAGTTCTTTGAGAGCTCTTTGAAGTTGTATAGGATACAAAAACTTAAAATCTTGAAAAATTTCATGAATCGATCAGAGCAGAAAACGTGTGCTTGTTTATCTTCAAACAGAAACACATGCCAGTTAGGCGCTCACTGTATTCGAAAAAAATCACGTTTAATCTAGATATTGCAGTTGGTCAAGCGGCTAGGATTAGTGGCTTTCACCAACAAGACACGGGTTTGACTCCCGGACTGGGAGGTCTGTTAAATTTTTAATTGTTTTTTTTCCTATTAAGTATTACGCTCAATTGAATTCTTTGAGAGTTCTTTGAAGTTGTATAGGTTACAAGAACTTAAAATGTTGAAAAACTTCATGAATCGATCAGAGCAGAAAACTTGTGCGTGTTTATTTTCAAACAGAAAAACGTGCCAATCAAGCGCTCACTGTGTTCGAAAAAAAAATCACATTAAAATTTGCTATTGCAGTTGGTCTAGCGTCTAGGATTTGTGGCTTTCACCAACAAGACACGGGGTGGACTCCCGGAATGGGAAATTAAAGAAAAAAATTTAAATTAAATCCGTTTTCCTATTCACTATTACGCTCAATTGAGTTCTGTGAGAGCTCTTTGAAGTTGTATAGGATACAAGAACTTAAAATGTTGAAAAATTTCATGAATCGATCAGAGCAGAAAACTTGTGCTGGTTTATCTTCAAACAGAAACACGTGCCAGTTAGGCGCTCACTGTATTCGAAAAAAAATCACATTTAACCTTGATATTGCAGTTGGTCTAGCGTCTAGGGTTTGTGGCTTCCACCAACAAGACACGGGTTCGACTCCCGGAATGGGAAATCTAAAAAAAAAATTTAAATTAATTCCGTTTTCCTATTAACTATTACGTTCAATTGAGTTCTTTGACAGCTCTTTGAAGTTGTATAGGATACAAAAACTCAAAATCTTGAAAAATTTCATGAATCGATCAGAGCAGAAAACTTGTGCTTGTTTATCTTCAAACAGAAACACATGCCAGTTAGGCGCTCACTGTATTCGAAAAAAATCACGTTTAATCTAGATTTTGCAGTTGGTCAAGCGGCTAGGATTAGTGGCTTTCACCAACAAGACACGGGTTTGACTCCCGGACTGGGAAGACTGTTAAATTTTTAATTGATTTTTTTTCCTATTAACTATTACGCTCAATTGAATTCTTTGAGAGTTCTTTGAAGTTGTATAGGTTAAAAGAACTTAAAATGTTGGAAAATTTCATGATTCGGTCAGAGCAGAAAACCTGAGCGTGTTTATCTTCAAACTGAAAAATGTGCCAATTAGGCGCTCACTGTATTCGAAAAAAAATCTTATTTAACGTTGATATTGCAGTTGGTCTAGCGGTTAGGATTTAGGGCTTTCACTAACAAGACACGGTTCCACTCCCGGACTGGGAAGTCTATTAAATTTTTAATTGATTTTTTTCTTCCTATTAACTATTACGTTCAATTGAGTTCTTTGAGAAATCTTTGAAGTCGTATAGGTTACAAGAACTTAAAAAGTTGAAAAACTTCATGAATCGATTAGAGCAGAAAACTTGTGCGTGTTTATCTTCAAACAGAAAGACGTGCCAAATAGGCGCTTACTGTATTCGAATAAAAAATCACATTTATATTTGCTATTGCAGTTGGTCTAGCGGTTAGGCTTTGTGGCTTTCACCAACAAGACACGGGTTTGACCCCCGGACTGGGAGGTCTGTTAAATTTTTAATTGTTTTTTTTTCCTATTAAGTATTACGCTCAATTGAATTCTTTGAGAGTTCTTTGAAGTTGTATAGGTTACAAGAACTTAAAATGTTGAAAAACTTCATGAATCGATCATAGCAGAAAACTTGTGCTTGTTTATCTTCAAACAGAAACACATGCCAGTTAGGCGCTAACTGTATTCGAAAAAAATCACGTTTAATCTAGATATTGCAGTTGGTCAAGCGGCTAGGATTAGTGGCTTTCACCAACAAGACACGGGTTTGACCCCCGGACTGGGAGGTCTGTTAAATTTTTAATTGTTTTTTTTTCCTATTAAGTATTACGCTCAATTGAATTCTTTGAGAGTTCTTTGAAGTTGTATAGGTTACAAGAACTTAAAATGTTGAAAAACTTCATGAATCGATCATAGCAGAAAACTTGCGCGTGTTTATTTTCAAACAGAAAAACGTGCCAATCAAGCGCTCACTTAGTTCGAAAAAAAAATCACATTAAAATTTGCTATTGCAGTTGGTCTAGCGTCTAGGATTTGTGGCTTTCACCAACAAGACACGGGGTGGACTCCCGGAATGGGAAATTAAAGAAAAAAATTTAAATTAATTCCGTTTTCCTATTCACTATTACGCTCAATTGAGTTCTGTGAGAGCTCTTTGAAAATGTATAGGATACAAGAACTTAAAATGTTGAAAAACTTCATGAATCAATCAGAGCAGAAAACTTGTGCTGGTTTATCTTCAAACAGAAACACGTGCCAGTTAGGCGCTCACTGTATTCGAAGAAAAATCACATTTAACCTTGATATTGAAGTTGGTCTAGCGTCTAGGATTTGTGGCTTCCACCAACAAGACACGGGTTCGACTCCCGGAATGGGAAATCTAAAAAAAAAATTTAAATTAATTTCGTTTTCCTATTAACTATTACGTTCAATTGAGTTCTTTGAGAGCTCTTTGAAGTTGTATAGGATACAAAAACTCAAAATCTTGAAAAATTTCATGAATCGATCAGAGCAGAAAACTTGTGCTTGTTTATCTTCAAACAGAAACACATGCCAGTTAGGCGCTCACTGTATTCGAAAAAAATCACGTTTAATCTAGTTATTGCAGTTGGTCAAGCGGCTAGGATTAGTGGCTTTCACCAACAAGACACGGGTTTGACTCCCGGACTGGGAAGACTGTTAAATTTTTAATTGATTTTTTCTTCCTATTAACTATTACGCTCAATTGAGTTCTTTGAGAAATCTTTGAAGTCGTATAGGTTACAAGAACTTAAAAAGTTGAAAAACTTCAGGAATCGATTAGAGCAGAAAACTTGTGCGTGTTTATCTTCAAACAGAAAAACGTGCCAAATAGGCGCTTACTGTATTCGAATAAAAAATTACATTTATATTTGCTATTGCAGTTAGTCTAGCGGTTAGGCTTTGTGGCTTTCACCAACAAGACACGGGTTCGACTCCCGGAATGGGAAATCTATAAAAAAAGTTTAAATTAATTTCTTTTTCCTATTAACTATTACAGTCAATTGAGTTCTTTGAGAGTTCTTTGAAGTTGTATAGGATACAAGAACTTAAAATGTTGGAAAACTTCATGAATCGATCAGAGCAGAAAACTTGTGCGTGTTTATCTTCAAACAGAAAAACGTGCCAATTAGGCGCTCACTAAGTTCGAAAAAAAAAATCACACTAAAATTTGCTATTGCAGTTGGTCTAGCGTTTAAGATTTGTGGCTTTCACCAACAAGACACGGGTTCGACTAACGGAATGGGAAATCTAAAAAAAAAATTTAAATCAATTCCGTTTCCCTGTTAACTATTACGCTCAATTGAGTTCTTTGAGAGCTCTTCGAAGTTGTATAGGATACAAGAACTTAAAATGTTGGAAAACTTCATGAATCGATCAGAGCAGAAAACTTGTGCGTGTTTATCTTCAAACAGAAAAACGTGCCAATTAGGCGCTCACTAAGTTCGAAAAAAAAAATCACACTAAAATTTGCTATTGCAGTTGGTCTAGCGTTTAAGATTTGTGGCTTTCACCAACAAGACACGGGTTCGACTAACGGAATGGGAAATCTAAAAAAAAAATTTAAATCAATTCCGTTTCCCTGTTAACTATTACGCTCAATTGAGTTCTTTGAGAAATCTTTGAAGTCGTATAGGTTACAAGAACTTAAAAAGTTGAAAAACTTCAGGAATCGATTAGAGCAGAAAACTTGTGCGTGTTTATCTTCAAACAGAAAAACGTGCCAAATAGGCGCTTACTGTATTCGAATAAAAAATTACATTTATATTTGCTATTGCAGTTAGTCTAGCGGTTAGGCTTTGTGGCTTTCACCAACAAGACACGGGTTCGACTCCCGGAATGGGAAATCTATAAAAAAAGTTTAAATTAATTTCTTTTTCCTATTAACTATTACAGTCAATTGAGTTCTTTGAGAGTTCTTTGAAGTTGTATAGGATACAAGAACTTAAAATGTTGGAAAACTTCATGAATCGATCAGAGCAGAAAACTTGTGCGTGTTTATCTTCAAACAGAAAAACGTGCCAATTAGGCGCTCACTAAGTTCGAAAAAAAAAATCACACTAAAATTTGCTATTGCAGTTGGTCTAGCGTTTAAGATTTGTGGCTTTCACCAACAAGACACGGGTTCGACTAACGGAATGGGAAATCTAAAAAAAAAATTTAAATCAATTCCGTTTCCCTGTTAACTATTACGCTCAATTGAGTTCTTTGAGAGCTCTTCGAAGTTGTATAGGATACAAGAACTTAAAATGTTGAAAAACTTCATGAATCGATCAGAGCAGAAAACTTGTGCGTTTTTATCTTCAAATAGAAAAACGTGCCAATTAGGCGCTCACTAAGTTCGAAAAAAAAATCACACTAAAATTTGCTATTGCAGTTGTTCTAGCGTTTAAGATTCGTGGCTTTCACCAACAAGACACGGGTTCGACTAACGGAATGGGAAATCTAAAAAAAAATTAAATCAATTCCGTTTCCCTGTTAACTATTACGGTCAATTGAGTTCTTTGAGAGCTCTTCGAAGTTGTATAGGATACAAGAACTTAAAATGTTGAAAAACTTCATGAATCGATCAGAGCAGGAAACTTGTGCTTGTTTATCTTCAAACAGAAACACGTGCCAGTTAGGCGCTCACTGTATTCGAAAAAATCACATTTAACTTTGATATTGCAGTTGGTCAAGCGGTTAGGATATGTGGCTTTCACCAACAAGACACATGTTCGACTCCCGGAATGGGAAATCTATACAAAGAAATTTAAAATTAAATTCTTTTTCCTATTAACTATTACGCTCAATTGAGTTCTTTGAGAGTTCTTTGAAGTTGTATAGGTTACAAGAACTTAAAATGTTAAAAAACTTCATGAATCGATCAGAGCAGAAAACCTGCGCGTGTTTATCTACAAACAGAAAAACGTGCCAATTAGGCGCTCACTGTATTCGAAAAAAAATCATATTTAACGTTGATATTGCAGTGGGTCTAGCGGTTAGGATTTGTGGCTTCACTAACATGACACGGGTTCGACTCCCGGAATGGGAAATCTATAAAAAAAATTAAAATTAATTTCTTTTTACTATTAACTATTACGCTCAATTGAGTACTTTGAGAGTTCTTTGAAGTTGTATAGGATACAAAAGAACTTAAAATGTTGCAAAACTTCTTTGATCGATCAGAGCAGAAAACTTGTGCGTGTTTATCTTCAAACAGAAAAACGTGCCAATTAGGCGCTCACTGTATTCGAGAAAAAATCACATTTAAATTTCTTATTGCAGTTGGTCTAGCGGTTAGGATTTGTAGCATTCATCAACAAAACACGGGTTCGACTCCCGGAATGGGAAATCTATAAAAAGAAATTTAAAACTAATTTCTTTTTCCTATTAACTCTTACGCTCAATTGAGTTCTTTGAGAGTTCTTTGAAGTTGTATAGGTTACAAGAACTTAAAAAGTTCAAAAACTTCATGAATCGATCTGAGCAGAAAACTAGTGCGTGTTTATCTTCAAACAGAAAAACGTGCCAATTAGGCGCTCACTTCATTTAAAAAAAATTACAACAATCCTTTATATCCCAGTTGGTCTAGTGTTCAGGATTTGTGGCTCTCACCCACAAGACCCGGGTTCGACTCCCGGACTGGTAAATATATTAATTTATTTCAAAAGCGATTTATTCTTCTTATTAACTATTACGCTAAATTGAGTTCTTTGAGAGTCCTTTGAAGTTGTATACGATACAAGATTTTAAAAGGTTGAAAAAAAAATTATAAATCGATCAGAGCAGAAAACGTGTGCGTGTTATCTTCAAATTGAAAAACGTGCCAAAACGGTGCTCACTTTATTCGTAACCTTAATATCCCAGTTGGTCTAGCGGTCAGGATTCATGGTTTTCACCCACAATGCCCGGTTTCGACTCCCGAACTGGGAAAATTTTTTCTTTTGGGTCAATTTTCAATTCCTTGAAGCTGTATAGGATACACAAACTTGAATTGCTGAGAAACTTCATGGATCGAACATAGTAGAAAACGTGTGCGTGTTTACCTTCGAAAATAAAAACGTGTCAATTAGGCCTTCACTTTAAAGGGACAAAATTGCACTTAACCTGCATATCCGAGTCGGTCTAGCGGTTACGATTTATAGCTTGCAACCCGAAGGCCCGGGTTCGACACCCGGACATGGAAATCTTTTATATAATTTTAAATTTGATTTCTTCTTTATATTAACTATTACGCTGAGTTGAGTTCTTTGAGACTTCTTAGAAGTTGTATACGATAAAAGATTTTGAAATGTTGAAAAAATTCATGGATCGATCAGAGCAGAAATTTTTTCTTTTGGGTCAATTTTCATTTCTTTGAAGCTGTATAGGATACACAAAATTGAACTGTTGAGAAACTTCATGGATCGACCATAGTAGAAAACGTGTGCGTGTTTGTCTTCAAATAGAAAAACGTGCCAATTAGGCGCTCACTTTATTTTAAAAAAATTACACCGAACCTTTATATGCCAGTTGGTCTAGCGTTCAGGATTCATGGTTTTCACCCACAAGGCCCGGTTTCGACTCCCGAACTGGGAAAATTTTTTCTTTTGGGTCAATTTTCAATTCCTTGAAGCTGTATAGGATACACAAACTTGAATTGCTGAGAAACTTCATGGATCGAACATAGTAGAAAACGTGTGCGTGTTTACCTTCGAAAATAAAAACGTGTCAATTAGGCCTTCACTTTAAAGGGACAAAATTGCACTTAACCTTCATATCCGAGTCGGTCTAGCGGTTACGATTTATAGCTTGCAACCCGAAGGCCCGGGTTCGACACCCGGACATGGAAATCTTTTATATAATTTTAAATTTGATTTCTTCTTTATATTAACTATTACGCTGAGTTGAGTTCTTTGAGACTTCTTAGAAGTTGTATACGATAAAAGATTTTGAAATGTTGAAAAAATTCATGGATCGATCAGAGCAGAAATTTTTTCTTTTGGGTCAATTTTCATTTCTTTGAAGCTGTATAGGATACACAAAATTGAACTGTTGAGAAACTTCATGGATCGACCATAGTAGAAAACGTGTGCGTGTTTGTCTTCAAATAGAAAAACGTGCCAATTAGGCGCTCACTTTATTTAAAAAAAATTACACCGAAACTTTATATCCCAGTTGGTCTAGCGTTCAGGATTTGTGGTTTTCACCCACAAGGCCCGGTTTCGACTCCCGGACTGGGAAATCTATTAATTTATTTCAAAAGCGATTTATTCTTCCTATTAACTATTACGCTAAATTGAGTTCTTTGAGAGTCCTTTGAAGTTGTATACGATACAAGATTTTAAAATGTTGAAAAAAAATATAGATCGATCAGAGCAGAAAACGTGTGCGGGTTATCTTCAAATTGAAAATTGTGCCGAAAAGGTGCTCACTTTACTCGGGGCCTTAATATCCCAGTTGGTCTAGCGGTTAGTATTTAGGGTTTTCACACACAAGGCCCGGTTTCGACTCCCGAACTGGGAAATTTTTTTCTTTTGGGTCAATTTTCAATTCTTTGAAGCTGTATAGGATACACAAAATTGAACTGTTGAGAAACTTCATGGATCGACCATAGTAGAAAACGTGTGCGTGTTTACCTTCGAAAATAAAAACGTGTCAATTAGGCCTTCACTTTAATGGGACAAAATTGCACATAACCTTCATATCCGAGTCGGTCTAGCGGTTACGATTTATAGCTTGCACCCGGAAGGCCCGAGTTCGACTTCCGGACTGTAAAAATTTTCTTTTAGCTCAATTTTCAAAAAAAAATGATATTATTTTCTCAATAAGTATTTCGCCTCAAATTTATTCTTTGAAGCTGTATAGGATACAAGAACCTAAAATTTAAGAAACTTCGTGGATCAACCATAGTAGAAAACTTGTGCGACATTACCTTCGAAAAGAAAAACGTGCCAATTAGGTGTTCACTTTAATGGGACAAAATTACTTCCAACCTTCATATCCGAGTTGGTCTAGCGGTTAGGATTTATAGCTTTCACCCACAAGTCCCGGGTTAGACTCCCGACAGGTAAATATACTAATATTAAAAAAAAATTGATTTCTTCATATTAATAATTACGCTAAATTGAGTTCTTTAAGAGTTCTTTCAAGTTGTCTAGGTTACAAGAACTTAAAATGTTGAAAAACTTGATGAATCGATCAGAACAGAAAATCTTCATATCCGAGTCGGTCTAGCGGTTACGATTTATAGCTTGCACCCCGAAGGCCCGGGTTCGACACCGGGACATGGAAATCTTTTATATAATTTTAAATTTGATTTCTTCTTTATATTAACTATTACGCTGAGTTGAGTTCTTTGAGACTTCTTTGAAGTTGTATACGATAAAAGATTTTGAAATGTTGAAAAAATTCATGGATCGATCAGAGCAGAAATTTTTTCTTTTGGGTCAATTTTCATTTATTTGAAGCTGTATAGGATACACAAGTGCGTGTCTGTCTTCAAATAGAAAAACGTGCCAATTAGGCGCTCACTTTATTTTAAAAAAATTACACCCAAACTTTATATCCCAGTTGGTCTAGCGTTCAGGATTTGTGGATCTCACCCACAAGACCCGGGTTCGACTACCGGACTGGGAAATCTATTAATTATTTCAAAAGCGATTTATTCTTCCTATTAACTATTACGCTAAATTGAGTTCTTTGAGAGTCCTTTGAAGTTGTATACGATACAAGATTTTAAAATGTTGAAAAAAAATATAGATCGATCAGAGCAGAAAACGTGTGCAGGTTATCTTCAAATTGAAAATTGTGCCGAAAAGGTGCTCACTTTATTCGGTGCCTTAATATCCCAGTTGGTCTAGCGGTTAGTATTTATGGTTTTCACCCACAAGGCCCAGTTTCGACTCCCGAAATGGGAAAATTTTTTCTTTTGGGTCAATTTTCAATTCTTTGAAGCTGTATAGGATACACAAACTTGAACTGTTGAGAAACTTCATGGATCGACCATAGTAGAAAACGTGTGCGTGTTTACCTTCGAAAATAAAAACGTGTCAATTAGGCCTTCACTTTAATGGGACAAAATTGCACATAACCTTCATATCCGAGTCGGTCTAGCGGTTACGATTTATAGCTTGCATCCGGAAGGCCCGTGTTCGACTTCCGGACTGTAAAAGTTTTCTTTTAGCTCAATTTTCAAAAAAAAAACTGATATTATTTTCTCAATAAGTATTTCGCCTCAAATTTATTCTTTGAAGCTGTATAGGATACAAGAATCTAAAAGTTAAGAAACTTCGTGGATCAACCATACTAGAAAACTTGTGCGTCTTTACCTTCGAAAAAAAAACGTGCCAATTAGGCGTTCACTTTAATGGGACAAAATTACTTCTAACCTTCATATCCGAGTTGGTCTAGCGGTTAGGATTTGTGGCTTCCACCCACAAGTCCCGGGTTAGACTCCCGACAGGTAAATTTACTAATATTAAAAAAAATTGATTTCTTCATATTAATAATTACGCTAAATAGAGTTCTTTAAAAGTTCTTTCACGTTGTCTAGGTTACAAGAATTTAAAATGTTGAAAAACTTGATGAATCGATCAGAACAGAAAACCTTTACATCCGAGTCGGTCTAGCGGTCACGATTTATAGCTTGCATCCGGAAGGACCGGGTTCGACACCCGGACAGGGAAATCTTTTATATAATTTTAAATTTGATTTCTTCTTTATATTAACTATTACGCTGAGTTGAGTTCTTTGAGACTTCTTTGAAGTTGTATACGATAAAAGATTTTGAAATGTTGAAAAAATTCATGGATCGATCAGAGCAGAAATTTTTTCTTTTGGGTCAATTTTCATTTATTTGAAGCTGTATAGGATACACAAGTGCGTGTTTGTCTTCAAATAGAAAAACGTGCCAATTAGGCGCTCACTTTATTTTAAAAAAATTACACCGAAACTTTATATCCCAGTTGGTCTAGCGTTCAGGATTTGTGGATCTCACCCACAAGACCCGGGTTCGACTACCGGACTGGTAAATCTATTAATTATTTCAAAAGCGATTTATTCTTCCTATTAACTATTACGCTAAATTGAGTTCTTTGAGAGTCCTTTGAAGTTGTATACGATACAAGATTTTAAAATGTTGAAAAAAATATAGATCGATCAGAGCAGAAAACGTGTGCGGGTTATCTTCAAATTGAAAGTTGTGCCGAAAAGGTGCTCACTTTATTCGGGGCCTTAATATCCCAGTTGGTCTAGCGGTTAGTATTTATGGTTTTCACCCACAAGGCCCGGTTTTGACTCCCGAACTGGGAAAATTTTTTCTTTTGGGTCAATTTTCAATTCTTTGAAGCTGTATAGGATACACAAACTTGAACTGTTGAGAAACTTCATGGATCGACCATAGTAGAAAACGTGTGCGTGTTTACCTTCGAAAATAAAAACGTGTCAATTAGGCCTTCACTTTAATGGGACAAAATTGCACATAACCTTCATATCCGAGTCGGTCTAGCGGTTACGATTTATAGCTTGCACCCGGAAGGCCCGTGTTCGACTTCCGGACTGTAAAAGTTTTCTTTTAGCTCAATTTTCAAAAAAAAAAACTTATATTATTTTCTCAATAAGTATTTCGCCTCAAATTTATTCTTTGAAGCTGTATAGGATACAAGAATCTAAAAGTTAAGAAACTTCGTGGATCAACCATACTAGAAAACTCATGCGTCTTTACCTTCGAAAAAAAAACGTGCCAATTAGGCGTTCACTTTAATGGGACAAAATTACTTCTAACCTTCATATCCGAGTTGGTCTAGCGGTTAGGATTTGTGGCTTCCACCCACAAGTCCCGGGTTAGACTCCCGACAGGTAAATTTACTAATATTAAAAAAAAATTGATTTCTTCATATTAATAATTACGCTGAATAGAGTTCTTTAAAAGTTCTTTCACGTTGTCTAGGTTACAAGAATTTAAAATGTTGAAAAACTTGATGAATCGATCAGAACAGAAAACCTTTACATCCGAGTCGGTCTAGCGGTCACGATTTATAGCTTGCACCCGGAAGGCCCGTGTTCGACTTCCGGACTGTAAAAGTTTTCTTTTAGCTCAATTTTCAAAAAAAAAACTGATATTATTTTCTCAATAAGTATTTCGCCTCAAATTTATTCTTTGAAGCTGTATAGGATACAAGAATCTAAAAGTTAAGAAACTTCGTGGATCAACCATACTAGAAAACTTGTGCGTCGTTACCTTCGAAAAAAAAAACGTGCCAATTAGGCGTTCACTTTAATGGGACAAAATTACTTCTAACCTTAATATCCCAGTTGGTCTAGCGGTTAGTATTTATGGTTTTCACCCACAAGGCCCGGTTTTGACTCCCGAACTGGGAAAATTTTTTCTTTTGGGTCAATTTTCAATTCTTTGGAGCTGTATAGGATACACAAACTTGAACTGTTGAGAAACTTCATGGATCGACCATAGTAGAAAACGTGTGCGTGTTTACCTTCGAAAATAAAAACGTGTCAATTAGGCCTTCACTTTAATGGGACAAAATTGCACATAACCTTCATATCCGAGTCGGTCTAGCGGTTACGATTTATAGCTTGCACCCGGAAGGCCCGTGTTCGACTTCCGGACTGTAAAAGTTTTCTTTTAGCTCAATTTTCAAAAAAAAAACTGATATTATTTTCTCAATAAGTATTTCGCCTCAAATTTATTCTTTGAAGCTGTATAGGATACAAGAATCTAAAAGTTAAGAAACTTCGTGGATCAACCATACTAGAAAACTTGTGCGTCTTTACCTTCGAAAAAAAAAACGTGCCAATTAGGCGTTCACTTTAATGGGACAAAATTACTTCTAACCTTCATATCCGAGTTGGTCTAGCGGTTAGGATTTGTGGCTTCCACCCACAAGTCCCGGGTTAGACTCCCGACAGGTAAATTTACTAATATTAAAAAAAATTGATTTCTTCATATTAATAATTACGCTAAATAGAGTTCTTTAAAAGTTCTTTCACGTTGTCTAGGTTACAAGAATTTAAAATGTTGAAAAACTTGATGAATCGATCAGAACAGAAAACCTTTACATCCGAGTCGGTCTAGCGGTCACGATTTATAGCTTGCACCCGGAAGGACCGGGTTCGACACCCGGACAGGGAAATCTTTTATATAATTTTAAATTTGATTTCTTCTTTATATTAACTATTACGCTGAGTTGAGTTCTTTGAGACTTCTTTGAAGTTGTATACGATAAAAGATTTTGAAATGTTGAAAAAATTCATGGATCGATCAGAGCAGAAATTTTTTCTTTTGGGTCAATTTTCATTTATTTGAAGCTGTATAGGATACACAAGTGCGTGTTTGTCTTCAAATAGAAAAACGTGCCAATTAGGCGCTCACTTTATTTAAAAAAAATTACACCGAAACTTTATATCCCAGTTGGTCTAGCGTTCAGGATTTGTGGATCTCACCCACAAGACCCGGGTTCGACTACCGGACTGGTAAATCTATTAATTATTTCAAAAGCGATTTATTCTTCCTATTAACTATTACGCTAAATTGAGTTCTTTGAGAGTCCTTTGAAGTTGTATACGATACAAGATTTTAAAATGTTGAAAAAAATATAGATCGATCAGAGCAGAAAACGTGTGCGGGTTATCTTCAAATTGAAAGTTGTGCCGAAAAGGTGCTCACTTTATTCGGGGCCTTAATATCCCAGTTGGTCTAGCGGTTAGTATTTATGGTTTTCACCCACAAGGCCCGGTTTTGACTCCCGAACTGGGAAAATTTTTTCTTTTGGGTCAATTTTCAATTCTTTGAAGCTGTATAGGATACACAAACTTGAACTGTTGAGAAACTTCATGGATCGACCATAGTAGAAAACGTGTGCGTGTTTACCTTCGAAAATAAAAACGTGTCAATTAGGCCTTCACTTTAATGGGACAAAATTGCACATAACCTTCATATCCGAGTCGGTCTAGCGGTTACGATTTATAGCTTGCACCCGGAAGGCCCGTGTTCGACTTCCGGACTGTAAAAGTTTTCTTTTAGCTCAATTTTCAAAAAAAAAACTGATATGATTTTCTCAATAAGTATTTCGCCTCAAATTTATTCTTTGAAGCTGTATAGGATACAAGAATCTAAAAGTTAAGAAACTTCGTGGATCAACCATACTAGAAAACTCATGCGTCTTTACCTTCGAAAAAAAAACGTGCCAATTAGGCGTTCACTTTAATGGGACAAAATTACTTCTAACCTTCATATCCGAGTTGGTCTAGCGGTTAGGATTTGTGGCTTCCACCCACAAGTCCCGGGTTAGACTCCCGACAGGTAAATTTACTAATATTAAAAAAAAATTGATTTCTTCATATTAATAATTACGCTGAATTGAGTTCTTTAAGAGTTCTTTCACGTTGTCTAGGTTACAAGAATTTAAAATGTTGAAAAACTTGATGAATCGATCAGAACAGAAAACCTTTACATCCGAGTCGGTCTAGCGGTCACGATTTATAGCTTGCACCCGGAAGGCCCGGGTTCGGCACCCGGACATGGAAATCTTTTATATAATTTTAAATTTGATTTCTTCTTTATATCAACTATTACGCTGAGTTGAGTTCTTTGAGACTTCTTTGAAGTTGTATACGATAAAAGATTTTGAAAATTTGAAAAAATTCATGGATCGATCAGAGCAGAATTTTTTTCTTTTGGGTCAATTTTCATTTCTTTGAAGCTGTATAGGATACGCAAGTGCGTGTTTGTCTTTATATAGAAAAACGTGCCAATTAGGCGCTCACTTTATTTTTAAAAAAAATTACAACGAACTTTTATATCCCAGTTGGTCTAGCGTTCAGGATTTGTGGATCTCACCCACAAGACCCGGGTTCGACTCCCGGACTGTGAAATCTATTAATTATTTCAAAAGCGATTTATTCTTCCTATTAACTATTACGCTAAATTGAGTTCTTTGAGAGTCCTTTGAAGTTGTATACGATACAAGATTTTAAAATGTTGAAAAAAAATTATAGATCGATCAGAGCAGAAAACGTGTGCGGGTTATATTCAAATTGAAAATTGTGCCGAAAAGGTGCTCACTTTATTCGGAGCCTTAATATCCCAGTTGGTCTACCGGTTAGGATTTATGGTTTTCACCCACAAGGCCCGGTTTCGACTCCCGAACTGGGAAAATTTTTTCTTTTGGGTCAATTTCCAATTCTTTGAAGCTGTATAGGATACACAAACTTGAACTGTTGAGAAACTTCATGGATCGACCATAGTACAAAACGTGTGCGTGTTTACCTTCGAAAACAAAAACGTGTCAATTAGGCCTTCACTTTAATGGGACAAAATTGCACATAACCTTCATATCCGAGTCGGTCTAGCCGTTACGATTTATAGCTTGCACCCGGAAGGCCCGGGTTCGACTTCCGGACTGTAAAAATTTTCTTTTAGCTCAATTTTCAAAAAAAAAAACTGATTTTATTTTCTCAATAAGTATTTCGCCACAAACTTTTTTTTGAAGCTGTATAGGATACAAGAACCTAAAAGTTAAGAAACTTCGTGGATCAACCATAGTAGAAAACTTGTGCGTCTTTACCTTCGAAAAGAAAAACGTGCCAATTAGGCGTTCACTTTAATGGGACAAAATTACTTCTAACCTGAATATCCGAGTTGGTCTAGCGGTTAGGATTTGTGGCTTCCACCCACAAGTCCCGGGTTAGACTCCCGACAGGTAAATTTACTAATATTTAAAAAAAATTGATTTCTTCAAAAATTTCAAATTACTTTAATATACCAGTTGCTCTAGAGGTCAGGATTTGTGGCTCTCACCCACAAGGACCGGGTTCGACTCCCGGACTGGGAAAGTTTTTTCTTTTTGCTCAATTTTCAAATCAAACTGTAAAAATTTCTCAATAAGTATTTCGCTCAAATGTATTCTTTGAAGCTGTATAGGATACAAGAACTTTAAATGTTGAGAAACTTCATAAGATCGACCATAGTAGAAAACTTGTGCTGTTTATCTTCAAATAGAAAAACGTGAAACATTTCCAAATACTTTGATATCCCAGTTGGTCTAGCGGTCAGCGTTTGTGGCTCTCACAAACAAGGCCCGGGTTCGATTCCCGGACTGGCAAAAAAAATTTTCTTTTTGCTCAATTTTCAAAAAAAAGATATATTTGTCTCAATAAGTATTTCGCTCAAATGTATTCTTTGGAGCTGTATAGGATACAAGAACTTAAAATGTTAAGAAATTTCAAGGATCGACCAAAGTTGAAAACTTGTGCGTCTTTACCTTCGAAAAGAAAAACGTGCCAATTAGGCGTCACTTTATTGGGACAAAATTACAACTAACCTTCATAACCGAGTTGGTCTCGCGGTTAGGACTTGTGGCTTCCACCCACAAGTCCTGAGTTTGACTCCCGGACTGGGAAATTTATTAATTTTTTTCAAAAGTGATTTCTTCTTCCTATTAGTTTTTACGCTAAATTGAGTTTATGGTTTTCACCCACAAGGCCCGGTTTATCTTCAAATAGAAAAACGTGCCATTAAGGCGCTCACTTTATTCAAAAAAATACCGATATACTTATTACCCCCAATTTGTCTAGCGGTCAGGATTTGTGGCTCTCACGCACAAGATCCGGGATCGACTCCCGGACTGGGAAATCTATAAAATTTGTAATTGATTTTTTCTTCTTTTTAACCATAACGTTCAATTGAGTTTCTTAAGAGTTCTTTGAAGTTGTATAGGTTACAAAAACTTGAAATGTTGAAAAACTTCATGAATTGATCAGAGCAGAAAACTCGTGCGTGTTTATCTTCAAATAGAACAACGTGCCAGTTAGGCGCTTACTGTATTCGAAAAAAAATCAGGTTTAGCTTAAATGTGACGGCTAGACCAACTCCTGATCGCCAGACCAACTGCAATATCAAGGATAAATGTGATTTTTTTTCGAATACAGTGAGCGCCTAATTGGCACGTTTTTCTATTAGAAGATAAAACCGCACAAAATTTCTGCTCTGATCGATTCATGAATTTTTCAAACTGTAAAATTTTCTCAATAAGTATTTCGCTCAAATGTATTCTTTGAAGCTGTATAGGATACAAGAACTTTAAATGTTGAGAAACTTCATAAGATCGACCATAGTAGAAAACTTGTGCTGTTTATCTTCAAATAGAAAAACGTGACACTAAGGCGCTCATTTTTTTGAAAAAACATTTCCCAATACTTTGATATCCCAGTTGGTCTAGCGGTCAGCGTTTGTGGCTCTCACACACAAGGCCCGGGTTCGATTCCCGGACTGGCAAAAAATTTTTTTCTTTTTGCTCAATTTTCAAAAAAAAAGATATAATTTTCTCAATAAGTATTTCGCTCAAATGTATTCTTTGGAGCTGTATAGGATACAAGAACTCAAAATGTTAAGAAATTTCAAGGATCGACCAAAGTTGAAAACTTGTGCGTCTTTACCTTCGAAAAGAATAACGTGCCAATTAGGCGTCACTTTATTGGGACAAAATTACAACTAACCTTCATAACCGAGTTGGTCTAGCGGTTAGGACTTGTGGCTTCCACCCACAAGTCCCGAGTTTGACTCCCGGACTGGGAAATTTATTAATTTTTTTCAAAAGTGATTTCTTCTTCCTATTAGTTATTACGCTAAATTGAGTTTATGGTTTTCACCCACAAGGCCCGGTTTATCTTAAAATAGAAAAACGTGCCATTAAGGCGCTCACTTTATTCAAAAAAAATACCGATATACTTATTACCCCTAATTTGTCTAGCGGTCAGGATTTGTGGCTCTCACGCACAAGATCCGGGATCGACTCCCGGACTGGGAAATCTATAAAATTTGTAATTGATTTTTTCTTCTTTTTAACCATAACGTTCAATTGAGTTTTTTAAGAGTTCTTTGAAGTTGTATAGGTTACAAAAACTTAAAATGTTGAAAAACTTCATGAATTGATCAGAGCAGAAAACTTGTGCTGTTTATCTTCAAATAGAAAAACGTGACACTAAGGCGCTCACGTTTTTGAAAAAACATTTCCAAATACTTTGATATCCCAGTTGGTCTAGCGGTCAGCGTTTGTGGCTCTCACACACAAGTCCCGGGTTCGATTCCCGGACTGGCAAAAAAATTTTTCTTTTTGCTCAATTTTCAAAAAAAAGATATATTTGTCTCAATAAGTATTTCGCTCAAATGTATTCTTTGGAGCTGTATAGGATACAAGAACTTAAAATGTTAAGAAACTTCAAGGATCGATCAAAGTTGAAAACTTGTGCGTCTTTACCTTCGAAAAGAAAAACGTGCCAATTAGGCGTCACTTTATTGGGACAAAATTACAACTAACCTTCATAACCGAGTTGGTCTCGCGGTTAGGACTTGTGGCTTCCACCCACAAGTCCTGAGTTTGACTCCCGGACTGGGAAATTTATTAATTTTTTTCAAAAGTGATTTCTTCTTCCTATTAGTTTTTACGCTAAATTGAGTTTATGGTTTTCACCCACAAGGCCCGGTTTATCTTCAAATAGAAAAACGTGCCATTAAGGCGCTCACTTTATTCAAAAAAATACCGATATCCTTATTACCCCCAATTTGTCTAGCGGTCAGGATTTGTGGCTCTCACGCACAAGATCCGGGATCGACTCCCGGACTGGGAAATCTATAAAATTTGTAATTGATTTTTTCTTCTTTTTAACCATAACGTTCAATTGAGTTTCTTAAGAGTTCTTTGAAGTTGTATAGGTTACAAAAACTTAAAATGTTGAAAAACTTCATGAATTGATCAGAGCAGAAAACTCGTGCGTGTTTATCTTCAAATAGAACAACGTGCCAGTTAGGCGCTTACTGTATTCGAAAAAAAAATCAGGTTTAGCTTAAATGTGACGGCTAGACCAACTCCTGATCGCCAGACCAACTGCAATATCAAGGATAAATGTGATTTTTTTTCGAATACAGTGAGCGCCTAATTGGCACGTTTTTCTATTAGAAGATAAAACCGCACAAAATTTCTGCTCTGATCGATTCATGAATTTTTCAAACTGTAAAAATTTCTCAATAAGTATTTCGCTCAAATGTATTCTTTGAAGCTGTATAGGATACAAGAACTTTAAATGTTGAGAAACTTCATAAGATCGACCATAGTAGAAAACTTGTGCTGTTTATCTTCAAATAGAAAAACGTGACACTAAGGCGCTCATTTTTTTTAAAAAACATTTCCCAATACTTTGATAACCCAGTTGGTCTAGCGGTCAGCGTTTGTGGCTCTCACACACAAGGCCCGGGTTCGATTCCCGGACTGGCAAAAAAAAATTTTCTTTTTGCTCAATTTTCAAAAAAAAAGATATAATTTTCTCAATAAGTATTTCGCTCAAAAGTATTCTTTGGAGCTGTATAGGATACAAGAACTCAAAATGTTAAAAAATTTCAAGGATCGACCAAAGTTGAAAACTTGTGCGTCTTTACCTTCGAAAAGAAAAACGTGCCAATTAGGCGTCACTTTATTGGGACAAAATTACAACTAACCTTCATAACCGAGTTGGTCTAGCGGTTAGGACTTGTGGCTTCCACCCACAAGTCCCGAGTTTGACTCCCGGACTGGGAAATTTATTAATTTTTTTCAAAAGTGATTTCTTCTTCCTATTAGTTATTACGCTAAATTGAGTTTATGGTTTTCACCCACAAGGCCCGGTTTATCTTAAAATAGAAAAACGTGCCATTAAGGCGCTCACTTTATTCAAAAAAAATACCGATATACTTATTACCCCCAATTTGTCTAGCGGTCAGGATTTGTGGCTCTCACGCACAAGATCCGGGATCGACTCCCGGACTGGGAAATCTATAAAATTTGTAATTGATTTTTTCTTCTTTTTAACCATAACGTTCAATTGAGTTTTTTAAGAGTTCTTTGAAGTTGTATAGGTTACAAAAACTTAAAATGTTGAAAAACTTCATGAATTGATCAGAGCAGAAAACTCGTGCGTGTTTATCTTCAAATAGAACAACGTGCCAGTTAGGCGCTTACTGTATTCGAAAAAAAATCAGGTTTAGCTTAAATGTGACGGCTAGACCAACTCCTCATCGCTAGACCAACTGCAATATCAAGGATAAATGTGATTTTTTTTTCGAATACAGTGAGCGCCTAAATGGCACGTTTTTCTATTAGAAGATAAAACCGCACAAGTTTTCTGCTCTGATCGATTCATGAAATTTTTCAATATTTTAGGATCTTGTAACCTATACAACTTCATAGACTTGATTTGAGCGAAATACTTAATTGATTTGAGTTGAAAACTTAATATCAGTTATTTTTGAAAATTGAGCTAAAATGAAAAAGTTTCCCAGTCCGGGAGTCGAACCCGGGCCTTGTGGGTGATAGCCACAAATTCTGACCACCAGTTAGGCACTCAGTGTATTCTAAAAAAAAATCAGCTTTAACCCTGTTATTGCAGTTGGTATAGCGGTCAGAATTTGTGGCTATCACCCAAAATGCCCGGGTTCGACTCCCGGAATTGGAAACTTTTTTCCTTTAGCTCAATTTTCAAAAAAAACTGATATTAAGTTCTCAAAAAGTATTTCGCTCAAATCAATTCTATGAAGTTGTATAGGTTACAAGAACTCAAAATGTTGAATAACTTCATGAATCGATCAGAGCAGAAAACTTGTGCGTGTTTATCTTCAAATAGAAAAACGTGCCAATTAGGCGCTCACTGTATTCAAAAAAAATCAGTTTTAGGTTAAATGTGACCACTAGACCAACTCCTGACCGCTAGACCAACTGCAATCTCAACAAGTATTTTGCTCAAATAAATTCATTGAAGCTGTATAGGATACACGAACTTAAAATGTTGAGAAACTTCATGGATCGATCAGAGCAGAAAACTTGTGCATGTTTATTTTCAAATAGAAAAACGTGCCATTAGGACGCTCACTTTATTCGAAAAAAAACAATTAACATTAAAATCCCAGTTGGTCTAGCGGGCAGGATTTGTGGGTCTCACCAACAATACACGGGTTCGACTCGCGGACTGGGAAATCTATTAATTTTTCAATTGATTTTTTCTTCCAATTAACTATTACGCTCAATTGAGTTCTTTGAGAGTTCTTTGTAGTTGCATAAGATACAAAAACTTAAAACATTGCAAAACTTCTTGGGTCGATCAGAGCAGGAAACTTGTGCGTGTTTATCTTTAAATAGAAAAACGTGCCATTAAGGGGCTCACTTTATTCGAAAAAAAATTCAATTAACATTAAAATCCCAGTTGGGCTAGCGGTCAGGATTTGTGGCGCTCACACACAAGGACCGGGTTCGACTCCCGGACTGGGAAGTCTATTAACTTTTTGATTGATTTTTTCTTCCTATTAACTATTACGCTCAATTGAATCCTTTGAGAGTTCTTTGAAGTTGTATAGGTTACAAGAACTTGAAAAGATGAAAAACTTCATGAATCGATTAGAGCAGAAAACTTGTGCGTGTTTATCTTCAAACAGAAAAACGTGCCAATTAGGCGCTCAATGTATTCGAAAAAAAATCACATTCAAACTTGCTATTGCAGTTGGTCTAGCGGTTAGGATTTGTGGCTTTCACCAACAGACAAGGGTTCGACTCCCGGAATGTGAAATCTATAAATAAAATTTTAAATCAATTTCTTTTTCCAATTAAATATTACGCTCAATTGAGTTCTTTGAGAGCTCTTTGAAGTTGTATAGGATACAAGGACTTAAAATGTTGCAAAACTTCTTGGATCGATCAGAGCAGAAAACTTGTGCGTGTTTATCTTCAAATAGAAAAACGAGCCATTAAGGCGCTCACTTTATTCGAAAAAAATACAGTTAACATTATTATCCCAGTTGGTCTAGCAGTCAGGATTTCTGGCTCTCACATACAAGGACCGGGTTCGACTACCGAACTGGGAAATATATTAGTTTTTTAATTGATTTTTTCTTCCTTTTAACTATTACGCTCAATCGAGTTCTTTAAGAGTTCTTTGAAGTTGTATAGGTTACGAGAACTTAAAATGTTGAAAAACTGCATGGAACGATCAGAGCAGAAAAATTTATCATCAAACAGAAACACGTGCCAATTAAGCGCTCACTGTATTCGAAAAAAATCATATTTCACGTTGATATTGCAGTTGGTCTAGCGGTTACGATTCGTGGCTTTCACCAACAAGATACGTGTTCGACTCCCGGAATGGGAAACTTTAAAATGAAATTTAAGATTAACTTCTTTTTTCTATTAACTATTACGCTCAATTGAGTTCTTTGAGAGTTCTTTGAAGTTGTATAGGATACAAGAACTTAAAATGTTGGAAAACATCATGTATCTATCAGAGCAGAAAACTTGTGCGTATTTATTCTCAAACAGAAAAACGTGCCAATTAGGTGCTCACTGTATTCGAAAAAAATTACATTTACTCTTGATATTGCGGTTGGTCTAGCGGTTAGGATTTGTGGTTTTCACCAACAAGACACGGGTTCGACTCCCGGAATGGGAAATCTAGAAAAAGAAATTTAAAATTAATTTCTTTTTCCTATTAACTATTACGCTCAATTGAGTTCTTTGAGAGTTCTTTGAAGTTGTATAGGATACAAGAACTTAAAATGTTGCAAAAGTTCTTGGATTGATCAGAGCAGAAAACTTGTGCGTGTGTATCTTCAAATAGAAAAACGTGCCATTAAGGTGCTCACTTTATTCGAAAAAAAAATACAGATAATATTAATATCCCAATTGGTCTAGCGGTCAGGATTAGTGGCGCTCACCCACAAAGCCTGAGTGGGTTCAACTCCTGGACTGGGAAATCTATTAGTTCTTAATTGATTTTTTCTTCTTTTAACTATTACGCTCAATTGACTTCTTTGAGAGTTCTTTGGAGTTGTATAGGTTACAAGAACTTAGAATGTTGAAAAACTTCATGAATCGATCAGAGCAGAAAACCTTTGCGTGTTTATCTTCAAACAGAAACACGTGCCAATTAAGCGCTCACTGTATTCGAAAAAAATCATATTTCACGTTGATATTGCAGTTGGTCTAGCGGTTAGGATTCGTGGCTTTCACCAACAAGATACGTGTTCGACTCCCGGAATGGGAAATCTATAAAAAAAATTTAAAATTAATTTCTTTTTCCTATTAACTTTTACGCTCAATTGAGTTCTTTGAGAGTTCTTTGAAGTTGTATAGGTTACAAGAACTTAAAATGTTGAAAAACTTCATGAATCGATCAGAGCAGAAAACCTGCGCGTGTTTATATTCAAACAGAAAAACGTGCCAATTAGGCGCTCACTGTATTCGAAAAAAAAACATATTTAACGTTGATATTGCAGTTGGTCTAGCGGTTAGGATTCGTGGCTCTCACCAACAAGATACGTGTTCGACTCCCGGAATGGGAAATCTTTAAAATGAAATTTAAGATCAACTTCTTTTTTCTATTAAATATTACGCTCAATTGAGTTCTTTGAGAGTTCTTTGAAGTTGTATAGGATACAAGAACTTGAAATGTTGGAAAACTTCATGTATCTATCAGAGCAGAAAACTTGTGCGTATTTATTCTCAAACAGAAAAACGTGCCAATTAGGTGCTCACTGTATTCGAAAAAAATTACATTTACTCTTGATATTGCGGTTGGTCTAGCGGTTAGGATTTGTGGTTTTCACCAACAAGACACGGGTTCGACTCCCGGAATGGGAAATCTATAAAAAGAAATTTAAAATTAATTTCTTTTTCCTATTAACTATTACGCTCAATTGAGTTCTTTGAGAGTTCTTTGAAGTTGTATAGGATACAAGAACTTAAAATGTTGCAAAAGTTCTTGGATTGATCAGAGCAGAAAACTTGTGCGTGTGTATCTTCAAATAGAAAAACGTGCCATTAAGGCGCTCACTTTATTCGAAAAAAAATACAGATAAAATTAATATCCCAATTGGTCTAGCGGTCAGGATTAGTGGCGCTCACCCACAAAGCCTGGGTGGGTTCAACTCCTGGACTGGGAAGTCTATTAGTTCTTAATTGATTTTTTCTTCTTTTAACTATTACGCTCAATTGACTTCTTTGAGAGTTCTTTGAAGTTGTATAGGTTACAAGAACTTAGAATGTTGAAAAACTTCATGAATCGATCAGAGCAGAAAACCTTTGCGTGTTTATCTTCAACAGAAAAACGTGCCAAATAGGCGCTCACTGTACTCGAAAAAAAATCATATTTACTGTTGTTATTGCAGTTGGTCAAGCGGTTAGGACTTGTGGCTTTCACCAACAAGACACGGGTTCGACTCCCGGAATGCTAAATCTATCAAATTTTTGATTGATTTTTTCTTCCTATTAACTATTACGCTCAATTGAGTTCTTTAAGAGTTCTTTGAAGTTGTAAAGCTTACAAGAACCTAAAATGTTGAAAAACTTCATGAATCGATCAGAGCAGAAAACTTGTGCGTGTTTATATTCAAACAGAAAAACGTGCCAATTAGGCGCTCACTGTATTCGAAAAAAACTCACATTTAACCTTGTTATTGCAGTTGGTCTAGATGTTAGGGTTGGGTCTAGCGTTCAGGACTTGTGGCTCTCACCCACAAGACCCGGGTTCGACTCCCGGATTGGTATATTTATTTTTTAATGACTTTTTCTTCATATTAACTATTACGCTCAAGAGGGTTCTTTAAGAGTTCTTTGAAGTTGTATAGGTTACAAAAACTTAAAATGTTGAAAACTTCAAGAATCGATCATAGCAGAAAACTTGTGCGTGTTTATCTTCAAATAGAAAAAGGTACCATTAAGGCGCTCACTTTATTCGAAAAAATTACAGTTAAAATTGTTATCCCAGTTATTCTAGCGGGCAGGATTTAAGGCTCTCACCCACAAGGCCCGGCTCGACTCCCGGACTGGGAAATCTATCAATTTTTTAATTGATTTTTTCTTCCTATTAACTATTACGCTCAATTGAGTTCTTTAAGAGTTCTTTGAAGTTGAAAAGGTTACAAGAACCTAAAATGTTCAAAAACTTTATGAATCGATCAGAGCAGAAAATCTGTGCTTGTTTATCTTCAAACAGAAAAACGTGCCAATTAGGCACTCACTGTATTGGAAAGAAATTCACATTTAACCTTGTAATTGCAGTTGGTCTAGCTGTTAGGGTTGTGTCTAGCGTTCAGGACTTGTGGCTCTCACCCACAAGACCCGGGTTCGACTCCCGGATTGGGAAATGTATTACTTTTTTAAATGACTTTTTCTTCATATTAACTATTACGCTCAATTGAGTACTTTAAGAGTTCTTTGAAGTTGTAAAGAATACAAGAACCTAAAATGTTGAAAAACTTCATGAATCGATCAGAGCAGAAAACTTGTGCGTGTTTATCTTCAAACAGAAAAACGTGCCAATTAGGCGCTCACTGTATTCGAAAAAAACTCACTTTAACCTTGTAATTGCAGTTGGTCTAGCTGTTAGGGTTGTGTCTAGCGTTCAGGACTTGTGGCTCTCACCCACAAGACCCGGGTTCGACTCCCGGATTGGGAAATGTATTACTTTTTTAAATGACTTTTTCTTCATATTAACTATTACGCTCAATTGAGTACTTTAAGAGTTCTTTGAAGTTGTAAAGAATACAAGAACCTAAAATGTTGAAAAACTTCATGAATCGATCAGAGCAGAAAACTTGTGCGTGTTTATCTTCAAACAGAAAAACGTGCCAATTAGGCGCTCACTGTATTCGGAAAAAACTCACTTTAACCTTGTAATTGCAGTTGGTCTAGCTGTTAGGGTTGTGTCTAGCGTTCAGGACTTGTGGCTCTCACCCACAAGACCCGGGTTCGACTCCCGGATTGTGAAATCTATTTATTTTTTTATGACTTTTTCTTCATATTAACTATTACGCTCAAGTGAGTTCTTTAAGAGTTCTTTGAAGTTGTATAGGATACAAGAACTTAAAATGTTGCAAAAGTTCTTGGGTTGATCAGAGCAGAAAACTTGTGCGTGTGTATCTTCAAATAGAAAAACGTGCCATTAAGGCGCTCACTTTATTCGAAAAAAAATACAGATAATATTAATATCCCAATTGGTCTAGCGGTCAGGATTAGTGGCGCTCACCCACAAAGCCTGGGTGGGTTCAACTCCTGGACTGGGAAATCTATTAGTTCTTAATTGATTTTTTCTTCTTTTAACTATTACGCTCAATTGACTTCTTTGAGAGTTCTTTGAAGTTGTATAGGTTACAAGAACTTAGAATGTTGAAAAACTTCATGAATCGATCAGAGCAGAAAACCTTTGCGTGTTTATCTTCAAACAGAAAAACGTGCCAAATAGGCGCTCACTGTACTCGAAAAAAAATCATATTTACTGTTGTTATTGCAGTTGGTCAAGCGGTTAGGACTTGTGGCTTTCACCAACAAGTCACGGGTTCGACTCCCGGAATGCTAAATCTATCAAATTTTTGATTGATTTTTTCTTCCTATTAACTATTACGCTCAATTGAGTTCTTTAAGAGTTCTTTGAAGTTGTAAAGCTTACAAGAACCTAAAATGTTGAAAAACTTCATGAATCGATCAGAGCAGAAAACTTGTGCGTGTTTATCTTCAAACAGAAAAACGTGCCAATTAGGCGCTCACTGTATTCGAAAAAAACTCACATTTAACCTTGTTATTGCAGTTGGTCTAGCTGTTAGGGTTGGGTCTAGCGTTCAGGACTTGTGGCTCTCACCCACAAGACCCGGGTTCGACTCCCGGATTGGTAAATCTATTTATTTTTTAATGACTTTTTCTTCATATTAACTATTACGCTCAAGAGGGTTCTTTAAGAGTTCTTTGAAGTTGAAAAGGTTACAATAACCTAAAATGTTGAAAAACTTTATGAATCGATCAGAGCAGAAAACCTGTGCTTGTTTATCTTCAAATAGAAAAAGGTACCATTAGGGAGCTCACTTTATTCGAAAAAATTACAGTTAAAATTGTTATCCCAGTTATTCTAGCGGGCAGGATTTAAGGCTCTCACCCACAAGGCCCGGCTCGACTCCCGGACTGGGAAATCTATCAATTTTTTAATTGATTTTTTCTTCCTATTAACTATTACGCTCAATTGAGTTCTTTAAGAGTTCTTTGAAGTTGAAAAGGTTACAATAACCTAAAATGTTGAAAAACTTTATGAATCGATCAGAGCAGAAAACCTGTGCTTGTTTATCTTCAAACAGAAAAACGTGCCAATTAGGCACTCACTGTATTGGAAAAAAATTCACATTTAACCTTGATATTGCAGTTTGTCTAGCTGTTAGGGTTGGGTCTAGCGTTCAGAAATTGTGGCTCTCACCCACAAGACCCGGGTTCGACTCCCGGATTGGGAAATCTATTACTTTTTTAAATGACTTTTTCTTCATATTAACTATTACGCTCAATTGAGTTCTTTAAGAGTTCTTTGAAGTTGTAAAGAATACAAGAACCTAAAATGTTGAAAAACTTCATGAATCGATCAGAGCAGAAAACTTGTGCGTGTTTATCTTCAAACAGAAAAACGTGCCAATTAGGCGCTCACTGTATTCGAAAAAAACTCACTTTAACCTTGTAATTGCAGTTGGTCTAGCTGTTAGGGTTGTGTCTAGCGTTCAGGACTTGTGGCTCTCACCCACAAGACCCGGGTTCGACTCCCGGATTGTGAAATCTATTTATTTTTTTATGACTTTTTCTTCATATTAACTATTACGCTCAAGTGAGTTCTTTAAGAGTTCTTTGAAGTTGTATAGGTTACAAAAACTTAAAATGTTGAAAACTTCAAGAATCGATCATAGCAGAAAACTTGTGCGTGTTTATCTTCAAATAGAAAAAGGTACCATTAGGGCGCTCACTTTATTCGAAAAAATTACAGTTAAAATTGTTATCCCAGTTATTCTAGCGGGCAGGATTTAAGGCTCTCACCCACAAGACCCGGCTCGACTCCCGGACTGGGAAATCTATCAATTTTTTAATTGATTTTTCCTTCCTATTAACTATTACGCTCAATTGAGTTCTTTAAGAGTTCTTTGAAGTTGAAAAGGTTACAAGAACCTAAAATGTTGAAAAACTTTATGAATCGATCAGAGCAGAAAACCTGTGCTTGTTTATCTTCAAACAGAAAAACGTGCCAATTAGGCGCTCACTGTATTCGAAAGAAATTCACATTTAACCTTGTTATTGCAGTTGGACTAGCTGTTAGGGTTGGGTCTAGCGTTCAGAAATTGTGGCTCTCACCCACAAGACCCGGGTTCGACTCCCGGAGGGGAAATCTATTAATTTTTTAAATGACTTTTTCTTCATATTAACTATTACGCTCAAGTGAGTTCTTTAAGAGTTCTTTGAAGTTGTATAGGTTAAAAGAACTTAAAATGTTGAAAACTTCATGAATCGATCATAGCAGAAAACTTGTGCGTGTTTATCTTCAAATAGAAAAAGGTACCATTAAGGTGCTCACTTTATTCGAAAAAAATTACAGTTAAAATTGTTATCCCAGTAATTCTAGCGGGCAGGATTTAAGGTTCTCACCCACAAGGCCCGGCTTGACTCCCGGACTGGGAAATCTATCAATTTTTTAATTGATTTTTTGTTCCTATTAACTATTACGCTCAATTAAGTTCTTTGAGAGTTCTCTGAAGTTGTATAGGATACAAGAACTTAAAATGTTGAAACTTCATGAATCGATCAGAGCAGAAAACCTGTGCTTGTTTATCTTCAAACAGAAAAACGTGCCAATAAGGCGCTCACTGTATTCGAAAAAAACTCACATTTAAGCTTGTTATTATTATCCCAGTTGGTCTAGCGGTCAGGATTTGTGGCTCTCACCCACAAGGCCCGGGTTCGACTCCCGGATTGGAAAATCTATTAATTTTTTGATTGATTTTTTTTTCCTTTTAACTATTACGCTCAATTGAGTTCTTTAAGTGTTCTTTGAAGTTGTATAGACTACAAGAACTTAAAATGTTGAAACTTCATGAATCGATCAGAGCAGAAAACTTGTGCGTGTTTATCTTCAAATAGAAAAAGGTACCATTAAAGCGCTCATTTTATTCGAAAAAAAAATACAGATAATATTGTTATCTCAGTTGGTCTAGCGGTCAGGATTTGCAGCTCTGACCCACAAGGCCGGGGTGCGACTCCCGGATTGGAAAATCTATTAATTTTTTAATTGATTTTTTCTTCCTATTAACTATTACGCTCAATTGAGTTCTTTAAGAGTTCTTTCAAGTTGTATAGGTTACAAGAACTTAAAATGTTGAAAAACTTCATGAATCGATCAGAGCAGAAAACTTGTGCGTGATTATCTTCAAACAGAAAAATGTGCCAATTAGGCGCTCACATATTCGAAAAAAATCACATTTAACCTTGTTATTGCAGATGGTCTAGCTGTTAGGGTTGGGTCTAGCGTTCAGGACTTGTGGCTCTCACCCACAAGACCCGGGTTCGACTCCCGGATTAGGAAATCTATTAATTTTTTAAATGACTTTTTCTTCATTTTAACTATTACGCTCAAGTGAGTTCTTTAAGAGTTCTTTGAAGTTGTATAGGTTACAAGAACTTAAAATGTTGAAAATTTCATGAATCCATCATAGCAGAAAACTTGTGCGTGCTTATCTTCCAATAGAAAAAAGTACCATTAAAGCGCTGACTTTATTAGAAAAAATTACAGTTAAAATTGTTATCGCGGTTATTCTAGCGGGCAGGGTTTAAGGCTCTCACCCACAAGGCCCGGCTCGACTCCCGGACTGGGAAATCTATCAATTTTTTAATTGATTTTTTCTTCCTATTAACTATTACGCTCAATTGAGTTCTTTGAGAGTTCTTTAAAGTTGTACAGGATACAAGAACTTAAAATGTTGCAAAACTTCTTGGATCGATCAGAGCAGAAAACTTGTGCGTGTTTATCTTCAAAAAGAAAAACGTGCCAAAAGTGCGCTCATTTTATTCGAAAAAAAATTACAGATAAAATTATTATCCCAGTTGGTCTAGCGGTCAGGATTTGTGGCTCTCACCCACAAGGCCCGGGTTCGACTCCCGGATTGGAAAATCTATTAATTTTTTGATTGATTTTTTCTTCCTATTAACTATTACGCTCAATTGAGTTCTTTAAGTGTTCTTTGAAGTTGTATAGACTACAAGAACTTAAAATGTTGAAACTTCATGAATCGATCAGAGCAGAAAACTTGTGCGTGTTTATCTTCAAATAGAAAAAGGTACCATTAAAGCGCTCATTTTATTCGAAAAAAAACACAGATAATATTGTTATCTCAGTTTGTCTAGCGGTCAGGATTTGTGGATCTCACCCACAAGGCCGGGGTTCGACTCCCGGATTGGAAAATCTATTAATTTTTTAATTCATTTTTCTTCCTATTAACTATTACGCTCAATTGAGTTCTTTAAGAGTTCTTTCAAGTTGCATAGGTTACAAGAACTTGAAATGTTGAAAAACTTCATGAATTGATCAGAGCAGAAAACTTGTGCGTGATTATCTTCAAACAGAAAAATGTGCCAATTAGGCGCTCACATATTCGAAAAAAATCACATTTAACCATGATATTGCAGTTGGTCTAGCGGTTAGGATTTGTGGCTTTACTAGCAAGACACGGGTTCGACTCCCAAAATGGGAAATCTATAAAAAAAAATGAAATTCATTTTTTTTCCTTTTAACTCTTACGCTCAATTGAGTTCTTTGAGAGTTCTCTCAAGTTGTATAGGATACAATGACTTAAAATGTTGAAACTTTTTGGATCGATCAGAGCAGAAAACTTGTGCGTGTTTATCTTCAAATAGAAAAAGGTGCCATTAATGCGCTCACAATATTCGAAAAAAATACAGATAAAATTGTTTTCCTAGTTGGTCTAGCGGTCAGGATTTGTGGCTCTCACCCACAAGGCTCGGGTTCGTCTCGCGGACTGGGAAATCTATCAATTTTTCAATTGATTTTTTCTTCCTATTAACAATTACGCTCAATTGAGTTCTTTAAGAGTTCTTTCAATTTGTATAGGTTACAAGAACTTAAAACGTTGAAAAACTTCACAAATCGATCAGAGCAGAAAACTTGTGCGTGTTTATCTTCAAACAGAAAAAATGTGTCAATTAGGTGCTCACGTATTGAAAAAAAATCACAATTTACCTTGATATTGCAGTTGAACTAGCGGTTAGGATTAGTGGCTTTACTAACAAGACACGGGTTCGACTCCCGAAATGGGGAATCTATAAAAAAAATTAAAACTAATTTCTTTTTCCTATTAGATATTACGCTCAATTGAGTTCTTTGAGAGTTCTTTGAAGTTGTATAGGATACAAGAACTCAAAATGTTGCAAAACTTCTTGGATCGATCAAAGCAGAAAACTTGTGCGTGTTTATCTTCAAACAGAAAAACGTGTCAATTAGGCGCTCACTGTATTCGAAAAAAAAATCACAATTAAACTTGATATTGCAATTGGTCTAGCGGTTAGGATTAGTGGCTTTACTAGCAAGACACAGGTTCGACTCCCAAAATGGGAAATCTATAAAAAAAATGAAATTATTTTTTTTCCTTTTAACTCTTACGCTCAATTGAGTTCTTTGAGAGTTCTCTCAAGTTGTATAGGAAACAATGAATAAATGTTGCAAATTTTTTGGATCGATCAGAATAGAAAATTTGTGCGTGTTTATCTTCAAATAGAAAAAGGTGCCAATTAGGCGCTCACATATTCGAAAAAAATCACATTTAACATTGATATTGCAGTTGGTCTAGCGGTTAGGATGTGTGGCTTTACTAGCAAGACACGGGTTCGACTCCCAAAATGGGAAATCAATAAAAAAAATGAAATTAATTTTTTTTCCTTTTAACTCTTACGCTCAATTGAGTTCTTTGAGAGTTCTCTCAAGTTGTATAGGATACAATGACTTAATATGTTGCAAAACTTTTTGGATCGATCAGAGCAGAAAACTTGTGCGTGTTTATCTTCAAATAGAAAAAGGTGCCATTAATGCGCTCACAATATTCGAAAAAAATACTGATAAAATTGTTATCCCAGTTGGTCTAGCGGTCAGGATTTGTGGCTCTCACCCACAAGGCTCGGGTTCGTCTCGCGGACTGGGAAATCTATCAATTTTTCAATTGATTTTTTCTTCCTATTAACAATTACGCTCAATTGAGTTCTTTAAGAGTTCTTTCAAGTTGTATAGGTTACAAGAACTTAAAATGTTGAAAAACTTCACAAATCGATCAGAGCAGAAAACTTGTGCGTGTTTATCTTCAAACTGAAAAAATGTGTCAATTAGGTGCTCACATATTCGAAAAAAATCACATTTAACCATGATATTGCAGTTGGTCTAGCGGTTAGGATTTGTGGCTTTACTAGCAAGACACGGGTTCGACTCCCAAAATGGGAAATCTATAAAAAAAAATGAAATTTGTTTTGTTTCCTTTTAACTCTTACGCTCAATTGAGTTCTTTGAGAGTTCTTTGAAGTTGTATAGGATACAAGAACTTAAAATGTTGCAAAACTTCTTGGATCGATCAGAGCAGAAAACTTGTGCGTGTTTATCTTCAAACAGAAAAACGTGTCAATTAGGCGCTCACTGTATTCGAAAAAAAAATCACAATTAAACTCGATATTGCAATTGGTCTAGCGGTTAGGATTAGTGGCTTTACTAGCAAGACACGGGTTCGACTCCCAAAATGGGAAATCTATAAAAAAAATGAAATAAATTTTTTTTTCCTTTTAACTCTTACGCTCAATTGAGTTCTTTGAGAGTTCTCTCAAGTTGTATAGGATACAATGACTTAAAATGTTGCAAAACTTTTTGGATCGATCAGAGCAGAAAACTTGTGCGTGTTTATCTTTAAGTAGAAAAAGGTGCCATTAATGCGCTCACAATATTCGAAAAAAAAATACAGTTAAAATTGGTATCCCAGTTGGTCTAGCGGTCAGGATTGGTGGCTCTCACCCACAAGGCTAGGGTTCGTCTCGCGGATTGGGAAATCTATTAATTTTTCAATTGATTTTTTCTTCCTATTAACTATTACGCTCAATTGAGTTCTTTAAGATCTATTTGAAGCTGTTTAGGTTACAAGAACTTGAAATGTTGAAAAACTTCATGAATCGATCAGAGCAGAAAACTTGTGCGTGATTATCTTCAAACAGAAAAATGTGCCAATTAGGCGCTCACATATTCGAAAAATATCACATTTCAGCATGATATTGCAGTTGGTCTAGCGGTTAGGATTAGTGGCTTTACTAGCAAGACACGAGTTCGACTCCCAAAATGGGAAATCTATAAAAAAAAATGAAATAAAGTTTTTTTTTTCCTTTTAACTCTTACGCTCAATTGAGTTCTTTGAGAGTTCTCTCAAGTTGTATAGGATACAATGACTTAAAATGTTGCAAAACTTTTTGGATCGATCAGAGCAGAAAACTTGTGCGTGTTTATCTTTAAGTAGAAAAAGGTGCCATTAATGCGCTCACAATATTCGAAAAAAAATACAGATAAAATTGGTATCCCAGTTGGTCTAGCGGTCAGGATTTGTGGCTCTCAACCACAAGGCTAGGGTTCGTCTCGCGGACTGGGAAATCTATTAATTTTTCAATTGATTTTTTCTTCCTATTAACTATTACGCTCAATTGAGTTCTTTAAGATCTCTTTGAAGCTGTTTAGGTTACAAGAACTTAAAATGTTGAAAAACCTCATGAATCGATCAGAGCAGAAAACTTGTGCGTGATTATCTTCAAACAGAAAAATGTGCCAATTAGGCGCTCACATATTCAAAAAAAATCACATTTAACCATGATATTGCAGTTGGTCTAGCGGTTAGGATTTGTGGCTTTACTAGCAAGACACGGGTTTGACTCCCAAAATGGGAAATCTATATAAAAACATGAAATTATTATTTTTTTCCTTTTAACTCTTACGCTCAATTGAGTTCTTTGAGAGTTCTTTGAAGTTGTATAGGATACAAAAACTTAAAATGTTGCAAAACTTCTTGGATCGATCAGAGCAGAAAACTTGTGCGTGTTTATCTTCAAACAGAAAAACGTGTCAATTAGGCGCTCACTGTATTCGAAAAAAAAATCACAATTAAACTTGATATTGCAATTGGTCTAGCGTTTAGGATTAGTGGCTTTACTAGCAAGACACGGGTTCGACTCCCAAAATGGGAAATCTATAAAAAAAATGAAAATAATTTTTTTTTCCTTTTAACTCTTACGCTCAATTGAGTTCTTTGAGAGTTCTCTCAAGTTGTATAGGATACAATGACTTAAAATGTTGCAAAGTTTTTTGGATCGATCAGAGCAGAAAACTTGTGCGTGTTTATCTTCAAATAGAAAAAGGTGCCATTAATGCGCTCACAATATTCGAAAAAAAATACAAATAAAATTGTTATCCCAGTTGGTCTAGCGGTCAGGATTTGTGGCTCTCACCCACAAGGCTCGGGTTCGTCTCGCGGACTGGGAAATCTATTAATTTTTCAATTGATTTTTTCTTCATATTAACTATTACGCTCAATTGAGTTCTTTAAGATCTCTTTGAAGCTGTTTAGGTTACAAGAACTTAAAATGTTGAAAAACTTCATGAATCGATCAGAGCAGAAAACTTGTGCGTGATTATCTTCAAACAGAAAAATGTGCCAATTAGGCGCTCACATATTCGAAAAAAATCACATTTAACCATGATATTGCAGTTGGTCTAGCGGTTAGGATTTGTGGCTTTACTAGCAAGACACGGGTTCGACTCCCAAAATGGGAAATCTATATAAAAAAATGAAATTATTATTTTTTCCTTTTAACTCTTACGCTCAATTGAGTTCTTTGAGAGTTCTTTGAAGTTGTATAGGATACAAGAACTTATAATGTTGCAAAACTTCTTGGATCGATCAGAGCAGAAAACTTGTGCGTGTTTATCTTCAAACAGAAAAACGTGTCAATTAGGCGCTCACTGTATTCGAAAAAAAAATCACAATTAAACTTGATATTGCAATTGGTCTAGCGTTTAGGATTAGTGGCTTTACTAGCAAGACACGGGTTCGACTCCCAAAATGGGAAATCTATAAAAAAAAATGAAATTAATTTTTTTTCCTTTTAACTCTTACGCTCAATTGAGTTCTTTGAGAGTTCTCTCAAGTTGTATAGGATACAATGACTTAAAATGTTGCAAAACTTTTTGGATCGATCAGAGCAGAAAACTTGTGCGTTTTTATCTTCAAATAGAAAAAGGTGCCATTAATGCGCTCACAATATTCGAAAAAAAATACAGATAAAATTGTTATCCCAGTTGGTCTAGTGGTCAGGATTTGTGGCTCTCACCCACAAGGCTCGGGTTCGTCTCGCGGACTGGGAAATCTATTAATTTTTCAATTGATTTTTTCTTCCTATTAACTATTACGCTCAATTGAGTTCTTTAAGATCTCTTTGAAGCTGTATAGGTTACAAGAACTTAAAATGTTGAAAAACTTCATGAATCGATCAGAGCAAAAACTTGTGCGTGATTATCTTCAAACAGAAAAATGTGCCAATTAGGCGCTCACATATTCGAAAAATATCACATTTCAGCATGATATTGCAGTTGGTCTAGCGGTTAGGATTAGTGGCTTTACTAGCAAGACACGAGTTCGACTCCCAAAATGGGAAATCTATAAAAAAAATGAAATAAAGTTTTTTTTCCTTTTAACTCTTACGCTCAATTGAGTTCTTTGAGAGTTCTCTCAAGTTGTATAGGATACAATGACTTAAAATGTTGCAAAACTTTTTGGATCGATCAGAGCAGAAAACTTGTGCGTGTTTATCTTTAAGTAGAAAAAGGTGCCATTAATGCGCTCACAATATTCGAAAAAAAATACAGATAAAATTGGTATCCCAGTTGGTCTAGCGGTCAGGATTTGTGGCTCTCAACCACAAGGCTAGGGTTCGTCTCGCGGACTGGGAAATCTATTAATTTTTCAATTGATTTTTTCTTCCTATTAACTATTACGCTCAATTGAGTTCTTTAAGATCTCTTTGAAGCAGTTTAGGTTACAAGAACTTAAAATGTTGAAAAACCTCATGAATCGATCAGAGCAGAAAACTTGTGCGTGATTATCTTCAAACAGAAAAATGTGCCAATTAGGCGCTCACATATTCAAAAAAAATCACATTTAACCATGATATTGCAGTTGGTCTAGCGGTTAGGATTTGTGGCTTTACTAGCAAGACACGGGTTTGACTCCCAAATTGGGAAATCTATATAAAAAAATGAAATTATTATTTTTTTCCTTTTAACTCTTACGCTCAATTGAGTTCTTTGAGAGTTCTTTGAAGTTGTATAGGATACAAAAACTTAAAATGTTGCAAAACTTCTTGGATCGATCAGAGCAGAAAACTTGTGCGTGTTTATCTTCAAACAGAAAAACGTGTCAATTAGGCGCTCACTGTATTCGAAAAAAAAATCACAATTAAACTTGATATTGCAATTGGTCTAGCGTTTAGGATTAGTGGCTTTACTAGCAAGACACGGGTTCGACTCCCAAAATGGGAAATCTATAAAAAAAATGAAAATAATTTTTTTTCCTTTTAACTCTTACGCTCAATTGAGTTCTTTGAGAGTTCTCTCAAGTTGTATAGGATACAATGACTTAAAATGTTGCAAAGTTTTTTGGATCGATCAGAGCAGAAAACTTGTGCGTGTTTATCTTCAAATAGAAAAAGGTGCCATTAATGCGCTCACAATATTCGAAAAAAAATACAGATAAAATTGTTATCCCAGTTGGTCTAGCGGTCAGGATTTGTGGCTCTCACCCACAAGGCTCGGGTTCGTCTCGCGGACTGGGAAATCTATTAATTTTTCAATTGATTTTTTCTTCATATTAACTATTACGCTCAATTGAGTTCTTTAAGATCTCTTTGAAGCTGTTTAGGTTACAAGAACTTAAAATGTTGAAAAACTTCATGAATCGATCAGAGCAGAAAACTTGTGCGTGATTATCTTCAAACAGAAAAATGTGCCAATTAGGCGCTCACATATTCGAAAAAAATCACATTTAACCATGATATTGCAGTTGGTCTAGCGGTTAGGATTTGTGGCTTTACTAGCAAGACACGGGTTCGACTCCCAAAATGGGAAATCTATATAAAAAAATGAAATTATTTTTTTTCCTTTTAACTCTTACGCTCAATTGAGTTCTTTGAGAGTTCTTTGAAGTTGTATAGGATACAAGAACTTATAATGTTGCAAAACTTCTTGGATCGATCAGAGCAGAAAACTTGTGCGTGTTTATCTTCAAACAGAAAAACGTGTCAATTAGGCGCTCACTGTATTCGAAAAAAAAATCACAATTAAACTTGATATTGCAATTGGTCTAGCGTTTAGGATTAGTGGCTTTACTAGCAAGACACGGGTTCGACTCCCAAAATGGGAAATCTATAAAAAAAAATGAAATTAATTTTTTTTCCTTTTAACTCTTACGCTCAATTGAGTTCTTTGAGAGTTCTCTCAAGTTGTATAGGATACAATGACTTAAAATGTTGCAAAACTTTTTGGATCGATCAGAGCAGAAAACTTGTGCGTGTTTATCTTCAAATAGAAAAAGGTGCCATTAATGCGCTCACAATATTCGAAAAAAAATACAGATAAAATTGTTATCCCAGTTGGTCTAGTGGTCAGGATTTGTGGCTCTCACCCACAAGGCTCGGGTTCGTCTCGCGGACTGGGAAATCTATTAATTTTTCAATTGATTTTTTCTTCCTATTAACTATTACGCTCAATTGAGTTCTTTAAGATCTCTTTGAAGCTGTATAGGTTACAAGAACTTAAAATGTTGAAAAAATTCATGAATCGATCAGAGCAAAAACAAACTTGTGCGTGATTATCTTCAAACAGAAAAATGTGCCAATTAGGCGCTCACATATTCGAAAAAAATCACATTTCAGCATGATATTGCAGTTGGTCTAGCGGTTAGGATTTGTGGCTTTACTAGCAAGACACGGGTTCGACTCCCAAAATGGGAAATCTAAAAAAAAAAGAAATTAATTTTTTTTCCTTTTAACTCTTACGCTCAATTGAGTTCTTTAAGAGTTCTTTCAAGTTGTATAGGTTACAAGAACTTAAAATGTTGAAAAACTTCACAAATCGATCAGAGCAGAAAACTTGTGCGTGTTTATCTTCAAACAGAAAAAATGTGTCAATTAGGTGCTCACGTATTGAAAAAAAATCACAATTTACCTTGATATTGCAGTTGAACTAGCGGTTAGGATTAGTGGCTTTACTAACAAGACACGGGTTCGACTCCCGAAATGGGGAATCTATAAAAAAAATTAAAACTAATTTCTTTTTCCTATTAGATATTAGGCTCAATTGAGTTCTTTGAGAGTTCTTTGAAGTTGTATAGGATACAAGAACTTAAAATGTTGCAAAACTTCTTGGATCGATCAGAGCAGAAAACTTGTGCGTGTTTATCTTCAAACAGAAAAACGTGTCAATTAGGCGCTCACTGTATTCGAAAAAAAAACAATTAAACTTGATATTGCAATTGGTCTAGCGGTTAGGATTAGTGGCTTTCACCAACAAGACACGGGTTCGACTCCTGGAAATATGAAATCTACAAAAAAAAATTTAAATTGATTTCTTTTTCCTATTAACTATTACGCTCAATCGAGTTCTTTAAGAGTTCTTTGAAGTTGTATAGGTTACAATGATTTAAAATGTTGCAAAACTTTTTGGATCGATCAGAGCAGAAAACTTGTGCGTGTTTATCTTCAAATAGAAAAAGGTGCCATTAATGCGCTCACAATATTCGAAAAAAAATACAGATAAAATTGTTATCCCAGTTGGTCTAGCGGTCAGGATTTGTGGCTCTCACCCACAAGGCTCGGGTTCGTCTCGCGGACTGGGAAATCTATTAATTTTTCAATTGATTTTTTCTTCCTATTAACTATTACGCTCAATTGAGTTCTTTAAGATCTCTTTGAAGCTGTATAGAATACAAGAACTTAAAATGTTGAAAAACTTCATGAATCGATCAGAGCAAAAACTTGTGCGTGATTATCTTCAAACAGAAAAATGTGCATATTAGGCGCTCACATATTCGAAAAAAATCACATTTCAGCATGATATTGCAGTTGGTCTAGCGGTTAGGATTTGTGGCTTTACTAGCAAGACACGGGTTCGACTCCCAAAATGGGAAATCAAAAAAAAAAGAAATTAATTTTTTTTCCTTTTAACTCTTACGCTCAATTGAGTTCTTTAAGAGTTCTTTCAAGTTGTATAGGTTACAAGAACTTAAAATGTTGAAAAACTTCACAAATCGATCAGAGCAGAAAACTTGTGCGTGTTTATCTTCAAACAGAAAAAATGTGTCAATTAGGTGCTCACGTATTGAAAAAAAAATCACAATTTACCTTGATATTGCAGTTGAACTAGCGGTTAGGATTAGTGGCTTTACTAACAAGACACGGGTTCGACTCCCGAAATGGGGAATCTATAAAAAAAATTAAAACTAATTTCTTTTTCCTATTAGATATTACGCTCAATTGAGTTCTTTGAGAGTTCTTTGAAGTTGTATAGGATACAAGAACTTAAATGTTGCAAAACTTCTTGGATCGATCAGAGCAGAAAACTTGTGCGTGTTTATCTTCAAACAGAAAAACGTGTCAAATAGGCGCTCACTGTATTCGAAAAAAAAAACAATTAAACTTAATATTGCAATTGGTCTAGCGGTTAGGATTAGTGGCTTCCACCAACAACACACGGGTTCGACTCCTGGAAATATGAAATCTATAAAAAAAAAATTTAAATTGATTTCTTTTTCCTATTAACTATTACGCTCAATCGAGTTCTTTAAGAGTTCTTTGAAGTTGTATAGGTTACAAGAACTTAAAATGTTGAAAAACTTCATGGAACGATCAGAGCAGAAAACTTTATCTTCAAACAGAAACACGTGCCAATTAAGCGCTCACTGTATTCGAAAAAAAATCACATTTAATCTTGATATTGCAGTTGGTCTAGCGGTTAGGATTTGTGGTTTTCAACAACAAGACACGGGTTCGACCCCCAAATTGTGAAATCTATAAAAAGGAATTTAAAATTAATTTCTTTTTCATATTAACTATTACGCTCAATTGAGTTCTTTGAGAGTTCTTTGAAGTTGTATAGGATACAACAACTTAAAATGTTGCAAAAGTTCCTGGATTGATCAGAGCAGAAGACTTGTGCGTGTTTATCTTCAAATAGAAAAACGTGCCATTAAGGCGCTCACTTTATTCGAAAAAAAAAACACAGATAATATTAATATCCCAGTTGGTCTAGCGGTCAGGATTAGTGGCGCTCACCCACAAGGCCTGGGTTCAACTCCTGGACTGGGAAATATATTAGTTTTTTAATTGATTTTTTCTTCTTTTAACTATAACGCTCAATTGACTTCTTTGAGAGTTCTTTGAAGTTGAAAAGGTTACAAGAACTTAAAATGTTGAAAACTTCATGAATCGATCAGAGCAGAAAACCTATGCGTGTTTATCTTCAAACAGAAAAACGTGCCAATTAGGCGCTCACTGTATTCGAAAAAAAACTCACATTTAACCATGTTATTGCAGTTGGTCTAGCTGTTAGGGTTGGTTCTAGCGTTCAGGACTTGTGGCTCTCACCCACAAGACCCGGGTTCGACTCCCGGATTGGGAAATTTATTATTTTGTAATTGATTTTTTCTTCATATTAACTATTACGCTCAAGTGAGTTCTTTGAGAGTTCTTTGAAGTTGAAAAGGTTACAAGAACTTAAAATGTTGAAAACTTCATGAATCGATCAGAGCAGAAAACCTATGCGTGTTTATCTTCAAACAGAAAAACGTGCCAATTAAGCGCTCACGTATTCAAAAAAAAGTCACATTTAACCTTGATAATGCAGTTGGTCTAGCAATTAGGATTTGTGGCTTTACTAAAAAGACACGGGTTCGACTCCCAAAATGGGATATCTATAAAAAAAAATTAATTAATTTCTTTTTCCTGTTAACTATTACGTTCAATTGAGTTCTTTGAGAGTTCTTTGAAGTTGTATAGGATACAAGAACTTGAAATGTTGCAAAATTTCTCGGATCGATCAGAGCAGAAAACTTGTGCGTGTTTATCTTCAAATAGAAAAACGTGCCGTTAGGGCGCTCACTTTATTCGAAAAAAATTAGAGATCACAATAATATCCAAGTTGGTCTAGCGGTCAGGATTAGTAGCTCTCACCCACAAGGTTTGGGTTCGACTCCCGGACAGGGACATCTATAAATTTTTTAATTGATTTTTTCTTCCTATTAACTATTACGCTCAATTGAGTTCTTTAAGAGTTCTTTGAAGTTACAAGAAATTAAAATGTTGAAAAACTTCATGAATCGATCAGAGCAGAAAACGTGTGCGTGTTTATCTTCAAACAGAAAAAAGTGCCAATTGGGCGCTGACGTATTCGAAAAAAATCCTATTTAACCTTGATATTGCAGTTGGACTAGCGGTTAGGATTTGTGGCTTTACTAACAAGACACGGGTTCGACTCCCAAAATGGGGAATCTATAAAAAAAAAAATTAATTTCTTTTTCCTTTTAACTATTACGCTCAGTTAAGTTCTTTGAGAGATCTTTGAAGTTGTACAGGATACAAGAACTTAAAATGTTGCAAAACTTCTGGGATCGATCAGAGCAGAAAACCTGTGCGTGTTTATCTTCAAATAGAAAAACGTGCCAATAGTGCGCTCATTTTATTCGAAAAAAAACTCAGATAACATTATTATCGCCGTTGGTCCAGCGGTCATGATTTGTGGCTCTCGGCCACAAGGCCCGGGTTCGACTCCCGGATTGCAAAAACCTATTAATTTTTTGATTGATTTTTTCTTCCTATTAACTATTACGCTCAATTGAGTTCTTTAAGAGTTCTTTGAAGTTACAAGAAATTAAAATGTTGAAAAACTTCATGAATCGATCAGAGCAGAAAACTTGTGCGTGTTTATCTTCAAACAGAAAAAAGTGCCAATTGGGCGCTGACGTATTCGAAAAAAATCCCATTTAACCTTGATATTGCAGTTGGACTAGCGGTTAGGATTTGTGGCTTTACTAACAAGACACGGGTTCGACTCCCAAAATGGGGAATCTATAAAAAAAAAAATTAATTTCTTTTTCCTTTTAACTATTACGCTCAGTTAAGTTCTTTGAGAGATCTTTGAAGTTGTACAGGATACAAGAACTTAAAATGTTGCAAAACTTCTGGGATCGATCAGAGCAGAAAACCTGTGCGTGTTTATCTTCAAATAGAAAAACGTGCCAATAGTGCGCTCATTTTATTCGAAAAAAAACTCAGATAACATTATTATCGCAGTTGGTCCAGCGGTCATGATTTGTGGCACTCGGCCACAAGGCCCGGGTTCGACTCCCGGATTGCAAAAACCTATTAATTTTTTGATTGATTTTTTCTTCCTATTAACTATTACGCTCAACTGAGTTCTTTAAGTGTTCTTTGAAGTTGTATAGGCTACAAGAACTTAAATTGTTGAAAACTTCATGAATCGATCAGTGCAGAAAACTTGTGCGTGTTTATCTTCAAATAGAAAAAAGTACCATTAAAGCGCTCATTTTATTCAAAAAAAAATACATATAACACTGTTATCCCAGTTGGTCTAGCGGTCAGGATTTGTAGCTTTCAACCACAAGGCCCGGGTTCGACTCCCGGATTGGAGAATCTATTAATTTTTTAATTGATTTTTTCTTCTTATTAACTATTACGCTCAATTGAGTTCTTCAAGAGTTCTTTCAAGTTGTATAGGTTACAAGAACTTAAAATGTTGAAAAACTTCATGAATCGATCAGAGCAGAAAATTTGTGCGTGATTATCTTCAAACAGAAAAATGTGCCAATTAGGCGCTCACGTATTCGAAAAAAATTACATTCAACCTTGATATTGCAGTTGGTCTAGCGGTTAGGATTTGTGGCTTTACTAGCAAGACACGGGTTCGACTCCCAAAATTGGAAATCAATAAAAAAAAATGAAATCATTTTTTTTCCTTTTAACTCTTACGCTCAATTGAGTTCTTTGAGAGTTCTCTCAAGTTGTATAGGATACAATTACTTGAAATGTTGCAAAACTTCTTGGATCGATCAGAGCAGAAAACTTGTCCGTGTTTATCTTCAAATAGAAAAAGGTGCCATTAATGCGCTCACAATATTCGAAAAAAATACAGATAAAATTGCTATTCCAGTTGGTCTAGCGGTCAGGATTTGTGGCTCTCAACCACAAGGCCCGGGTTCGACTCCCGGATTGGAAAATCTATTAATTTTTTGATTGATTTTTTCTTCCTATTAACTATTACGCTCAATTGAGTTCTTTAAGTGTTCTTTGAAGTTGTACAGGCTACAAGAACTTAAATTGTTGAAAACTTCATGAATCGATCAGAGCAGAAAACTTGTGCGAGTTTATCTTCAAATAGAAAAAGGTGCCATTAATGCGCTCACAATATTCGAAAAAAATACAGATAACATTTATATCCAAGTTGGTCTAGCGGTCAGGATTTGTGGCTCTCACCCACAAGGCCCGGGTTCGACTCCCGGATTAGAAAATGTATTAATTTTTTGATTGATTTTTTCTTCCTTTTAACTATTACGTTCAATTGAGTTCTTTAAGTGTTCTTTGAAGTTGTATAGGCTACAAGAACATAAATTGTTGAAAACTTCATGAATCGATCAGAGCAGAAAACTTGTGCGTGTTTATCTTCAAATAGAAAAAAGTACCATTAAAGCGCTCATTTTATTCAAAAAAAAATACAGAAAACATTATTATCCCAGTTGGTCTAGCGGTCAGGATTTGTAGCTCTCAACCACAAGGCCCGGGTTCGACTACCGGATTGGAAAATCTAGTAATTTTTTAATTCATTTTTTCTTCCTATTAACTATTACGCTCAATTGACTTCTTCAAGAGTTCTTTCAAGTTGTGTAGGTTACAAGAACTTAAAATGTTGAAAAACTTCATGAAACGATCAGAGCAGAAAACTTGTGCGTGATTATCTTCAAACAGAAAAATGTGCCAATTAGGCGCTCACGTATTCGAAACAAAATTACATTCAACCTTGATATTGCAGTTGGTCTAGCGGTTAGGATTTGTGGCCTTACTAGCAAGACACGGGTTCGACTCCCAAAATGGGAAATCTATAAAAAAAAATGAAATTAATTTTTTTTCCTTTTAACTCTTACGCTCAATTGAGTTCTTTGAGAATTCTCTCAAGTTGTATAGGATACAATTACTTAAAATGTTGCAAAACTTCTTGGATCGATCAGAGCAGAAAACTTGTGCGTGTTTATCTTCAAATAGAAAAAGGTGCCATTAATGCGACCACAATATTCGAAAAAAATACAGATAAAATTGATATCCCAGTTGGTCTAGCGGTCAGGATTTGTGGCTCTAACCCACAAGGCTCTGGTTCGTCTCGCGGGCTGGGAAAGCTATCAATTTTTCAATTGATTTTTTCTTCCTATTAACAATTACGCTCAATTGAGTTCTTTAACAGTTCTTTCAAGTTGTATAGGTTACAAGAACTTAAAATGTTGAAAAACTTCTTGGATCGATCAGAGCAGAAAACTTGTGCGTGTTTATCTTCAAACAGAAAAACGTGCAAATTAGGCGCTCACTGTTTTCGAAAAAAAAAATCACAATTAACCTTGATATTGCACTTGGTCTAGCGGTTAGGATTAGTGGCTTTCACCAACAAGACACGGGTTCGACTCCCGGAAATATGAAATCTATAAAAAAAAAAAAAATTAACTTCTTTTTACTATTAACTATTACGCTCAATTGAGTTCTTTGAGAGTTCTTTGAAGTTGTATAGGATACAAGAACTTAAAATGCCGCAAAACTTCTTGGATCGATCAGAGCAGAAAACTTGTGCCTGTTTATCTTCAAACAGAAAAACGTGCCAATTAGGCGCTCACTGTATTCGAAAAAAAATCACAATTAACCTTGATATTGCAGTTGGTCTAGCGGTCAGGAGTTGAGGCTCTCACCCACAATGTCCCGGTTCGACTCCCGGACTGGGAAATTTTTTTTTTTAGCTCAATTTTCAAAAAAAAACTGAAATATTTTCTCTATAAATATTTCGCTCAAATGTGTTCTTTGAAGCTGTATAGGATACAAGAACTTAAAATGTTGAGATACTTCATGGATCGACCATAGTAGAAAACTTGTGCGCCTTTGCCTTCGAAAAGAAAAACGTGCCATTAAGGCGCTCACTTTATTTAAAAAAATACAGATAAAATTATTATCCCAGTTGGTCTAGCGGTCAGGATTAGTGGCGCTCACCCACAAGGCTTGGGTTCAACTCCTGGACTGGGAAATCAATAAATGTTTTAATTGATTTTTTCTTCCTATTAACTTTTACGCTCAATTGAGTTCTTTAAGAGTTCTTTGAAGTTGTAAAGGTTACAAGAACTTGAAATGTTGCAAAACTTCATGAATCGATCAGAGCAGAAAACTTGTGCGTGTTTATCTTCAAATAGAAAAAGGTGCCATTAATGCGCTCACAATATTCGAAAAAAACACAGATAAAATTGATATCCCAGTTGGTCTAGCGTTCAGGATTTGTGGCTCTCACCCACAAGGCCCGGGTTCGACTCCCGGATTGGAAAATCTATTAATTTTTTGATTGATTTTTTCTTCCTTTTAACTATTACGCTCAATTGAGTTCTTTAAGTGTTCTTTGAAGTTGTACAGGCTACAAGATCTTAAATTGTTGAAAACTTCATGAATCGATCAGAGCAGAAAACTTGTGCGTGTTTATCTTCAAATAGAAAAAGGTGCCATTAATGCGCTCACAATATTCGAAAAAAAATACAGATAAAATTGATATCCTAGTTGGTCTAGCGGTCAGGATTTGTGGCTCTCACCCACAAGGCCCGGGTTTGACTCCCGGATTGGAAAATCTATTAATTTTTTGATTGATTTTTTTTTCTTTTAACTATTACGCTCAATTGACTTCTTTGAGAGTTCTTTGAAGTTGTATAGGTTACAAGAACTTAAAATGTTGAAAAACTTCATGAATCGATCAGAGCAGAAAACCTATGCGTGTTTATCTTCAAACAGAAAAACGTGCCAAATAGGCGCTCACTGTATTCGAAAAAAAAAATCATATTTAACGTTGATATTGCAGTTGGTCAAGCGGTTAGGATTTGTGGCTTTCACCAACAAGACACGGGTTCGACTCCCGAAATGGGAAATCAATCAATTTTTTAAATGATTTTTTCTTCCTATTAACTATTACGCGCAATTGAGTTCTTTAAGAGTTCTTTGAAGTTGTAAAGGTTACAAGAACTTAAAATGTTGAAAAACTTCATGAATCGATCAGAGCAGAAAACTTGTGCGTGTTTATCTTCAAATAGAAAAAGGTACCATTAAGGCGCTCACTTTATTCGAAAAAAACACAGTTAAAATTGTTATCCCAGTTATTCTAGCGGGCAGTATTTAAGGCTCTCACCACAAGGCCCAGCTCGACTCCCAGACTGGGAAATCTATCAATTTTTTAATTAATTTTTTCTTCCTATTAACTATTACGCTCAATTAAGTTCTTTGAGAGTTCTTTGAAGTTGTATAGGACACAAAAACTTATAAGGTTGCAAAACTTCTTGGATCAATCAGAGCAGAAAACCTGTGCTTGTTTATCTTCAAACAGAAAAACCTGCCAATTAGGCGCTCACGTATTCGAAAAAAAGTCACATTTAACCTTGATAATGCAGTTGGTCTGGCGATTAGGAATTGTGGCTTTACTAACAAGACACGGGTTCGTCTCCCAAAATGGGAAATCTATAAAAAAAAATTAAATTAATTTCTTTTTCCTGTTAACTATTACGCTCAATTGAGTTCTTTGAGAGTTCTTTGAAATTGTATAGGATACAAGAACTTGAAATGTTGCAAAATTTCTTGGATCGATCAGAGCAGAAAACTTGTGCGTGTTTATTTTCAAATAGAAAAACGTGCCCTTAGGGCGCTCACTTTATTCGGAAAAAATTACAGATTATATTAATATCCAAGTTGGTCTAGCGGTCAGGATTAGTAGCTCTCAACCACAAGGTTTGGGTTCGACTCCCGGACAGGGAAATCTATAAATTTTTTAATTGATTTTTTCTTCCTATTAACTATTACGCTCAATTGAGTTCTTTAGGAGTTCTTTGAAGTTGTAAAGGTTACAAGAAATTAAAATGTTGAAAAACTTCATGAATCGATCAGAGCAGAAAACCTATGCGTGTTTATCTTCAAACAGAAAAATGTGCCAATTGGGCGCTGACGTATTCGAAAAAAAAATCACATTTAACCAACCTTGATATTGCAGTTGGACTAGCGGTTAGGATTTGTGGCTTTACTAACAAGACACGGGTTCAACTCCCAAAATGGGACATCTATAAACAAAATTTAAATTAATTTCTTTTTCCTTTTAACTATTACGCTCAGTTAAGTTCTTTGAGAGTTCTTTGAAGTCGTACAGGATACAAGAACTTAAAATGTTGCAAAACTTCTTGGATCGATCAGAGCAGAAAACTTGTGCGTGTTTATCTTCAAACAGAAAAACGTGCAAATTAGGCGCTCACTGTATTCGAAAAAAAAATCACAATAAACCTTGATATTGCAATTGGTCTAGCGGTTAGGATTAGTGGCTTTCACCAACAAGACACGGGTTCGACTCCCGGAAATATGAAATCTATAAAAAAAATTAAAATTAACTTCTTTCTACTATTAACTATTACGCTCAATTGAGTTCTTTGAGAGTTCTTTGAAGTTGTTTAGGATACAAGAACTTAAAATGTTGCAAAACTTCTTGGATCGATCAGAGCAGAAAACTTGTGCCTGTTTATCTTCAAACAGAAAAACGTGCCAATTAGGCGCTCACTGTATTCGAAAAAAAATCACAATTAACCTTGATATTGCAGTTGGTCTAGCGGTCAGGAGTTGAGGCTCTCACCCACAATGTCCCGGTTCGACTGGGAAATTTTTTTCTTTTAGCTCAATTTTCAAAAAAAAACTGAAATAATTTCTCTATAAATATTTCGCTCAAATGTGTTCTTTGAAGCTGTATAGGATACAAGAACTTAAAATGTTGAGATACTTCATGGATCGACCATAGTAGAAAACTTGTGCGCCTTTGCCTTCGAAAAGAAAAACGTGCCATTAGGGCGCTCACTTTATTTTAAAAAATTACAGATAATATTATTATCCCAGTTGGTCTAGCGGTCAGGATTAGTGGCGCTCACCCACAAGGCCTGGGTTCAACTCCTGGACTGGGAAATCTATTAGTTTTTTAATTGATTTTTTCTTCTTTTAACTATTACGCTCAATTGGCTTCTTTGAGAGTTCTTTGAAGTTGTATAGGTTACAAGAACTTAAAATGTTGAAAAACTTCATGAATCGATCAGAGCAGAAAACCTATGCGTGTTTATCTTCAAACAGAAAAACGTGCCAAATAGGCGCTCACTGTATTCGAAAAAAAAATCATATTTAATGATGATATTGCAGTTGGTCAAACGGTTAGGATTTGTGGCTCGCACCCACAAGGCCCGAGTTCGACTCCCGGACTGGGATTTCTATTCACTTTTCAATTGATTTTTGCTTCCTATTAACTATTACGCTCAATTGAGTTCATTAAGATTTTTGTGAAGTTGTATAGGATACAAGAACTCAAAATGTTGAAAAACTTCATGAATCGATCAGAGCAGAAAACTTGTGCGTGTTTATCTTCAAATAGAAAAAGTAACCATTAAGGCGCTCACTTTATTCGGAAAAACACAGTTAAAATTGTTATCCCAGTTATTCTAGCGGGCAGGATTTAAGGCTCTCACCACAAGGCCCAGCTCGACTCCCAGACTGGGAAATCTATCAATTTTTTAATTAATTTTTTCTTCCTATTAACTATTACGCTCAATTAAGTTCTTTGAGAGTTCTTTGAAGTTGTATAGGACACAAGAACTTATAATGTTGCAATACTTCTTGGATCGATCAGAGCAGAAAACCTGTGCTTGTTTATCTTCAAACAGAAAAACCTGCCAATTAGGCGCTCACGTATTCAAAAAAAAGTCACATTTAACCTTGATAATGCAGTTGGTCTAGCGATTAGGAATTGTGGCTTTACTAACGAGACACGGGTTCGTCTCCCAAAATCGGAAATCTATTTTAAAAAAAATTAGCTTCTTTCTCCTGCTAACTATTACGCTCAATTGAGTTCTTTGAGAGTTCTTTGAAGTTGTATAGGATACAAGAACTTGAAATGTTGCAAAATTTCTTGGATCGATCAGAGCAGAAAGATTGTGCGTGTTTATTTTCAAATAGAAAAACGTGCCGTTAGGGCGCTCACTTTATTCAAAAAAAATTACAGATATTATTATTATCCAAGTTGGTCTAGCGGTCAGGATTAGTAGCTCTCACCCACAAGGTTTGGGTTCGACTCCCGGACAGGGAAATCTATAAATTTTTTAATTGATTTTTTCTTCCTATTAACTACTACGCTCAATTAAGTTCTTTAAGAGTTCTTTGAAGTTGTCTAGGTTACAAGAACTTAAAATGTTGAAAAACTTCATGAATCGATCAGAGCAGAAAACCTACGCGTGTTTATCTTCAAACAGAAAAACGTGCCAAATATGCGCTCACTGTATTCGAAAAAAAAATCATATTTAACGATGATATTGCAGTTGGTCAAGCGGTTAGGATTTGTGGCTTTCACCAACAAGACACGGGTTCGACTCCCGAAATGGGAAATCAATCAATTTTTTAAATGATTTTTTCTTCCTATTAACTATTACGCTCAATTGAGTTCTTTAAGAGTTCTTTGAAGTTGTAAAGGTTACAAGAACTTAAAATGTTGAAAAACTTCATGAATCGATCAGAGCAGAAAACTTGTGCGTGTTTATCTTCAAATAGAAAAAGGTACCATTAAGGCGCTCACTTTATTCGAAAAAACACAGTTAAAATTGTTATCCCAGTTATTCTAGCGGGCAGGATTTAAGGTTCTCACCACAAGGCCCAGCTCGACTCCCAGACTGGGAAATCTATCAATTTTTTAATTAATTTTTTCTTCCTATTAACTATTACGCTCAATTAAGTTCTTTGAGAGTTCTTTGAAGTTGTATAGGATACAAGAACTTATAATGTTGCAAAACTTCTTGGATCGATCAGAGCAGAAAACCTGTGCTTGTTTATCTTCAAACAGAAAAACCTGCCAATTAGGCGCTCACGTATTAAAAAAAAAGTCACATTTAACCTTGATAATGCAGTTGGTCTAGCGATTAGGAATTGTGGCTTTACTAACAAGACGCGGGTTCCTCTCCCAAAATGGGAAATCTTTAAAAAAAAATTAAATTAATTTCTTTTTCCTGTTAACTATTACGCTCAATTGAGTTCTTTGAGAGTTCTTTGAAGTTGTATAGGATACAAGAACTTGAAATGTTGCAAAATTTCTTGGATCGATCAGAGCAGAAAACTTGTGCGTGTTTATTTTTAAATAGAAAAACGTGCCGTTAGGGCGCTCACTTTATTCGAAAAAAATTACAGATCATATTAATATCCAAGTTGGTCTAGCGGTCAGGATTAGTAGCTCTCACCCACAAGGTTTGGGTTCGACTCCCGGACAGGGAAATCTATAAATTTTTTAATTGATTTTTTCTTCCTATTAACTAATACGCTCAATTAAGTTCTTTAAGAGTTCTTTGAAGTTGTCTAGGTTACAAGAACTTAAAATGTTGAAAAACTTCATGAATCGATCAGAGCAGAAAACCTACGCGTGTTTATCTTCAAACAGAAAAACGTGCCAAATAGGCGCTCACTGTATTCGAAAAAAAAAATCATATTTAACGATGATATTGCAGTTGGTCAAGCGGTTAGGATTTGTGGCTTTCACCAACAAGACACGGGTTCGACTCCCGAAATGGGAAATCAATCAATTTTTTAAATGATTTTTTCTTCCTATTAACTATTACGCTCAATTGAGTTCTTTAAGAGTTCTTTGAAGTTGTAAAGGTTACAAGAATTTAAAATGTTGAAAAACTTCATGAATCGATCAGAGCAGAAAACTTGTGCGTGTTTATCTTCAAATAGAAAAAGGTACCATTAAGGCGCTCACTTTATTCGAAAAAAAAACACAGTTAAAATTGTTATCCCAGTTATTCTAGCGGGCAGGATTTAAGGCTCTCACCACAAGGCCCAGCTCGACTCCCAGACTGGGAAATCTATCAATTTTTTAATTAATTTTTTCTTCCTATTAACAATTACGCTCAACTAAGTTCTTTGAGAGTTCTTTGAAGTTGTATAGGATACAAGAACTTATAATGTTGCAAAACTTCTTGGATCGATCAGAGCAGAAAACCTGTGCTTGTTTATCTTCAAACAGAAAAACCTGCAAATTAGGCGCTCATGTATTCGAAAAAAAGTCACATTTAACCTTGATAATGCAGTTGGTCTAGCGATTAGGAATTGTGGCTTTACTAACAAGACGCGGGTTCCTCTCCCAAAATGGGAAATCTTTAAAAAAAAATTAAATTAATTTCTTTTTCCTGTTAACTATTACGCTCAATTGAGTTCTTTGAGAGTTCTTTGAAGTTGTATAGGATACAAGAACTTGAAATGTTGCAAAATTTCTTGGATCGATCAGAGCAGAAAACTTGTGCGTGTTTATTTTTAAATAGAAAAACGTGCCGTTAGGGCGCTCACTTTATTCGAAAAAAATTACAGATCATATTAATATCCAAGTTGGTCTAGCGGTCAGGATCAGTAGCTCTCACCCGCAAGGATTGGGTTCGACTCCCGGACAGGGAAATTTATAAATTTTTTAATTGATTTTTTCTTACTATTAACTATTACGCTCAATTGAGTTCTTTAAGAGTTCTTTGAAGTTGTAAAGGTTACAAGAAATTAAAATGTTGAAAAACTTCATGAATCGATCAGAGCAGAAAACTTGTGCGTGTTTATCTTCAAACAGAAAATTGTGCCAATTGGGCGCTGACGTATTCGAAAAAAAATCACATTTAACCTTGATATTGCAGTTGGACTAGCGGTTAGGATTTGTGGCTTTACTAACAAGACACGGGTTCGACTCCCAAAATGGGACATCTATAAACAAAATTTAAATTAATTTCTTTTTCCTTTTAACTATTACGCTCAGTTAAGTTCTTTGAGAGTTCTTTGAAGTTGTACAGGATACAAGAACTTAAAATGTTGCAAAACTTGTGGGATCGATCAGAGCAGAAAACTTGTGCGTGATTATCTTCAAACAGAAAAATGTGCCAATAATGCGCTCATTTTATTCGAAAAAAAAATTCAGATAACATTATTATCGCAGTTGGTCTAGCGGTCAGGATTTGTGACTCTCGCCAACAAGGCCCGGGTTCGACTCCAGGATTGATAAATCTATTAATTTTTGATTGATTTTTTTCTTCCTATTAACTATTACGCTCAATTGAGTTCTTTAAGTGTTCTTTGAAGTTGTATAGGCTACAAGAACTTAAATTGTTGAAAACTTCATGAATCGATCAGAGCAGAAAACTTGTGCGTGTTTATCTTCAAATAGAAAAAAGTACCATTAAAGCGCTCATTTTATTCGAAAAAAAATACAGATAACATTATTATCCCAGTTGGTCTAGCGGTCAGCATTAGTAGCTCTCACCCACAAGGTTTGGGTTCGACTCCCGGACAGGGAAATCTACAAATTTTTTAATTGATTTTTTCTTCCTATTAACTATTACGCTCAATTGAGTTCTTTAAGAGTTCTTTGAAGTTGTATAGGATACAAGAACTTAAAATGTTGCAAAAGTTCTTGGATTGATCAGAGCAGAAAACTTGTGCGTGTTTATCTTCAAATAGAAAAACGTGCCATTAAGGCAATCACTTTATTCGAAAAAAAAACAGATAACATTAATATCCCAGTTGGTCTAGCGTTCAGGATTTGTGGCTTTCACCCACAAGGCCCGGGTTCGGCTCCAGGATTGATAAATCTATTAATTTTTGATTGATTTTTTTCTTCCTATTAACTATTACGCTCAATTGAGTTCTTTAAGTGTTCTTTGAAGTTGTATAGGCTACAAGAACTTAAATTGTTGAAAACTTCATGAATCGATCAGAGCAGAAAACTTGTGCGTGTTTATCTTCAAATAGAAAAAAGTACCATTAAAGCGCTCATTTTATTCGAAAAAAAATACAGATAACATTATTATCCCAGTTGGTCTAGCGGTCAGGATTTGTGACTCTCGCCAACAAGGCCCGGGTTCGACTCCAGGATTGATAAATCTATTAATTTTTGATTGATTTTTTTCTTCCTATTAACTATTACGCTCAATTGAGTTCTTTAAGTGTTCTTTGAAGTTGTATAGGCTACAAGAACTTAAATTGTTGAAAACTTCATGAATCGATCAGAGCAGAAAACTTGTGCGTGTTTATCTTCAAATAGAAAAAAGTACCATTAAAGCGCTCATTTTATTCGAAAAAAAAATACAGATAACATTATTATCCCAGTTGGTCTAGCGGTCAGCAGTAGTAGCTCTCACCCACAAGGTTTGGGTTCGACTCCCGGACAGGGAAATCTACAAATTTTTTAATTGATTTTTTCTTCCTATTAACTATTACGCTCAATTGAGTTCTTTAAGAGTTCTTTGAAGTTGTAAAGGTTACAAAAAATTAAAAAGTTGCAAAACTTCTTGGATCGATCAGAGCAGAAAACTTGTGCGTGATTATCTTCAAACAGAAAAATGCGCCAATTAGGCGCTCACATTTTCGAATGAAATCACATTTAACCATGATATTGCAGTTGGTCTAGCGGTTAGGATTTGTGGCTTTACTAGCAAGACACGGGTTCGACTCCCAAAATGGGAAATCTGTAAAAAAAATTTAAATTCTTTTTCCTTTTAACTATTACGCTCAGTTAAGTTCTTTGAGAGTTCTTTGAAGTTGTACAGGATACAAAAACTTAAAATGTTGCAAAACTTCTGGGATCGATCAGAGCAGAAAACTTGTGCGTGTTTATCTTCAAATAGAAAAACGTGCCAATAATGCGCTCATTTTATTCGAAAAAAAATTCAGATAATATTATTATCGCAGTTGGTCTAGCGGTCAGGATTTGTGACTCTCGCCAACAAGGCCCGGGTTCGACTCCAGGATTGATAAATCTATTAATTTTTGATTGATTTTTTTCTTCCTATTAACTATTACGCTCAATTGAGCTCTTTAAGAGTTCTTTGAAGTTGTAAAGGTTACAAAAAATTAAAATGTTGCAAAACTTCTTGGATCGATCAGAGCAGAAAACTTGTGCGTGATTATCTTCAAACAGAAAAATGTGCCAATAATGCGCTCATTTTATTCGAAAAAAAAATTCAGATAACATTATTATCGCAGTTGGTCTAGCGGTCAGGATTTGTGACTCTCGCCAACAAGGCCCGGGTTCGACTCCAGGATTGATAAATCTATTAATTTTTGATTGATTTTTTTCTTCCTATTAACTATTACGCTCAATTGAGTTCTTTAAGTGTTCTTTGAAGTTGTATAGGCTACAAGAACTTAAATTGTTGAAAACTTCATGAATCGATCAGAGCAGAAAACTTGTGCGTGTTTATCTTCAAATAGAAAAAAGTACCATTAAAGCGCTCATTTTATTCGAAAAAAAATACAGATAACATTATTATCCCAGTTGGTCTAGCGGTCAGCATTAGTAGCTCTCACCCACAAGGTTTGGGTTCGACTCCCGCACAGGGAAATCTACAAATTTTTTAATTGATTTTTTCTTCCTATTAACTATTACGCTCAATTGAGTTCTTTAAGAGTTCTTTGAAGTTGTATAGGATACAAGAACTTAAAATGTTGCAAAAGTTCTTGGATTGATCAGAGCAGAAAACTTGTGCGTGTTTATCTTCAAATAGAAAAACGTGCCATTAAGGCAATCACTTTATTCGAAAAAAAAAACAGATAACATTAATATCCCAGTTGGTCTAGCGTTCAGGATTTGTGGCTTTCACCCACAAGGCCCGGGTTCGGCTCCAGGATTGATAAATCTATTAATTTTTGATTGATTTTTTTCTTCCTATTAACTATTACGCTCAATTGAGTTCTTTAAGTGTTCTTTGAAGTTGTATAGGCTACAAGAACTTAAATTGTTGAAAACTTCATGAATCGATCAGAGCAGAAAACTTGTGCGTGTTTATCTTCAAATAGAAAAAAGTACCATTAAAGCGCTCATTTTATTCGAAAAAAATACAGATAACATTATTATCCCAGTTGGTCTAGCGGTCAGGATTTGTGACTCTCGCCAACAAGGCCCGGGTTCGACTCCAGGATTGATAAATCTATTAATTTTTGATTGATTTTTTTCTTCCTATTAACTATTACGCTCAATTGAGTTCTTTAAGTGTTCTTTGAAGTTGTATAGGCTACAAGAACTTAAATTGTTGAAAACTTCATGAATCGATCAGAGCAGAAAACTTGTGCGTGTTTATCTTCAAATAGAAAAAAGTACCATTAAAGCGCTCATTTTATTCGAAAAAAAATACAGATAACATTATTATCCCAGTTGGTCTAGCGGTCAGCATTAGTAGCTCTCACCCACAAGGTTTGGGTTCGACTCCCGGACAGGGAAATCTACAAATTTTTTAATTGATTTTTTCTTCCTATTAACTATTACGCTCAATTGAGTTCTTTAAGAGTTCTTTGAAGTTGTAAAGGTTACAAAAAATTAAAAAGTTGCAAAACTTCTTGGATCGATCAGAGCAGAAAACTTGTGCGTGATTATCTTCAAACAGAAAAATGTGCCAATTAGGCGCTCACATATTCGAATGAAATCACATTTAACCATGATATTGCAGTTGGTCTAGCGGTTAGGATTTGTGGCTTTACTAGCAAGACACGGGTTCGACTCCCAAAATGGGAAATCTGTAAAAAAAATTTAAATTCTTTTTCCTTTTAACTATTACGCTCAGTTAAGTTCTTTGAGAGTTCTTTGAAGTTGTACAGGATACAAAAACTTAAAATGTTGCAAAACTTCTGGGATCGATCAGAGCAGAAAACTTGTGCGTGTTTATCTTCAAATAGAAAAACGTGCCAATAATGCGCTCATTTTATTCGAAAAAAAATTCAGATAATATTATTATCGCAGTTGGTCTAGCGGTCAGGATTTGTGACTCTCGCCAACAAGGCCCGGGTTCGACTCCAGGATTGGAAAATCTATTAATTTTTGATTGATTTTTTTCTTCCTATTAACTATTACGCTCAATTGAGTTCTTTAAGTGTTCTTTGAAGTTGTATAGGCTACAAGAACTTAAATTGTTGAAAACTTCATGAATCGATCAGAGCAGAAAACTTGTGCGTGTTTATCTTCAAATAGAAAAACGTGCCATAAAGGCGCTCACTTTATTCTAAAACTTACAGATAAAATTGATATCCTAGTTGGTCTAGCGGTCAGGATTTGTGGCTCTCACCCACAAGGCCCGGGTTTGACTCCCGGATTGGAAAATCTATAAATTTTTGATTGATTTTTTTTTCTTTTAACTATTACGCTCAATTGACTTCTTTGAGAGTTCTTTGAAGTTGTATAGGTTACAAGAACTTAAAATGTTGAAAAACTTCATGAATCGATCAGAGCAGAAAACCTATGCGTGTTTATCTTCAAACAGAAAAACGTGCCAAATAGGCGCTCACTGTATTCGAAAAAAAAAATCATATTTAACGTTGATATTGCAGTTGGTCAAGCGGTTAGGATTTGTGGCTTTACTAGCAAGACACGGGTTTGACTCCCAAAATGGGAAATCTATAAAAAAAATGAAATTAATTTTTTTTCGTTTTAACTCTTACGCTCAATTGAGTTCTTTAAGTGTTCTTTGAAGTTGTATAGGCTACAAGAACTTAAATTGTTGAAAACTTCATGAATCGATCAGAGCAGAAAACTTGTGCGTGTTTATCTTCAAATAGAAAAAAGTACCATTAAAGCGCTCATTTTATTCGAAAAAAAATTACAGAAAACAGTATTATCCCAGTTGGTCTAGCGGTCCGGATATGTAGCTCTCAACCACAAGGCCCGGGTTCGACTCCAGCATTGGAAAATCTATTAATTTTTTAATTGATTTCTTCTTCCTATTAACTATTACGCTCAATTGACTTCTTCAAGAGTTCTTTCAAGTTGTGTAGGTTACAAGAACTTAAAATGTTGAAAAACTTCATGAATCGATCAGAGCAGAAAATTTGTGCCTGATTATCTTCAAACAGAAAAATGTGCCAATTAGGCGCTCACGTATTCGAAACAAAATTACATTCAACCTTGATATTGCAGTTGGTCTAGCGGTTAGGATTTGTGGCTTTACTAGCAAGACACGGGTTTGACTCCCAAAATGGGAAATCTATAAAAAAAATGAAATTAATTTTTTTTCGTTTTAACTCTTACGCTCTATTGAGTTCTTTAAGTGTTCTTTGAAGTTGTATAGGCTACAAGAACTTAAATTGTTGAAAACTTCATGAATCGATCAGAGCAGAAAACTTGTGCGTGTTTATCTTCAAATAGAAAAAAGTACCATTAAAGCGCTCATTTTATTCGAAAAAAAAATACAGATAACAGTATTATCCCAGTTGGTCTAGCGGTCAGGATTTGTAGCTCTCAACCACAAGGCACGGGTTCGACTCCCGGATTGGAAAATCTAGTAATTTTTTAATTGATTTTTTCTTCCTATTAACTATTACGCTCAATTGAGTTCTTCAAGAGTTCTTTCAAGTTGTATAGGTTACAAGAACTTAAAATGTTGAAAAACTTCATGAATCGATCAGAGCAGAAAATTTGTGCGTGATTATCTTCAAACAGAGAAATGTGCCAATTAGGCGCTCACGTATTCGAAACAAAATTACAATCAACCTTGTTTTTGCAGTTGGTCTAGCGGTTAGGATTTGTGGCTTTACTAGCAAGACACGGGTTCGACTCCCAAAATGGGAAATCTATAAAAAAAATGAAATTAATTTTTTTCCTTTTAACTCTTACGCTCAATTGAGTTCTTTGAGAATTCTCTCAAGTTGTATAGGATACAATTACTTAATATGTTGCAAAACTTCTTGGATCGATCAGAGCAGAAAACTTGTGCGTGTTTATCCTCAAATAATAAAAAGGTGCCATTAATGCGCTCTCAGGATTCGAAAAAAATACAGATAAAATTGATATCCCTGATGGTCTAGCGGTCAGGATTTGTGGCTCTCACCCACAAGGCCCGGGTTGGAAAATCTATTAATTTTTTGATTGATTTTCTCTTCCTATTAACTATTACGCTCAATTGAGTTCTTTAAGTGTTCTTTCAAGTTGTATAGGTTACAAGAACATAAAATGTTGAAAACTTCATGAATCGATCAGTGCAGAAAACTTGTGCGTGTTTATCTTCAAATAGAAAAAAGTACCATTAAAGCGCTCATTTTATTCAAAAAAAATACAGATAAAATTATTATCCCAGTTGGTCTAGCGGTCAGGATTTGTAGCTCTCACCCACAAGGCCCGGGTTCGACTCCCGGATTGGAAAATCTATTAATTTTTTAATTGATTTTTTCTTCATATCAACTATTAGGCTCAATTGAGTTCTTCAAGAGTTATTTCAAGTTGTATAGGTTACAAGAACTTAAAATGTTGAAAAACTTCATGAATCGATCATAGCAGAAAACTTGTGCGTGATTATCTTCAAACAGAAAAATGTGCCAATTAGGCGCTCACGTATTCGAAAAAAAAAACATTCAACCTTGTTATTGCAGTTGGTCTAGCGGTTAGGATTTGTGGCTTTACTAGCAAGACACGGGTTCGACTCCCAAAATAGGAAATCTATAAAAAAAATGAAATTAATTTTTTTTTCCTTTTAACTCTTACGCTCAATTGAGTTCTTTGAGAGTTCTCTCAAGTTGTATAGGATACAATTACTTAAAATGTTGCAAAACTTCTTGGATCAATCAGAGCAGAAAACTTGTGCGTGTTTATCTTCAAATAGAAAAAGGTGCCATTAATGCGGTCACAATATTCGAAAACAAAAAATACAGATAAAATTGCTATCCCAGTTAGTCTAGCGGTCAGGATTTGTGGATCTCACCCACAAGGCTCGGGTTCGTCTCGCGGACTAGGAAATCTATCAATTTTTCAATTGATTTTTTCTTCCTATTAACAATTACGCTCAATTGAGTTCTTTAAGAGTTCTTTCAAGTTGTATAGGTCACAAAAACTTAAAATGTTGAAAAACTTCACGAATCGATCAGAGCAGAAAACTTGTGCGTGTTTATCTTCAAACAGAAAAAATGTGTCAATTAGGCGCTCACGTATTGAAAAAAAAAACATTCAACCTTGTTATTGCAGTTGGTCTAGCGGTTAGGATTTGTGACTTTACTAGCAAGACACGGGTTCGACTCCCAAAATAGGAAATCTATAAAAAAAATGAAATTAATTTTTTTTCCTTTTAACTCTTACGCTCAATTGAGTTCTTTGAGAGTTCTCTCAAGTTGTATAGGATACAATTACTTAAAATGTTGCAAAACTTCTTGGATCAATCAGAGCAGAAAACTTGTGCGTGTTTATCTTCAAATAGAAAAAGGTGCCATTAATGCGGTCACAATATTCGAAAACAAAAAATACAGATAAAATTGCTATCCCAGTTAGTCTAGCGGTCAGGATTTGTGGATCTCACCCACAAGGCTCGGGTTCGTCTCGCGGACTAAGAAATCTATCAATTTTTCAATTGATTTTTTCTTCCTATTAACAATTACGCTCAATTGAGTTCTTTAAGAGTTCTTTCAAGTTGTATAGGTCACAAAAACTTAAAATGTTGAAAAACTTCACGAATCGATCAGAGCAGAAAACTTGTGCGTGTTTATCTTCAAACAGAAAAAATGTGTCAATTAGGCGCTCACGTATTGAAAAAAAAAACATTCAACCTTGTTATTGCAGTTGGTCTAGCGGTTAGGATTTGTGACTTTACTAGCAAGACACGGGTTCGACTCCCAAAATAGGAAATCTATAAAAAAAATGAAATTAATTTTTTTTCCTTTTAACTCTTACGCTCAATTGAGTTCTTTGAGAGTTCTCTCAAGTTGTATAGGATACAATTACTTAAAATGTTGCAAAACTTCTTGGATCAATCAGAGCAGAAAACTTGTGCGTGTTTATCTTCAAATAGAAAAAGGTGCCATTAATGCGGTCACAATATTCGAAAACAAAAAATACAGATAAAATTGCTATCCCAGTTAGTCTAGCGGTCAGGATTTGTGGATCTCACCCACAAGGCTCGGGTTCGTCTCGCGGACTAAGAAATCTATCAATTTTTCAATTGATTTTTTCTTCCTATTAACAATTACGCTCAATTGAGTTCTTTAAGAGTTCTTTCAAGTTGTATAGGTCACAAAAACTTAAAATGTTGAAAAACTTCACGAATCGATCAGAGCAGAAAACTTGTGCGTGTTTATCTTCAAACAGAAAAAATGTGTCAATTAGGCGCTCACGTATTGAAAAAAAAATCACATTTAACCTTGATATTGCAGTTGGACTAGCGGTTAGGATTTGTGGCTTTACTAACAAGACACGAGTTCGACTCCCGAAATGGGGAATCTATAAAAAAAATTAAAACTAATTTCTTTTTCCTATTAGATATTACGCTCAATTGAGTTCTTTGAGAGTTCTTTGAAGTTGTATAGGATACAAGAACTTAAAATGTTGCAAAACTTCTTGGATCGATCAGAGCAGAAAACTTGTGCGTGTTTATCTTCAAACAGAAAACGTGCCAATTAGGCGCTCACTGTATTCGAAAAAAAAATCACAATTAACCTTGATATTGCAATTGGTCTAGCGGTTAGGATTAGTGGCTTTCACCAACAAGACACGGGTTCGACTCCCGGAAATATGAAATCTATAAAAAAAAATTAAAATTAATTTCTTTTTCCTATTAACTATTACGCTCAATTGAGTTCTTTGAGAGTTCTTTGAAGTTGTATAGGATACAAGAACTTAAAATGTTGCAAAACTTCTTGGATCGATCAGAGCAGAAAATTTGTGCCTGTTTATCTTCAAACAGAAAAACGTGCCAATTAGGCGCTCACTGTATTCGAAAAAAATATCACAATTAATCTTGATATTGCAGTTGGTCTAGCGGTCAGGAGTTGAGGCTTTCACCCACAATGTCCCGGCTCGACTCCCGGACTGGGAAATTTTTTTCTTTTAGCTCAATTTTCAAAAAAAAACTGAAATGATTTCTCAATAAGTATTTCGCTCAAATGTGTTCTTTGAAGTTGTATAGGATACAAGAACTTAAAAAGTTGAGATATTTCATGGATCGACTATAGTAGAAAACTTGTGCGCCTTTGCCTTCGAAAAAAAAAACGTGCCAATTGAGCGTTCACTTTAATGGGACAAAATTACACCTAACCTTCATCTCCCAGTTGGTCTAGCAGTTAGGATTTGTGGATTACACCCACAAGACCGGGTTAGACTCCTGGAATGGGAAACCTATGAAAAAATTAAAATTGATTTCTTTTTCCCAATAACTATTACGCTCAATTGAGTTCTTTGAGAGTTCTTTGAAGTTGTGTAGGATACAAGAATTTAAAAAGTGGCAAAACTTCTTGGATCGATCAGAGCAGAAAACCTGTGCGTGTTTATCTTCAAATAGAAAAACGAGCCGTTAAGGCGCTCACTTTATTCTAAAAAAAAATACAGATAATATTAATAGCCCAGTTGGTCTAGCGGTCAGGATTTGTGGCTCTAACTCAAAAGGACCGGTTTCGACTCCTGGACTGGGAAATCTGTTAACTTTTAATTGATTTTTTCTTCCTATTAATTATTACGCTCAATTGAGTTCTTTAAGAGTTCTTTGAAGTTGTATAGGTTACAAGAACTTAAAATGTTGCAAAACTTCTTGGATCGATCAGAGCAGAAAACTTGTGCGTGTTTATCTTCAAACAGAAAAACGTGCCAATTAGGCGCTCACTGTATTCGAAAAATAAATCACAATTAACCTTGATATTGCAATTGGTCTAGCGGTTAGGATTAGTGGCTTTCACCAAAAAGACACGGGTTCGACTCCCGAAATATGAAATCTATAAAAAAAATTTAAAATTATTTTCTTTTTCCTATTAACTATTAGGCTCAATTGAGTTCTTTGAGAGTTCTTTGAAGTTGTATAGGATACAAGAACTTAAGATGTTGCAAAACTTCTTGGATCGATCAGAGCAGAAAACTTGTTGCTGTTTATCTTCAAACAGAAAAATGTGCCAATTAGGCGCTCATGTTTTCGAAAAAAAAAACACAATTAACCTTGATATTGCAGTTGGTCTAGCGGTCAGGAGTTGAGGCTCACACCCACAATGTCCCGGTTCGACTCCCGGACTGGGAAATTTTTTTCTTTTAGCTCAATTTTCAAAAAAAAACTGAAATAATTTCTCAATAAGTATTTCGCTCAAATGTGTTCTTTGAAGCTGTATAGGATACAAGAACTTAAAATGTTGCAAAAGTTCTTGGATCGATCAGAGCATAAGACTTGTCTGTGTTTATCTTCAAATAGAAAAACTTGCTATTAAGGCGCTCATTTTATTTGAAAAAAAATACGGATAACATTGATATCCCAGTTGTTCTAGCGGTCAGGATTTGTAGCTCTCACCCACGAGGACCAGGTTCGACTCCCGCATTGGGAAATCTACTAAATTTTTAGTTGATTTTTTCTTCCTATGAACTTTTACGCTCAATTGAGTTCTTTAGGAGTTCTTTGAAGTTGTATGGGTTACAAGAATTTGAAATGTTGCGAAACTTCTTGGATCGATCAAAGCAGAAAACTTGTGCGTGTTTATCCTCAAATAGAAAAAGGTGCCATTAATGCGCTCACAATATTCGAAAAAATACAGATAAAATTGTTATCACAGTTGGTCTAGCGGTCAGGATTTGCGGCTCCCACCCACAAGGCCCGGGTTCGACTCCCGGATTGGAAAATCTATTAATTTTTTGATTGATTTTTTCTTCCTAATAACTATTACGCTCCATTGAGTTATTTAAGTGTTCTTAGAAGTTGTATAGGCTACAAGAACTTAAAATGTTGAAAAACTTCACGAATCGATCAGAGCAGAAAACTTGTGCGTGTTTATCTTGAAACAGAAAAAATGTGTCAATTAGGCGCTCACGTATTGAAAAAAAATCACATTTAACCTTGATATTGCAGTTGGACTAGCGGTTAGGATTTGTGGCTTTACTAACAAGACACGGGTTCGACTCCCAAAATGGGACATCTATAAACAAAATTTAAATTAATTTCTTTTTCCTTTTAACTATTACGCTCAGTTAAGTTCTTTGAGAGTTCTTTGAAGTTGTACAGGATACAAGAACTTAAAATGTTGCAAAACTTCATGAATCGATCAGAGCAGAAAACTTGTGCGTTTTTATCTTCAAATAGAAAAAAGTACCATTAAAGCGCTCATTTATTCAAAAAAAATGCAAATAAAATTATTATCCCAGTTGGTCTAGCGGTCAGGATTTGTAGCTCTCACCCACAAGCCCCGGGTTCGTCTCGCGGAATGGGAAATCTATCAATTTTCAATTGATTTTTTCTTCCTATTAACAATTACGCTCAATTGAGTTCTTTAAGAGTTCTTTTAAGTTGTATAGGTTACAAGAACTTAAAATGTTGAAAAACTTCACGAACCGATCAGAGCAGAAAACTTGTGCGTGTTTATCTTCAAACAGAAAAAATGTGTCAATTAGGCGCTCACGTATTGAAAAAAAATCACATTTAACCTTGATATTGCAGCTGAACTAGCGGTTAGGATTAGTGATTTTACTAACAAGACACGAGTTCGACTCCCGAAATGGGGAATCTATAAAAAAAAATTAAAACTAATTTCTTTTTCCTATTAGATATTACGCTCAATTGAGTTCTTTGAGATTTCTTTGAAGTTGTATAGGATACAAGAACTTAAAATGTTGCAAAACTTCTTGGATCGATCAGAGCAGAAAACTTAAGCGTGTTTATCTTCAAACAGAAAAACGTGCCAATTAGGCGCTCACTGTATTCGAAAAAAAATCACAATTAACCTTGAAATTGCAATTGGTCTAGCGGTTAGGATTAGTGGCTTTCACCAAAAAGACACGGGTTCGACTCCCGGAAATATGAAATCTATAAAAAAAAATTTAAAATTATTTTCTTTTTCTTATTAACTATTAGGCTCAATTGAGTTCTTTGAGAGTTCTTTGAAGTTGTATAGGATACAAGAACTTAAGATGTTGCAAAACTTCTTGGATCGATCAGAGCAGAAAACTTGTTGCTGTTTATCTTCAAACAGAAAAACGTGCCAATTAGGCGCTCACTGTTTTCGAAAAAAAAATCACAATTAACCTTGATATTGCAGTTGGTCTAGCGGCCAGGAGTTGAGGCTCTCACCCACAATGTCCCGGTTCGACTCCCGGACTGGGAAATTTTTTTCTTTTAGCTCAATTTTCAAAAAAAAACTGAAATAATTTTTCAATAAGTATTTCGCTCAAATGTGTTCTTTGAAGCTGTATAGGATACAAGAACTTAAAATGTTGCAAAAGTTCTTGGATCGATCAGAGCATAAGACTTGTGTGTGTTTATCTTCAAATAGAAAAACTTGCCATTAAGGCGCTCATTTTATTCGAAAAAAAAAATACGGATAACATTGATATCCCAGTTGTTCTAGCGGTCAGGATTTGTAGCTCTCACCCACGAGGACCAGGTTCGACTCCCGCATTGGGAAATCTACTAAATTTTTAATTGATTTTTTCTTCCTATGAACTTTTACGCTCAATTGAGTTCTTTAGGAGTTCTTTGAAGTTGTATGGGTTACAAGAATTTGAAATGTTGCGAAACTTCTTGGATCGATCAGAGCAGAAAACTTGTGCGTGTTTATCCTCAAATAGAAAAAAGTGCCATTAATGCGCTCACAAAATTCGAAAAAATACAGATAAAATTGTTATCACAGTTGGTCTAGCGGTCAGGATTTGCGGCTCTCAGCCACAAGGCCTGGGTTCGACTCCCGGATTGGAAAATCTATTAATTTTTGATTGATTTTTTCTTCCTATTAACTATTACGCTCAATTGAGTTATTTAAGTGTTCTTAGAAGTTGCATAGGTTACAAGAACTTAAAATGTTGAAAAACTTCACGAATCGATCAGAGCAGAAAACTTGTGCGTGTTTATCTTCAAACAGAAAAATGTGTCAATTAGGCGCTCACATATTCGAATGAAATCACATTTAACCATGATATTGCAGTTGGTCTAGCGGTTAGGATTTGTGGCTTTACTAGCAAGACACGGGTTCGACTCCCAAAATGGGAAATCTGTAAAAAAAAATATAAATTAATTTCTTTTTCCTTTTAACTATTACGCTCAGTTAAGTTCTTTGAGAGTTCTTTGAAGTTGTACAGGATACAAAAACTTAAAATGTTGCAAAACTTCTGGGATCGATCAGAGCAGAAAACTTGTGCGTGTTTATCTTCAAATAGAAAAACGTGCCAATAATGCGCTCATTTTATTCGAAAAAAAATTCAGATAATATTATTATCGCAGTTGGTCTAGCGGTCAGGATTTGTGACTCTCGCCATCAAGGCCCGGGTTCGACTCCAGGATTGGAAAATCTATTAATTTTTGATTGATTTTTTTTCTTCCTATTAACTATTACGCTCAATTGAGTTCTTTAAGTGTTCTTTGAAGTTGTATAGGCTACAAGAACTTAAATTGTTGAAAACTTCATGAATCGATCAGAGCAGAAAACTTGTGCGTGTTTATCTTCAAATAGAAAAAAGTACCATTAAAGCGCTCATTTTATTCGAAAAAGAAATACAAATAAAATTATTATCCCATTTGGTCTAGCGGTCAGGATTTGTAGCTCTCAGCCACAAGCCCCGGGTTCGACTCCCGGATTTGAAAAACTATAAATTTTTTAATTGATTTTTTCTTCCTATTAACTATTACGCTCAATTGAGTTCTTCAAGAGTTCTTTCAAGTTGTATAGGTTACAAGAACTTAAAATGTTGAAAAACTTCTGAATCGATCAGAGCAGAAAACTTGTGCGTGATTATCTTCAAACAGAAAAATGTTCCAATTAGGCGCTCACGTATTCGAAAAAAAAATACATTCAACCTTGATATTGCAGTTGGTCTAGCGGTCAGGATTTGTGGCTTTACTAGCAAGACACGGGTTCGACTCCCAAAATGGGAAATCTATAAAAAAAATGAAATTAATTTTTTTTCCTTTTAACTCTTACGCTCAATTGAATTCTTTGAGAGTTCTCTCAAGTTGTATAGGATACAATTACTTAAAATGTTGCAAAACTTCTTGGATCGATCAGAGCAGAAAACTTGTGCGTGTTTATCTTCAAATAGAAAAAGATGCCATTAATGCGCTCACAATATTCGAAAAAAAATACAGATAAAATGGATATCCCAGTTGGTCTAGCGGTCAGGATTTGTGGCTCTCACCCAAAAGGCTCGGGTTCGTCTAGCGGACTGGGGAATCTGTCAATTTTTCAATTGATTTTTTTTTCCTATTAACAATTACGCTCAATTGAGTTCTTTAAGAGTTCTTTTAAGTTGTATAGGTTACAAGAACTTAAAATGTTGAAAAACTTCACGAATCGATCAGAGCAGAAAACTTGTGCGTGTTTATCTTCAAATAGAAAAACGTCCCAATTAGGCGCTCACTGTATTCGAAAAAAAATACAGATAACAGTAATATCCCAGTTGGTCTAGCGGTCAGGATTTGTGACTCTCAACCACAAGGCCCGAGTTCGACTCCCGGACTGGTAAATCTAGTAATTTTTTAATTGATTTTTTCTTCCTATTAACTATTACGCTCAATTGAGTTCTTCAAGAGTTCTTTCAAGTTGTATAGGTTACAAGAACTTAAAATGTTGAAAAACTTCATGAATCTATCAGAGCAGAAAACTTGTGCGTGTTTATCTTCAAATAGAAAAAGGTGCCATTAATGCGCTCACAATATTCGAAAAAAAATACAGATAAAATGGATATCCCAGTTGGTCTAGCGGTCAGGATTTGTGGCTCTCACCCACAAGGTTTGGGTTCCACTCCCGGACAGGGAAATCTATAAATTTTTTAATTGATTTTTTCTTCCTATTAACTATTACGCTCAATTGAGTTCTTTAAGAGTTCTTTTAAGTTGTATAGGTTACAAGAACTTAAAATGTTGAAAAACTTCACGAATCGATCAGAGCAGAAAACTTGTGCGTGTTTAACTTCAAACAGAAAAAATGTGTCAATTAGGCGCTCACGTATTGAAAAAAAAATCACATTTAACCTTGATATTGCAGTTGAACTAGCGGTTAGGATTAGTGATTTTACTAACAAGACACGAGTTCGACTCCCGAAATGGGGAATCTATAAAAAAAAATTAAAACTAATTTCTTTTTCCTATTAGATATTACGCTCAATTGAGTTCTTTGAGATTTCTTTGAAGTTGTATAGGATACAAGAACTTGAAATGTTGCAAAACTTCTTGGATCAATCAGAGCATAAGACTTATGTGTGTTTATCTTCAAACAGAAAAACGTGCCAATTAGGCGCTCACTGTATTCGAAAAAAAAATCACAATTAACCTTGATATTGCAATTGCTCTAGCAGTTAGGATTAGTGGCTTTCACCAACAAGACACTGGTTCGACTCCCGGAAATATGAAATCCATAAAAAAAAATTTAAAATTTTTTTCTTTTTCCTATTAACTATTACGCTCAATTGAGTTCTTTGAGAGTTCTTTGAAGTTGTATAGGATACAAGAACTTAAAATGTTGCAAAACTTCTTGGATCGATCAGAGCAGAAAACTTGTTGCTGTTTATCTTCAAACAGAAAAACGTGCTAATTAGGCGCCCACTGTTTTCGAAAAAAAAATCACAATTAACCTTGATATTGCAGTTGGTCTAGCGGTCAGGAGTCAGGAGTTGAGGCTCTCACCCACAATGTCCCGGTTCGACTCCCGGACTGGGAAAATTTTTTCTTTTAGCTCATTTTTCAAATAAAAACTGATATAATTTCTTAATAAGTATTTCGCTCAAATGTGTTCTTTGAAGCTGTATAGGATACAAGAACTTAAAATGTTGAGATATTTCATGGATCGACCATAGTAGAAAACTTGTGCGCCTTTGCCTTCGAAAAAAAAACGTGCCAATTAGGCGTTCACTTTAATGGGACAAAATTACACCTAACCTTCATCTCCCAGTTGGTCTAGCAGTTAGGATTTGTGGATTACACCCACAAGACCCGGGTTAGACTCCTGGAATGGAAAATCTATGAAAAAAATAAAATTGATTTCTTTTTCCCAATAACTATTACGCTCAATTGAGTTCTTTGAGAGTTCTTTGAAGTTGTATAGGATACAAGAATTTTAAAAGTTGCAAAACTTCTTGGATCGATCAGAGCAGAAAACCTGTGCGTGTTTATCTTCAAATAGAAAAACGAGCCATTAAGGCGCTCACTTTGTTCTAAGAAATTACAGATAATATTAATATCCCAGTTGGTCTAGCGGTCAGGATTTGTGGCTCTAACTCAAAAGGACCGGTTTCGACTCCTGGACTGGGAAATCTATTAAGTTTTTAATTGATTTTTTCTTCCTATTAATTATTACGCTCAATTGAGTTCTTTAAGAGTTCTTTGTAGTTGTATAGGTTACAAGAACTTAAAATGTTGCAAAACTTCTTGGATCGATCAGAGCATAAGACTTATGTGTGTTTATCTTCAAATAGAAAAACGTGCCATTAAGGCGCTCATTTTATTCAAAAAAAAATACGGATAACATTAATATCTCAGTTGTTCTAGCGGTCAGGATTTGTAGCTCTCACCCACAAGGACCGGGTTCGACTCCCTGACTGGGAAAGCTATTAATTTTTTAATTGATTTTTTTCTTCCTATTAATTATTACGCTCAATTGAGTTCTTTAAGAGTTCTTTGAAGTTGTGTAGGTTACAAAAACTTAAAATGTTCCAAAACTTCGTGGATCGATCAGAGCATAAGACTTATGTGTGTTTATCTTCAAATAGAAAAACGTGCCATTAAGGCGCTCATTTTATTCAAAAAAAAATACGGATAACATTAATATCTCAGTTGTTCTAGCGGTCAGGATTTGTAGCTCTCACCCACAAGGACCGGGTTCGACTCCCTGACTGGGAAAGCTATTAATTTTTTAATTGATTTTTTTCTTCCTATTAATTATTACGCTCAATTGAGTTCTTTAAGAGTTCTTTGAAGTTGTGTAGGTTACAAAAACTTAAAATGTTCCAAAACTTCGTGGATCGATCAGAGCATAAGACTTGTGCGTGTTTATCTTCAAATAGAAAAACGCGCCATTGAGGCGCTCAGTTTAATCGAAAAAAAAATACAGATAACATTAATATCCCAGTTGGTCTGGCGGTAAGGATTCGGAGCTCTCAACCATAAGGCCCAGGTTCGACTCCCGCACTGGGGAATCTATCAAATTTTTAATTGATTTTTTCTTCCTATTAATTATTACGCTCAATTGAGTTCTTTAAGAGTTCTTTGAAGTTGTATAGGTTACAAGAATTTGAAATGTTGCGAAACTTCTTGGATCGATCAGAGCATAAGACTTGTGCGTGTTTATCTTCAAATAGAAAAACGCGCCAATAAGGCGCTCAGTTTATTCAGAAAAAAACACAGACAAAATTAATATCCCAGTTGGTCTAGCGGTCAGGACTTGTAGCTCTCACCCACAAGGAACAGGTTCGACTCCCGCATTGGGAAATCTACTACACTTTTAATTGATTTTTTCTTCCTATGAACTTTTACGCTCAATTGAATTCTTTAAGAGTTCTTTGAAGTTGTATAGGTTACAAGAACTTAAAATAATGAAAAACTCCTAGGAACGATCAGAGCAGAAAACTTGTGCGTGTTTATCTTCAAACAGAAAAAGGTGCCAATTAGGCGCTCACTGTTTTCGAAAAAATCACATTTAACCTTGATTTTGCAAATGGCCTAGAGGTCAGAATTTGTGACTCTCACCCACAAAGCCCGGGTTCGACAACCGGACAGGGAAAAATTTTTCTTTTAGCTCAAACTTCAAAAAAAAATTGAAATGAATTTCTCAACAAGTATTTCGCTCAAAAGAATTCTTTGAAGCTGTATAGGATACAAAAACTTAAAGGTTGAGAATTTTCATGGATCGACCATAGTAGAAAACTTGTGCGTGTTTATCTTCAAATAGAAAAACGCGCCAATTAGGCGCTCACTGTGTTCGAAAAAAATACAGATAACAGTAATATCCCAGTTGGTCTAGAGGTCAGGATTTGTAGCTCTCACCCACAAGGACCGAGTTCGACTCCCGGACTGGGGAATCTATCAAATTTTTAATTGATTTTTTCTTCCTATTAATTATTACGCTCAATTGAGTTTTTTAAGAGTTCTTTGAAGTTGTATAGGTTACAAGAATTTGAAATGTTGCGAAACTTCTTGGATCGATCAGAGCATAAGACTTGTGCGTGTTTATCTTCATATAGAAAAACGCGCCAATAAGGCGCTCAGTTTATTCAGAAAAAAAATACAGATAAAATTAATATCCCAGTTGGACTAGTGGTCAGGATTGGTAGCTCTCACCCACAAGGACCAGGTTCGACTCCCGTATTCGGAAATCTACTACATTTTTAATTGATTTTTTCTTCCTATGAACTTTTACGCTCAATTGAGTTCCTTAAGAGTTCTTTGAAGTTGTATAGGTTACAAGAACTTAAAATGTTGAAAAACTCCTAGGAACGATCAGAGCAGAAAACTTGTGCGTGTTTATCTTCAAACAGAAAAAGGTGCCAATTAGGCGCTCACTGTTTTTGAAAAAATCACATTAAAGCTTGATTTTGCAAATAGCCTAGAGGTCAGAATTTGTGACTCTCACCCACAAAGCCCGGGTTCGACTACCGGACAGGGAAATTTTTTTCTTTTAGCTCAAATTTCAAAAAAAAATTGAAATGAATTTCTCAACAAGTATTTCGCTCAAAAGAATTCTTTGAAGCTGTATAGGATACAAAAACTTAAATGTTGAGAACCTTCATAGATCGACCTTAGTAGAAAACTTGTGCGTCTTTGCCTTCGAAAAGAAAAACGTGCCGATTAGGCGTTGATTTTATGGGGACAAAATTACACCTAACCTTCATATCCCAGTTGGTCTAGCAGTTAGGAGTGGTGGATTTCACCCACAAGACCCGGTTAGACTCCCGGAATGGGAAATCTATGGAAAAATTAAAATTGATTTCTTTTTCCTAATAAATATTACGCTCAATTGAGTTCTTTGAGAGTTCTTTGAAGTTGTATAAAATACAAGAGTTTAAAATGTTGCAAAACTTCTTGGATCGATCAGAGCAGTAAACCTGTGCGTGTTTATCTTTAAATAGAAAAACGAGCCATTAAGGCGCTCACTGTATTCTAAAAAAATACAGATAAAATTAACATCCAAGTTGGTCTAGCGGTCAGGATTTGTGGCTCTCACCCACAAGGCCTGGGTTCGACTCCCGGACTGGTGAAACTATTAATTTTTAAATGATTTTTTCTTCCTATTAACTATCGCACAATTGAGTTCTTTAAGATGTCTTTGAAGTTGTATAGGTTACAAGAACTTAAATTGCTGAAAAACTTCATGAATCGTTCAGGGCAGAAAACTTCTGCGTGTTTGTTTTCAAATAGAAAAACGTGCCATTAAAGCGCTCACTTAATTCCAAAAAAATACAGCTATACTTGACATCCCAGTTGGTCTAGCGGTCAGGATTTGTGGCTCTCACCCACAAGGCCCGGTTTCGACTCCCGGACTGGGAAATCTATTCATTTTTCAATTGATTTTTTCTTCCCATTAACTATTACGCTCAATTGAGTTCTTTAAGGTTTCTTTGATGTTGAATAGGTTACAAGAACTTAAATTGTTGAAAAACTTCATGAATCGATCAGAGCAGAAAACTTGTGCGTGTTTATCTTCAAATAGAAAAACGTGCCATTAAGGCGCTCACTGTATTCGAAAAAAAATCACATTTAATCTTGATATTTCAGTTGGTCTAGCGGTTAGGATCTGTGGCTTCACTATCAAGACACGGGTTGGACTCCCGGAATGGGAAATCTATAAAAAAAAAATTAAAATTAATTTCTTTTTCCTATTAGCTATTACGCTCAATTGAGCTCTTTGAGAGTTCTTTGAAGTTGTATAGGATACAAGAACTGTTGCAAACTTCTTGGATCGATCAGAGCAGAAAACTTGTGCGTGTTTATCTTCAAATAGAAAAAAAACGTGCCATTAAGGCGCTCACTTAATTCGAAAAAAAATACATATAACATTGACAACCCAGTTGGTCTAGCGGTCAGGATATGTGGCTCTCACCCACAAGGCCCGGGTTCGACTCCCGGACTAGGAAATCTCTTCATTTGTCAATTGATTTTTTCTTACTATTAACTATTACGCTCAATTGAGTTCATTAAGATTTTTGTGAAGTTGTATAGAATACAAGAACTCAAAATGTTGCAAAACTTCTTGGATCGATCAGAGCAGAAAACTTGTGCGTAATTATCTTCAAATAGAAAAACGTGTCATTAAGGCGCTCACTGTATTCCAAAAAAAAATACAGATAACAGTAAAAGCCCAGTTGGTCTAGCGGTCAGGATTTGTGGCTCTCACCCACAAGGCCCGGGTTCGACTCCCGGACTGGGAAGTCTATTAATTTTTCAATTGATTTTTTCTTCCTTCTAACTATTACGCTCAATTGAGTTCTTTAAGATTTCTTTGAAGTTGTATAGGTTACAAGAATCTAAATTGCTGAAAAGCTTCATGAATCGTTCAGTGCAGAAAACTTGAGCGTGTTTATCTTCAAACAGAAAAACGTGCCAATTAGGCGATCACTGTATTCGAAAAAAATCACATTTAACCATGATATTGCACTTGGTCTAGCGGTTAGGATTAGTGGCTTTCACCAACAAGGCCCGGGTTCGACTCCCGGACTGGGAAATCTATTAATTTTGCAATTGATTTTTTCTTCCTTCTAACTATTACGCTCAATTGAGTTCTTTAAATTTTTTTTGAAGTTGTATAGGTTACAAGAATCTAAATTGCTGAAAAGCTTCATGAATCGTTCAGTGCAGAAAACTTGAGCGTGTTTATCTTCAAACAGAAAAACGTGCCGATTAGGCGCTCACTGTATTCGAAAAAAAACCACATTTAACCTTGATATTGCACTTGGTCTAGCAGTTAGGATCTGTGGCTTCACAAACAAGACACGGGTTCGACTCCCGGAATGGGAAATCTATAAAAAAAAATTAAAATTAATTTCTTTTTCCTATTAGCTATTACGCTCAATTGAGCTCTTTGAGAGTTCTTTGAAGTTGTATAGGATCCAAGAACTTAAAATGTTGCAAAACTTCTTGGATCGATCAGAGCAGAAAACTTGTGCGTGTTTATCTTCAAATAGAAAAACGTGCCATAAAGGCGCTCACTTTATTCTAAAACTTACAGATAAAATTAATATGCCAGTTGGTCTAGCGTTCAGGATTTGTGGCTTTCACCCACAAGGCCCGGGTTCGGCTCCATGACTGGGAAATCTATTAATGTTTCAAATGATTTTTTTTTCCTATTAACTATTACGCTCAATTGAGTTCTTTAAGATTTCTTTAAAGTTGTATAGGTTACAAGAACCTAAATTGCTGAAAAACTTCACGAATCGTTAAGGGCAGAAAACTTGTGTGTGTTTATCTTCAAACAGAAAAACGTGCCAATTAGGCGCTCACTGTATTCAAAAAAAATCACATTTAACCTTGATATTGCACTTGGTCTAGCAGTTAGGATCTGTGGCTTCACAAACAAGACACGGGTTCGACTCCCGGAATGGGAAATCTATAAAAAAAAAAATTAATTTCTTTTTCCTATTAGCTATTTCGCTCAATTGAGCTCTGTGAGAGTTCTTTGAAGTTGTATAGGATCCAAGAACTTAAAATGTTGCAAAACTTCTTGGATCGATCAGAGCAGAAAACTTGTGCGTGTTTATCTCCAAATAGAAAAACGTGCCATAAAGGCGCTCACTTTATTCTAAAAATTACAGATAATATTAATATCCCAGTTGGTCTAGCGGTCAGGATATGTGGCGGATACCCACAAGGCCCGGGTTCGACTCCCGGACTGGTGAATCTATTAATTTTTCAAATGATTTTTTCTTCCTATTAACTATTACGCTCAATTGAGTTCTTTAAGATTTTTTTGAAGTTGTATAGGTTACAAGAACTTAAATTGCTAAAAAAACTTCATGAATCGATCAGAGCAGAAAATTTGTGCGTGTTTATCTGCAAATAGAAAAACGTGCCATTAAGGCGCTCACTTAATACCAAAGAAAAAATACAGCTAACATTGACATCCCAGTTGGTCTAGCGGTCAGGAGTTGTGGCTCTCACCCACAAGGCCCGGGTTCGACTCCCGGAATGGGAAATCTATAAAAAAAAATTAAAATTAATTTCTTTTTCTTATTAGCTATTACTCTCAATTGAGCTCTTTGAGAGTTCTTTGAAGTTGTATAGGATCCAAGAACTTAAAATGTTGCAAAACTTCTTGGATCGATCAGAGCAGAAAACTTGTGCGTGTTTATCTCCAAATAGAAAAACGTGCCATAAAGGCGCTCACTTTATTCTAAAAATTACAGATAATATTAATATCCCAGTTGGTCTAGCGGTCAGGATATGTGGCGGATACCCACAAGGCCCGGGTTCGACTCCCGGACTGGTGAATCTATTAATTTTTCAAATGATTTTTTGTTCCTATTAACTATTACGCTCAATTGAGTTCTTTAAGATTTTTTTGAAGTTGTATAGGTTACAAGAACTTAAATTGCTAAAAAAAACTTCATGAATCGATCAGAGCAGAAAATTTGTGCGTGTTTATCTGCAAATAGAAAAATGTGCCATTAAGGCGCTCACTTAATACCAAAGAAAAAATACAGCTAACATTGACATCCCAGTTGGTCTAGCGGTCAGGAGTTGTGGCTCTCACCCACAAGGCCCGGGTTCGACTCCCGGAATGGGAAATCTATAAAAAAAAATTAAAATTAATTTCTTTTTCCTATTAGCTATTACTCTCAATTGAGCTCGTTGAGAGTTCTTTGAAGTTGTATAGGATCCAAGAACTTAAAATGTTGCAAAACTTCTTGGATCGATCAGAGCAGAAAACTTGTGCGTGTTTATCTTCAAATAGAAAAACGTGCCATAAAGGCGCTCACTTTATTCTAAAATTTACAGATAATATTAATATCCCAGTTGGTCTAGCGTTCAGGATTTGTGGCTTTCACCCACAAGGCCCGGGTTCGGCTCAATGACTGGGAAATCTATTAATGTTTCAAATGATTTTTTTTTCCTATTAACTATTACGCTCAATTGAGTTCTTTAAGATTTCTTTAAAGTTGTATAGGTTACAAGAACCTAAATTGCTGAAAAACTTCATGAATCGTTAAGGGCAGAAAACTTGTGTGTGTTTATCTTCAAACAGAAAAACGTGCCAATTAGGCGCTCACTGTATTCAAAAAAAATCACATTTAACCTTGATATTGCACTTGGTCTAGCAGTTAGGATCTGTGGCTTCACAAACAAGACACGGGTTCGACTCCCGGAATGGGAAATCTATAAAAAAAAAAATTAATTTCTTTTTCCTATTAGCTATTACGCTCAATTGAGCTCTTTGAGAGTTCTTTGAAGTTGTATAGGATCCAAGAACTTAAAATGTTGCAAAACTTCTTGGATCGATCAGAGCAGAAAACTTGTGCGTGTTTATCTTCAAATAGAAAAACGTGCTATAAAGGCGCTCACTTTATTCTAAAAATTACAGATAATATTAATATCCCAGTTGGTCTAGCGGTCAGGATATGTGGCGGATACCCACAAGGCCCGGGTTCGACTCCCGGACTGGTGAATCTATTAATTTTTCAAATGATTTTTTTCTTCCTATTAACTATTACGCTCAATTGAGTTCTTTAAGATTTTTTTGAAGTTGTATAGGTTACAAGAACTTAAATTGCTAAAAAAAACTTCATGAATCGATCAGAGCAGAAAATTTGTGCGTGTTTATCTGCAAATAGAAAACGTGCCATTAAGGCGCTCACTTAATACCAAAAAAAAATACAGCTAACATTGACATCCCAGTTGGTCTAGCGGTCAGGAGTTGTGGCTCTCACCCACAAGGCCCGGGTTCGACTCCCGGACTGGGGAATCTATTCATTTTTCAATTGATTTTTTCTTCCTATTAACTATTACGCTCAATTGAATTCTTTAAGTTTTCTTTGAAGTTGTATAGGTTACAAGAACTTAAATTGTTGAAAAACTGCATGAATCGATCAGAGCAGAAAACTTGTGCGTGTTTATCTTCAAATAGAAAAAACGTGTCATTAAGGCGCTCACTTAATTCGAAAAAAATTCAGCTAACATTGACATCCCAGTTGGTCTAGCGGTCAGGATTTGTGGCTCTGACTCACAAGGCCCGGGTTCGATTCCCGGACTGGTAAATCTGTTCATTTTTCAATTGATTTTTTCTTCCTATTAACTATACGCTCAATTGAGTTCTTTAAGTTTTCTTTGAAGTTGTATAGGTTACAAGAACTTAAATTGTTGAAAAACTGCATGAATCGATCAGAGCAGAAAATTTGTGCGTGTTTATCTGCAAATAGAAAAACGTGCCAGTTAGGCGCTCACTGTATTCGAAAAAATCACATTTAACTTTGATATTGCAGTTGGTCAAGCGGTTAGGATTAGTGGCTTTCACCAACAAGGCCCGGGTTCGACTCCCGGACTGGGAAATCTATTAATTTTTCAATTGATTTTTTCTTCCTTCTAACTATTACGCTCAATTGAGTTCTTTAAGATTTCTTTGAAGTTGTATAGGTTACAAGAATCAAAATTGCTGAAAAGCTTCATGAATCGTTCAGTGCAGAAAACTTGAGCGTAATTATCTTCAAACAGAAAAACGTGCCGATTAGGCGCTCACTGTATTCGAAAAAAAATCACATTTAACCTTGATATTGCACTTGGTCTAGCAGTTAGGATCTGTGGCTTCACAAACAAGACACGTGTTCGACTCCCGGAATGGGAAATCTATAAAAAAAAATTAAAATTAATTTCTTTTTCCTATTAGCTATTACGCTCAATTGAGCTCTTTGAGAGTTCTTTGAAGTTGTATAGGATCCAAGAACTTAAAATGTTGCAAAACTTCTTGGATCGATCAGAGCAGAAAACTTGTGCGTGTTTATCTTCAAATAGAAAAACCTGATATAAAGGCGCTCACTTTATTCTAAAAATTACAGATAATATTAATATCCCAGTTGGTCTAGCGGTCAGAATTTGTGGCGGATACCCACAAGGCCCGGGTTCGACTCCCGGACTGGTGAATCTATTAATTTTTCAAATGATTTTTTCTTCCTATTAACTATTACGCTCAATTGAGTTCTTTAAGATTTTTTTGAAGTTGTATAGGTTAGAAGAACTTGAATTGCTTAAAAAACTTCATGAACCGATCAGAGCAGAAAATTTGTGCGTGTTTATCTGCAAATAGAAAAACGTGCCATTAAGGCGCTCACTTAAAACCAAAAAAAAAATACAGCTAACACTGACATCCCAGTTGGTCTAGCGGTCAGGAGTTGTGGCTCTCACCCACAAGGCCCGGGTTCGACTCCCGAACTGGGAAATCTATTCATTTTTCAATTGGTTTTTTTCTTCCTATTAACTATTACGCTCAATTGAGTTCTTTAAGTTTTCTTTGAAGTTGTATAGGTAACAAGAACTTAAATTGTTGAAAAACTGCATGAATCGATCAGAGCAGAAAACTTGTGCGTGTTTATCTTCAAATAAAAAAAACGTGCCATTAAGGCGCTCAATTAATTCGAAAAAAATTCAGCTAACATTGACATCCCAGTTGGTCTAGCGGTCAGGATTTGTGGCTCTCAACCACAAGGCCCGGGTTCGATTCCCGGACTGGTAAATCTATTCATTTTTCAATTGATTTTTTCTTCCTATTAACTATTACGCTCAATTGAGTTCATTAAGATTTTTGTGAAGTTGTATAGGATACAAGAACTCAAAATGTTGCAAAACTTCTTGGATCGATCAGAGCAGAAAACTTGTGCGTGTTTATCTTCAAATAGAAAAACGTGCCATCAAGGCGCTCACTGTATTCCAAAAAAAATTCAGCTAACATGGACATCCCAGTTGGTCTAGCGGTCAGGATTTGTGGCTCTCACTCACAAGGCCCGGTTTCGACTCCCGGACTGGGAAATCTATTCATTTTTCAATTGATTTTTTCTTCCCATTAACTATTACGCTCAAATGAGTTCATTAAGATTTTTGTGAAATTGTATAGGATACAAGAACTCAAAATATTGCAAAACTTCTTGGATCGATCAGAGCAGAAAACTTGTGCGTGTTTATCTTCAAATAGAAAAACGTTCCATTAAGGCGCTAAGTGTATTCCAAAAAAAAATACAGATAACATTATTATCCCAGTTGGTCTAGCCGTCAAGATTTGTGGCTCTCACCCACAAGGCACGGGGTCGACTCCCGGACTGGGAAATCTATTAATTTTTCAATTGATCTTTTCTTCCTGTTAACTATTACGCTCAATTGAGTTCTTTAAGACTTCTTTGAAGTTGTATAGGTTACAAGAACCTAAATTGCTGAAAAACTTCATGAATCGTTCAGGGCAGAAAACTTGTGCGTGTTTATTTTCAAACAGAAGAACGAGCCAATTAGGCGCTCACTGTATTCGAAAAAAATCACATTTAACCTTGATATTGCACTTGGTCTAGCGGTTACGATCTGTGGCTTCACTAACAAGACACGGGTTCGACTCCCGATGGGAAATCTATAAAAAAATTATAATTAATTTCTTTTTCCTATTAGCTATTACACTCAATTGAGCTCTTTGAGAGTTCTTTGAAGTTGTATAGGATACAAAAACTTAAAATGTTGCAAAACTCCTTGGATCGATCAGAGCAGGAAACTTGTGCTTGTTTATCTTCAAATGGAAAAAACGTGCCATTAAGGCGCTCACTTAATTCGGAAAAAATTCAGCTAACATTGACATCACAGTTGGTCTAGCGGTCAAGATTTGTGGCTCTCACCCGCAAGGCCCAAGTTCGACTCCCTGACTGGGAAATTTATTCATTTTTCAGTTGATTTTTTCTTCCTATTAATTATTACGCTCAATTGAGTTCATTAAGATTTTTGTGAAATTGTATAGGATACAAGAACTCAAAATGTTGCAAAACTTCTTGGATCGATCAGAGCAGAAAACTTGTGCGTGTTTATCTTCAAATAGAAAAACGTGCCATTAAGGCGCTCACTGTATTCCAAAAAAATACCGATATCATCAATATCCCAGTTGGTCTAGCGGTCAGGATTTGTGGCTCTCACCCACAATATCCGGGTTCGACTCCCGGACTGGGAAATCTATTAATTTTTCAATTGATTTTTTCTTCCTGCTAACTATTACGCTCCATTGAGTTCTGTAAGATTTCTTTAAAGTTGTATAGGTTACAAGAACCTAAATTGCTGAAAAACTTCATGAATCGTTCAGGGCAGAAAACTTGTGTGTGTTTATCTTCAAACAGAAAAACGTGCCAATTAGGCGCTCACTGTATTAAAAAAAATCACATTTAACCTTGATATTGCACTTGGTCTAGCGGTTAGGATCTGTGGCTTCACTAACAAGACACGGGTTCGACTCCCGGAATGGGAAATCTATAAAAAAAAATTAAAGTTAATTTCTTTTTCCTATTAGCTATTACGCTCAATTGAGCTCTTTGAGAGTTCTTTGAAGTTGTATTGGATACAAGAATTTAAAATGTTGCAAAACTTCTTGGATCGATAAGAGCAGAAAACTTGCGCGTCTTTGCCTTCGAAAAGAAAAGCAAGCCAATTAGGCGTTCATTTTATGGGTGCAAAAATACACCTAACCTTCATATCCCAGTTGGTCTAGCAGTTAGGATTTGTGGGTTACACCCACAAGACCCGAGTTCGACTCCCGGAATGGGAAATCTATTAATTTTTCAATTGATTTTTTCTTCCTATTAACTGTTACGCTCAATTGAGTTCTTTAAGATCTCTTTGAAGTTGTATAGGTTACAAGAACTTAAAATGTTGAAAAACTTCTAGGAACGATCAGAGCAGTAAACTTGTGCGTGTTTATCTTCAAACAGAAAAAGGTGCCAATTAGGCGCTCACTGTTTTCGAAAAAATCACATTTAACCTTGATTTTGCAAATGGCCTAGAGGTCAGAATTTGTGACTCTCACCCACAAAGCCCGGGTTTGACTACCGGACAGGGAAAATTTTTTCTTTTAGCTCAAATTTCAAAAAAAAATTGAAATGAATTTCTCAACAAGTATTTCGCTCAAAAGAATTCTTTGAGGCTGTATAGGATACAAAAATTTAAATGTTGAGAAACTTCATGGATCGACCATAGTAGAAAACTTGTGCGTCTTTGCCTTCGAAAAGAAAAACGTGCCAATTAGGCGTTGATTATATGGGGACAAAATTACACCTAACCTTCATATCACAGTTGGTCTAGCAGTTAGGATTTGTGGATTTCACCCACAAGACCCGGGTTAGACTCCCGGAATGGGAAATCTATGAAAAAATTAAAATTGATTTCTTTTTCCTAATAACTATTACGCTCAATTGAGTTCTTTGAGAGTTCTTTGAAGTTGTATAGGATACAAGAATTTAAAATGTTGCAAAACATCTTGGATCGATCAGAGCAGTAAACCTGTGCGTGTTTATCTTCAAATAGAAAAACGAGCCATTAAGGCGCTCACTGTATTCTAAAAAATTACAGGTAACATTAACATCCCAGTTGGTCTAGCGGTCTGGGTTCGACTCCGGGACTGGTGAGTCTATTAATTTTTAAATGATTTTTTCTTCCTATTAACTATTACGCTCAATTGAGTTCTTTAAGATTTCTTTGAAGTTGTATAGGTTACAAGAACTTAAATTGCTGAAAAACTTCATGAATCGTTCAGGGCAGAAAACTTGTGCGTGTTTGTTTTCAAATAGGAAAACGTGCCATTAAGGCGCTCACTTAATTCCAAAAAAAAACAGCTAAACTTGACATCCCAGTTGGTCTAGCGGTCAGGATTTGTGGCTCTCACCCACAAGGCCCGGGGTCAACTCCCGGACTGGTAAATCTATTCTGTAACATTCGCTCGGAAGATACATATCGACGGAAAACAAAACTAAGTCTTAAGACGACTGGCTAGCGTCTAAACAGAGCTTTGCATGCTTTTCACCGTCTCTACCAAGCCAGTACTTTTCGGTGGTCTTTTCTAACATCGGGTCGACAAAAACGTTACTGCCTTCGGCTTCGGTCAAAACACTCAAATTAACTAGATTACATGCAGAAATAGTGAGGTCATGGCTGGGTCTCAGTATCCCCAGACCACGAGGTCACTCCTAAAAACAGGGCTACTACTTATTATATTACTATTGTTTTTGTTCAGAAGATAAAAATCATCATCTCCATCGAAGATGGATCAACCCTTTCCCCCAACTCCTAGCTTCTCATCCCTATCAAAATGAATCCAGATATTAATTAAATTCAAGTCAGGACATGACAGGAAGCTAAAAGTTTATGCAACAGGATAAAAATTTCAGTTCCTTTACCCTTCCGGATTGATGAATCCGCTGGATCAAGCTTGTTAATCTTGACTTCCTCTTAATCCGGAGGGCTGTCCTCCACCCTTCACCGTTGTTCGCAACGGCCTTGCAACTATTGTAGCAGCACAATAGTTGCAACTCGGAGTGTTCTTCTGTTACTCTGTAACTCGTTGTTGTTTTCCGATCTCAATTTCGTTGTTGTTGCTAGCGCAGCTAATGTTGTTCTCTTTTTCTTTCTCGCTTTAGTCAAAATGGCCGTTTCTGACGTTTCTCAGAAATATGACGTCATAATTCGAATTTTTGAAATTTTAAAATACCAGAATATTCTAGCCCTCACCGTTTGCCCAATCGTTCCAATAACGTTCTTAGTTCGTAATAACCACCAATCCGGAAGGCTCGCTGCTAAAAACTCGAAGTCTGCATAAATTGCATTTTGGCCATTCTGGCCGAATGTCACATACTCCCCGGACAGTCCCGTCAATGTCCTCATTGAATCGCACAATGTTCGTAAAATGGTTACAGTGTCATCGAACAGAATTTATAAAATGCACGAAATTACTTTTATCCACGTCACATCGACTCACTGCAGAACATAAATGGCATCATTCTACATCACTATAGCCTTCAAATTCTTTCATTAATCTGCACATTGAGGATATGACCTAAGATAAAACATATTTTCTGACTTCCAGTGTCAATGTCCCGATTAAAACTTTTTCTCTTTGATTTAAAAGGTGTTGGCTTGCAGGACAGTCCTGCCAACCAACAAGCTAAATTTATCCTTTTATGCTTCTTCCCTTCGGACATCTTGCTTGTTTATTGTCCTGAATTTTAAAACTAAGAAACTTTGTGGTTAGAAAGAACAATGAAACAATCTCCCTCTTCGAGAGATTACTCAAGCCTTCCATGTCACCACAAAGTGATCAGTCTTCCTAAGTGATTAAAAACAATCATGCATGCTGGAATATTTAAATATACTCTCCTCTTAAGCCTTTCTAAATAAATAATAAGTGTCTCTAAAGCCACTTCAACTAAAATCAAAATGCAAATTTATAAATGCAACAATTTCAAAACTCAACTAAATGTTTCAGTTTTCAATTACAACTTGGTTGCTTGGTTTCTCACTTGAGTTTTTCACACACAAAAACAATTCTGAGTTTTAACTTTTCTTCATCACTCCTTTGTTTTCTTCTTTTTTCGTCGTTTAGAAGTTCTAAAACTTCTAAATTCTTCTAATTTTCTTTCTTGTTGCCTCTTGTTTTCTCGACCATTCATCAATGTTCCATTTCTTCCTCCTGTGATACTGACTCCGCACTTTCGGTTTCCGTGTCTTGTAGCACGTCGTTGGCTATCCTGACGCTGTTGGAAGCCGTCCTCCAACACTTCTGCTCTTCTACCCTCTGTTTACAGCAAGGTAGGGGATCCACGTTGGATTCTCTGTTTCTGCAGAAGCTGTTGTGGAGACACAACGTCACGTTTCTCTCCAAATCTTCTTTCAGCATCTCTGCCTTCTCATTTCCACTACGCTCACTCGTCCTGGAAATTCTTTTCACAGCGGTGGTCACTGCATTCCGATGAGTCACGAAAGCTCGCTTGAAAGCTCCTGCCCCAATGTCCAGCTGATACTCACTGTACACCCTGCCGTGCTTCGACATATGATTTTTCGCATACTCGTACAACCATGCAGTCATGTTAGCTCTGAACCATGGCATCAATCGTTTTCTTGCCCATATCTTCTTCACTTCCATCGGAATGTTTAGAACTTTGCACATTGTCTCAAAAAGATCTAAATCTTTTAGACAATCTAATTTCCGCAATTGTTCTTTCGTTGGTGCCTCCTGTCTATTATTTTCTCTCACATGAGCTTCCAGCCATCGTATCGCCATCATAACTCCCACTATCACTACTGTTACGGGCTGTGATGAATCTGGTAAACCCATGGAGAGCAGCTCTCCAGAGTCCCAGATCAACATCAGATTACCACGCTTGGGATACCACCAGGTCTGCAGCAAGCAGTGGCAAGGAAACTCGTCATGTGTCAACATGATGCTCCTCCAATTACGTCTTCCCGAAGCTTCCAGCAATGGTCCCACTTCCATCATCACTCGGTGGATTTCATCATTCTCATCTACTGCATTGTAATCTGTGACAGTTGATCCTCTCTGTTTCTGTTTCTCAAAGTCACTGAAGTTCCCGCTCACATATCCCATGAACTTCTTTCCTAGTATTGACTCCAATTCTTCTTTGGTTCTCTCTGTGACTGCTGAGAACATCTTACATAGTAACTCGTAAGACTTTTCAGACATTCTCGCCAATCTCACACACTTCGGCACTGAGAAGGCTTGATCCACAATCGTTCTTGTACTCTTCATGTCCACAGCTACGAAATGTACAGGATATCTGCTCTTGCACATTGGAGCCAACGTTGAACCCACCAAATATCGTGCTCCTGATGGTCTACGATAAGTTTCGCTGTGTATGATGTTCATTTCTGTCTCAATTGCTTCCCTCCATTTCCCTATGTATTTCTGTTCAGTCTGCAGAACTCCTGGGAATACTTCTACGCTGATGGCTGTGACCATCTCATGTTTCTGTTCTAGATTCAATAGTGACTCTAAAGAACCAAACATGCTGTAGAATCCTAGTGCAGTCACTAGATTCACATCGGTTCCTCCATGGCAATCTGCTATCAGTTCCGTTTCAGTTCTTGCTTTCATCACTACGTTTCCAAACAATACTGTCAATTGCTTGTGTTGTTTCTCCAGGGTTTTCACACAGTCTAGACCTCCACAAACGTGACCCTCCAGTCCACAGACTTCCGCCAGACAGCTACCAGGTTTGACCCAGTCTTCTGGTCCCCAGCCAGGCAACTCCACTTTATCTTCTCCGTTGCTCTTAGAGGCTGTTATCATCACATTATATATGATGTTGAGGTCACGCAGGTTACAGTCTGCATTCAGTTCCCTCTGTATGTCTTGTGTCGCCTTTAATATTGAGTCAGCGTTGGGACTAGGACACCATGATGGCCTCATCAATTCCCACACTGCCATCAAGCTCGTTCTCAGTAATTCATCTGAGAATCCCAACCCAAACTCCACTCTCTTGTCGGATTTTGGTACTGAAGGTGCAGTCACCTCTTCTTCCAAGACCAGTCCCAATTTGGCCTGTGGATTGTTAACGCTCTTAAACGTTACAATTCTGGACGTCCAGAATCTTAACAACACCGCCTGCTCATAATCGAAGAAGCAATCGCGTATGTCTTCACTCAGCAAAGGATTGTACGCGATCCCTATGATCCCGGATACGTAGCCATACGATTTCTTCTTGATCGGTCCACAGTATTCACTGGATTTCGGCAATGCTCCCATAGATTCTTTAGTGAGTCTCAGCTCCTTGTTTGAGAATCTCCTGATTTCGTCTATCTTTTTCATGGGTTCTAACTCCTCAGGTTCTTTCATGTTCACCCTCATCGGTTTACTTTGCTGCATATCCAGCAGTGCTAGCAAGAATAAGGCTTTCGTTCGCTCATCGCCTTCCCTCAACATTTTAACACAAGTGTTTAATGCAGGTACTGAAATCTGCTCTATCAGGAATCGAATGAAACAGAGAGCGTCTCTCCGCTTCGCACACGCTACTGCTGCTTCCTCCTGGACTATCAGATCCCTCAGGTTCGTCATAAGGAAAACCTTTTCCTCTTTTGATCTCTTCCTTTCTTCTGAGTCATATTCTTCGCGAGTCAGTCCCATCATGCACCAGGCGAATCTGAGTTGTAACTCTGTTCTTACGTAAGGTACTGCCACGAGAGCATGTATTCTTGGCGTAGTCCTCATTTCTTCTTCGAAATACCTCAATACTACTGCTTTCCATGAAAGGCTCACTAACTGCTCGATCGTTTCCGCCTGCACGTCAGACGACGCCAAAGTTCCATACGCCTTCTGCTTGAGGGTGGTGCCTTGCAACATCATTTCCAGATAACCCTCCATGGCTTTTTCGTCTTCCAGGGCCATCACATACCCTCTAGCCGAGTTTCGGTATTCCAACATCTCCATGTATCCACCGGTGGGTTCATCCATCGACACTGTCTCCGACACGGTTAGTCGGTTGTATTCCACTGGTGTTAGTTGTCCTGCAACACTTCCCTTTCCATGATTCATGGGAGATGGCTTGAAGTCCCTCATTTTGCTCTCTCCACATTGGCTGAGTATTTCCATTTCCAAGGTTGCTCCAGTCAGAGTGCGGTCACTCCTTTTGGATTTATAACCGGTTGACTTTATCCCCGCCATGAGAATGGGTGGCACCATCGCTATATCAGTTAATATTCTATCTGTGCCAGACAATTGATAATCACCTTGCCCCAAATCCATGACCTCCTCGACTCGTTTTCTTTTCGCTGAGTTACCAGCTTTCATCGATATTTCTGAATCCACTTTCGTCTTCCCAATTCTCCTTCATTTTCATCGCATTGATTTTATCGATCACCATTTTCGATCGCATCGTCCCTCTCCTGGTCCTTGACAGGTACACCACCTCTCCTTCATCGTCCTGCGGTGTCATCTTGATGGGAGAATTCGCTTCACTCTCATCAGTGGCTGAGTCGATCAATAACTCACTCAGTCTCCCTTCACACTCATCAAGCTTGTCAAGTACTTCTCTCATCAAGGGTTGATTGAGACCTGTTTTGAGGATGGACTGGGTCCCATAGCTCTGAATCACGGTCCAGACTTCTTCCATAAACGCCACTCTGTCCAGCTTACATCCCGTCCTACTCTCGTGGTCTCGGTGATGTACTTCCCATTCTTCTTCGGGCAGCGTTCCCAAGAAAGGTACTCTGGCTGAGGCCTCTATTCTTCTCCTCCGAGGTGATTCCATGAGGATTCTCTGGTCGTTATTTCTTGAATTGCCAGGAGAGCTGCTCTCCGGTAAATTCTGTTTCATTTCCATAAAGGCTGACGGAGGCTCCAGTGTCGAGATGCCTTCATCCGCTGGCTCAGTCGTTTCCAACGTGTCTGCATTATTCTCAAGATCACTGAAGATATTGAAATCCAGGCTGGATGTTCCTCCTGTCGATGCCCTGTCGTCTTCCCCACCAGCTTGATCTTGTTGCATGGGTTCTTCAGTCTGACGGCTTCCACCCTGTCCGTCATCTCCTTCTGACTTATCCTTGTTCGAGCTCGATGGTCCTTGTTCGTCATTGTCGGCTTCTTCCTGGAATCTCGGTATGAGCAATGTACCGGCCGATTTATCTTCCTCTTCTCCATGGACCACTTTGATTTCTTCGCAGCCGAACGGTGCTAGGAAGGTTCTCGTCTGCAATAATCCTCCAACTTTCATCTCCTTTTTCACACTGGTCAGGATTAAGGAGGCTTCAGGCAATTCGGTTCTGCCTCTCATTCTATTCTCATCGGAGCTAAGCCTAATTCCTTCCATTCCTCATCAAATCTTCCATGCTTGGGAGTCGCGGCGTTGCTTATTCGCCTTCTCGTCGCTTGATCCGTGTATGCAAATCGTGTGTGTTGTAACACGGCGGCATTTCTCCCTACGAAGTATGGATCCATCGTTCCCACGAAATTCCCTACTCTCCTTTCATTGGTTTCGAATGCTCTCAACCTAGGAGTTTGTACCACGGAAACTGCTCCGAGCAACATCCTTCTTATTAGAGGGAATTCAGGGATTGCCTCCGGTAGCTTCTTGTAATCGCCCCAGTCCTTCGTCTCTTCTCTCACCTTGTGATATGCTGCAGTGAGACGAGGCACTCTGGTTATTTCACCATTCGTTTTGTCATAGGGATCAGATTCCAAAGCTTTGGAAACACCTCGATGTGTCCTCTTTCTACTTCTCTCATGCGGTCACGGAAGTGATCGTCAAAATTGATGACTGTCATCTCTGGCTCCGATATTTTCGCAAATAACAGATCTTCACTCATGAGCTCCCGCAGTGTATGCTGCTCACACCAGTTCAGTGTACTACCGTCCACTGCCGATATGAGGTTCAGGTGCAGCACCGACCTCCTATATGCTTCCACTTTAACGTCAGGGAACGCAAACGTGACTGCTGGTCCATAGATCACTGTCACGAACTCCGTGACTCCTCTGATCAGCGCCAAGGGATCGGTTCTCATAGCCAAGCTCAGATCCGTTAATAGCGGCATGCCTCCAACATGTCGTCTAACATCTTCCTCTCTTTCAATTGTCTCGTCTTCTCCGGTTCCAAAGCGATTTTGCTGCAAGAGATATTGGATAAGAGTGTGTCTCAGGTCTCTTATTTTGTTCCACGAGTCCGTGGATTTCTTCATATCCAGGTTCCTCACTCTCTCTTTCATCTGCTCTGGACAACGTGCCAGTTTCATTAGTCCTCCCAAGTTTCCGTGGGTTATTGCGATCAATGTCAGAAGTCCATCTAGTCGCAGGTTCTGTATTCCATCCGTGAGCAGTATCGCCGGTCCTTTCACGAAACTCTCCGCTCCGAACGTCACGAACAAGGCTATTAGTTCCACTATCGATACTCTCACTACTGCTTGGAGGAATTCCTTTATCAAATAGTGCGAGACTTTCGGGTAAACTTTCGCCAAGAAGGACGCGGTCCATCCGGCTCCCAACCCTTCTAGCATGCTGTCTGTCCTTTCAAATCCCTCCTGTCCCTTCACTTCCTGGGTCCAGAAGGTTTCCAGAGTAATCTGACACATTCTGTTCACAAACTCCGCTGTCTTTTCTCCGGCATTTTCCGCCAGGTTCACCTCCTTCAACAAGTAGGCATGTATCTTCGTGATCATTACGGGGCCTTGCTGAAAAGCATCTGCACCCAATGCCGCTACTCTAGGATTCAGGTGTAGCCACTGGTTGGCTTCCGGCTTGGTTCTCAGAACCATCGCCTCCAGATGAGCTCTCGTCTCTAGTGAGTTTTTTCTTCTTGTGTCTTCACTTGCCACCTCCATTGCTCGGAACCATAAGTCGTTGGACATTGCCGTGATCACTCGATGGTCGTCGTCTATTCCCGGTTTCAGTTTGAGTTGCCGACTGAAGTTGGACAGTTCCAACCCCAGCACTTCGTCCAACACTAACACGTGTAGCGCGTGGTCCTTGAATCCTCTCATCGCGTTTGAGATATCTGACCATACTGCAGGCAGTTCAGCCTTAAGTGGCCTCAGGTTCTCCATTTCTATCATGCGATTCGCGGCCGATATGATCACATCATATTTTCCTTCCGAAAGTAAGGCTACCATTGCATACACAAACTTCAGTCCATCCGGGAAATGTGCATATCCCGGAGACAACGCGAATGCTACTCTCAATGCCACTTTATTGAATGACCCCTCCTTCGTCGCATCCACCACTTCACCCATCGACTCAAGGATGTCTTTTATCGCTGGCCATACTGCGTTTTCTGCTGTTGTAGGATCTCTGAGTCTGCTCAGAAAACCTCTACTGTGTAGATGGTCATTAATGCCAGCAAACACAATTATAATTGGGTTCAAGTCCGTCTGCCTTTGTACCCCTATAGCCAAAAACACTGATTGCAATAGGTCTAGGTCAACCGCGGCCAACATTATGACGTCCGGCCAAAACAAGGACTTGGAGGTGTACACGAACTCTGAATTCGCTACTACCATGATTTTGGCCTTCCTCATCTCTGCTTTGTCATAGGCGGCGAAGATGGTCTCATCTTTCTTTATCGCTGTCAATCCGCCATATCTCTGGGCATCACCATCTTGGTTCACTAGTTTTGGGTACACTCTCTCCTTCACATGACCAGGTGGTGTCGTCAGCTGCCTGAATATCTTCACGTGTTGTCCAATCGGCGCTCTCGCCGTCAGGAATCTTCCTGGTCTTTCTTTACGATTCCCCTCATCATGGTTCAATCTCACATCTTGCAACGGTCTCGCATTCACTGGTCCCATCGTGTTTTTAGAGGGCAGTCCCTCCAAATCAGCAAATCTCAAGGCCGTCGTGGAGCTGAAATTTATGCTAGCGGTTATCAACCAGTCTACGCCGGTTATTGAGTATAATCTGCTGACGGATAGCGTCGCTCCATTCAGCATCCTCCTTGCATCTTCGATGAAGCTTACTCTCTGGAGATCCAGCTTCATTAGTTCGTCTTTGTATATATGCCAAGGAGACGGTATGGATCTCGACCACAACAATGAGCCTCTGCTCGGTCTTTCCTCTCGACTGGTACTCGTCGTCTCCGATCTAGATGTGCCTGCTACTTCTTCGATTGGTTGGTTGACAGGTCCTATCCTTCTCCTAGGATGAATTGTTCTCCTCATCGGTGCTTCTCCCAACCGATCCTGCACGTCTGTTCTTCGACCTGGTTCGCTGGAGCTTTGTTGCCGGTAATTCGTGACGGCTGGGACCGTACCCAGGCGTGTTTCCAGGCTAGGAGGCACAAAGGTGGTAATCACCGCATCACTCACCGTTCCCTCTTCCTTCAGCACTCCTGTGTCAAAGAGTTCTGCTTCCAGCTCATCCAACCGTTCTTGGAAGACTCGATTCAACCAAGCTTGTCCTTCGATACTGTCGAAGTGGATGCCATCCGTGGTCAGTCTGGCCTGATCCATGGCTCTCAACTCATGTTCAATGTCCATGAGGATCATCCTTCCGGCATTTCGATTTGCTAGGTTCCTCAAGATGTTGTTCCATCTTATGACTCCTTCGTTGTGCCTTCTTCCTGATGCTGTCAGGCTTCTCGCGTTCATTGGCACCGTGCAAACGGTCAGTACCGCGCAACTGAACTTCTGCCAGAGAGTAGTGAACAAACACACCATCATTGACTCCCACAGTGCTTCCTGCTCGTCTGATCCTCTGGAGATATCATTCGTCCCAACTAAGATCATCACATTGGGAATCTTCCCTGGATTCATCAGTTCCACCATCCGATATAGTTGGGCTATCGTCGCGCCTCCAAAGGCCATCACCGTGGTGACACATGAGGTCCTCAAATTCGACAGCACTCTGACCAAGCTGTCTCCCAATATCAGATGAGATGTCCCGAGTGGTGGTTGCTGCAGGTTTACAGCCGGGCTCCAGGTAGCTCGATTGAAGCAGGCCCTCGGATCTGTCTCCGGAACTCCCGTGAAATTGTATTTCAATTGATTATTCTTCTGCACGTCTATTATGCGAGACACTTTCTTCGCTGGCATCTTTCGTACTTTCCTCTCTGGGATTCTCGAGCTCCCCATGAGTGGTGTCACGTTACTTATCCCTTGTCTGATCACGGTCTGGGAGAGTTGTACTCTGCCCGTATCGTCAATCGTTCCATAGGGTGCAGTCACCCCGGAACCTGGCGCATTCTTGTTAGCGACCAGTCGTCCCGCTGTCTCTATCAGTTTCCTCACTGTCTGTTCTACGACGGGGTCACCCAAGGTGTCACTAGGATCCGGGATTGTTACTCGATTCGTCTCTGCCTCTGCTGGAAGCCGTGTCTCCGTTGTTTGACTCATTTCTCGAGGCGTCAAGAGCTCCATCGGGGACTGCCCACGAGGAATATCCCTTGCAGGTATCACTTTCTCCATGGCCGTTGTCAACGCCATCTGCTCCGATCGCTCTTTGTATTCCTGCCTTAAGCGCTCGATCTCTTGACCCTGCTTTTTGTTGCAGTCTTCAAACAACTTTCTCCACATGTCCCGATCTTCCTCCATCTGGAGCATGCTTTTGGTCATCTCGTCCAGCTCCTTTTTCGTACTTCTCAGCTGATCGTTCATCTCGTCCAGATCTTGTATGGTTTGGTTCGTCTGAACCTTCTGTGTTACTTTCGCCCTTTTTGGTGGCACAGCTGCTCTCAGTGGTGAACCAGACGAGGTCGCCTCGCTGTTCATCTCCTGATGCATTATCGTCAGCCCAGGTTTAGGCTTAGAGGGCATTGGCATCTCACCTGGTTGGTAAGTCCTAGAACTTCCCAATCCAGGCTCATTCGCCAAGTCACTCCCTGAGAGAGCCCCGTTTCTCCACCTCATCACTCTCATGTTCGGGCGGTCTAGTACTCCTCTTTCTCCATATGCTGCCATCAACAGGACTTCCGTGGGGCGGTCCCCACGGTTGTCGTGCCCCAAGATGTTGATCAGGGCGGTCAGCAACATGACTACCTCTGGGTCCTCCAGAGCGAAGTCTCGATCGATCAGCCGACGATAGATCGCATCTATCATCGGTCCTACATATGCCTCTGCCAGGTCCATCAATTCATCCAAGTTGAAGTTGTCCATTCTATTGTTTTCAAGTTTGATTTGATTCGATTCGATATCTGACTCAAGTAAGTAATTTAAATGATCAATCAAGATCTAGAAAAGAAGTCACAAATATCACACTTGTCTGTTTCACCTTACATATATCGTTAAAATTTGCTTAAAAACAGTTCAGATAAAAAGATATTTATCCTAAAATTTATTAAAATGAATTGGTTTCTAAAATTTTGGAATTCGACCTAAGATTGGACAGTCCAAACTTTGGATCTATTCCCAAGATCGTCATTTAGTTGTTCATGGTCACTAACCCCTACTTACCCATGATCTTAATAACCTAACACATAACATAACATAACACACATATCACATATTACACACAACTTAGTCTTTGGCCTAACACCCTCTCGCACATCACTCAGCCTATACTTAAGTAATATTTCTTATGTAGATTTACTTGTATGTTCGTATCAGAGAATATCACGTGTACGAGCGCGTACAATTCCCGAGGATGCAGTCTTCCTCTGTTTGGATCGTACACTGGAAGCGAGAGCTCCTTCACGTCCATTTCCACAAGGAAGTCCCTCAGCCTCGTCAAAGACAAGACTAGGTTTTCTGGGTCCACGTGCTGCTTCTCTGTCGCCCTCGTTACCAAGACGCATAAGTATTTTCCCGGTATCTGCGACACCGCCGGAGGTAAGGCTGCTACGCCCCCTATCCCTGGTCTTTGCTTCTAAACGAATTCCACGTTTTTGTATTCCCTCTTAAAATCTGCCGCTAACGCTGTCCTAAAACTCATGTCTGCGGTGATTGCTATCGCACATGTTCTGTTTGTGAGTATGAAATCACTGTCTGTTAGTATTATGTTACTTGAATATTCATTTGGTAAGTTAAAATATGACTCAACTACCCTGCCTATGTCAGGTTTCTTAGGTTCTTCGCCTGTTTCTGCTTCTAAGTCTCCTGTTTCTCTTGCTATTCTTAATTTTTTTATTATCAAGTTTTCAGTGTGGGTAAGTCCTAACCCCACTCCCCGGACAAAATTATCCATCGACGTCTCCGTCGATCGCATACCGGGTATCAAGCCAAGGTTAGAAGCTGGAATGAGTAATCGTCCTTCCTGGGCAGCCCAGGAAGGATCATCTCGTTCAGTCTTGATGTATTTCATGCTTTCACGATCTACGTCTTGAATCGTGACGCTGGTCTCCTCTGGATCCGAGGTTGTTTCATTCAGCCACTCTAAGACACGCAGATTCGTCAGGTCTTGTTCATATGACTGCTGTTGCTCATCGTCGAATTCTACCTCGGGTTTCGACTAGTCGTCAACCCACTCATCGTTGTGATCATCGACTATGTCAATGTCTTGTGACACAGTTATCTCCTCTATGTCTTGTGACACAGTTATCTCCTCTAAACCCACTACTTCCTCTACTATTTTCTTTAGATCTATCCTATCCTCTACAAAGTCGTCACCGTAAGGATTGTATTTCTTTCTTGGTCTCGTCCCGTCCTTCTGACGAGTCTGCATCGTGAACGGAAGATCTGGTTCCAAGTTCTTGGGAACCTCTATCTGTTCGGGATCCTGCCAATCTTCCTCCGCGTAGGGTAAGGTTTCATCGTCCGCTTCGATCTGTTCGTTCGGATCCAGGTCCAGCGGTGTATCCGTACCTTCCTCTACGACTTCGTTTCCATCGTTCTTCTCCCTGGTGCCTTTTTCATTGACCTCACAAGCAGGATCCATCATCAGATAATCCCCTTCTTCCATGTCTGCAGGTATACACCAGTCTTCTGTCGATGGATTGTGTGGCTTTATATTCTCGTAGTGTGCGGCTCGGCCAGTACTCAGTCTATAAAAGCGTCCCTCCTGATGCACCTCTGTAATCATGAAGGGTCCCCTCCATTTTTTTAGGAGCTTTTTTGTCCCTTTCGGTGGTATAACGTTCTGGAATACCCATATGTAGTCTCCCACCGAGTAAGCCTTTGCACCAGCTGCTTTCTTGTCGAATCTTTTCCTCTGCCTTGCCTGTGCCTGCTGAGTGTTTCGTCTACACAAATCGTTCAGCTCCTGTTGGCGTCTGATCACATCCCTCACGTAGACCTGTGGGGACGTTTTCTTTCCCTCATATTCTGGGTAGAAGAAGGTTAAGGGTTAAGACTTTTCGTGTCCAGTTAGCATCATGTGTGGACTGACTCCAGTGGTGGAGTGTTGCGTGCTATTATATGCTCCCATCACCTGTGGAAGGTATTTGTCCCAATCATTCATGTACCTGGAACAATATACTCTCAGCATCGACACTAACGTCCTGTTCTGTCTTTCCACTAAGCCATTCGTCTGAGGGTGGTATGTCGTGGAGTGAGCCTGAGCAACCTGTGAGCGTCTCATAAGCTCTTTCGTAAGCTCTCCTACGAAAGCTGTTCCATTATCCGATTGAAACGTCATCGGACAACCATGTCTTGCTATCCACGTATTGATCAGGTGGTCGCATGTCTCTTCCGCCGAGGCAGTTATGCAGGGCACGGCCTCTGCATACTTCGTGAAATGATCTATCATGACCAGCACCTGATTATAACCATTGTCTTTCATGCATATCTTTTGGTGATCTATCTGCACCACATCGTTGAATTCAGACGACTCGATCGATTGTAAAGGAAATCGCAACTTCCTGGGATCCTTGACCTGTTGGCATGACAGACATGCTGTTACCCATTTCTCGCATGCCTTTTTCATCCCAGGCCACTCAAAGCGCTTCAGGATCCTCTGATATACTTTGTCGATCCCCTGATGGCCCATCTGATCATGTGACCTGAATAATAGTTCTGTCTGATAGAGTTGCGGTAACACTATCGCGTTATACTTGTATTGGACTCTGTCTTCCTCTCTTCTTTTGCAAGCCACGATCCCGTCCTTGTTCAAATATAACCTCCCTTCCTTCTGCATGAAGTATGGTCTCAGGATGCGATAACTATCCTCCTCGAGGTCCCCTTTATCCGGAGAACCATTCTCAATCCACCTTTTCAGGTTGCTTGTCATGCGATCATTTCTCTGCGCTCTTAGAAGGTCCGAGAGTCTGTATCTCGCCTTCAAGTATGTCTTCATGACCCTCATCTGACTATTCAGCTCGTTGGGCTGATGTGTGTCTTCTTCCATCTTAACGCACCAAATCTTCGCCAACGGTTGTGTTTCTTGTTCAAACGGCTGAAGATCAGTCCTGACTACCTCTTTCTGCGGCAACAGGCTTATCGAACGTTTCGATACCGCTATCGTTTCTAAGTCATCCGCTGCGTTGTCAAAGACTCTTTCGCTTGGTATAAGGTAGCGATCGCTGTCAGGATCCTGATACACCTCTCTGTCCAGGTCCCTTGCCCGAGTTTCCACTAGTAGCGTGTGTATCGCTAGTTCTGACAGTTCTGATCCCAAACTCGAGTTCATGTTTGAATAGGTGTCCATTCCTGAGTTTCGGGAATCATCATCCGTCGAAGAGGTTGTGCTGGAGACTGCACGCTCCTCCAGATCATGTCTGTGCTTTCTTTGCATCCATCTGAACTCCCCTGACAAAACCTTTTTCTCTAGGTCCTGTTTCTCATCAGGAATTTTCTCGTCTATCTCAGACTCCCCGGACAAATTTTCTTGTCCCGGGTGTTGATCTTGTGATCGCTGGTTCTTTTCATCATTCGTCTCCCCGGACAAATAGTCTTGCAGCTGATTTTGTTCTACCTTTTTACCTTCCTTATCCTGGTCCACGAAGGTGACGGTTTTCTTTCGCTTGCTGCTTCCCTGTTCTTTCTGTCCGTAAGAAGTACTGGTTAAAATCTCTTGGGGTATTGAGGATACTAGTTGCTGAACTATTGTCCTACAATCCCTCTCATTCTCTTCGTGCTGTCGTCTGGACGGCATGATCTTCGTTTTCTCACTGACAGTTAGCGATACCACTGCAGCTGTCCACTCGGGGTCATCTCTGGTCACTTCTCTTTCTAACAATCCACCCAGCATCCGCATCACCGGGTCCTCCTTGGACAGGATCTTTATCTCGGCTGCTTTCTCTACAGGTAACTCAGGGTGCCCTGGAATTGGATGTCCAGACTTATCCAACCATCTCGTTAAGGGAAGCGCTTCATAAGTTTCTTTGTCCAGAAACGAGAATCCCTCCTTTATTTCCGCCTGATTGGCCTGTTTCTGCTCCAATCTTTCATAGAACTCAGTTTTCTTGCTGAGGCTGTCAGCATTCTGGTGTTTATCACGCATCCTATGTTCGATTATCATATGGTAGCCATCCAATCTTACTATCCATCTACCAATATAACTCTGATCCATCGAGTAGGTCTTCAACCAGGATAACGCTCTGTTGTCCACGCGTAACTTGAAGGGAGCGCTCCCCAAGTATGTACGGTACTTCTCCACAAAGGTGACTACTGCAAACATTTCTGCTTTTGGTGCGCCATATTTCATCTCTGTGTCACTCAAGACTTTGCTGCCGTATGCAATGGGACGGAGAACTGTTCTTCCGTTCCATTCTTGCTCTTGATGCAAGATTCCTGAGATGGCTACCACCGATGCGTCTGTGTCGAGAACATACATGCCCTTTTCTGTAGGCATGCCCAGCACTGGCGCATCGCACAGTTCCCGCTTTATGTTCTCGAAAGCAACCTGTGTCTCATCGTTCCATTCGAACTTTTTCCCTTTGTTGCGCATCAGCTTCTGCATCGGGTACACCTTGTCCGCATATCCTTTTATGAATTCTCGGTAGTAATTGGCAAACCCTAGGAAGCTCAGGAGCTGTGTGTCCGTTCTGGGAGCTTTCCATGTCAACACTGCTTCCACTGCTTCCGGGTCCGGCCTCACACCATGCCTATCCACCATTCTTCCTAGGTACTTAATCGAGTCCCTAAGGATTTCACATTTCGATGGTTTGCACTTTAATCCTGCTCTTTTCATGCATCCAAAGACCTCATCGAGCCTATCAATGTGGTCTTCCAGGGTCGGTGTCGCTATGACTACGTCATCCACGTAACACATCACGAGGTTCCCGTACTTCTTGGTCACTCCAGTCAAAGCCTGCGCCATCAGTCTTTGAAAAGTGGCCGTTGCATTGCACAAGCCGAAGGGCATCCTCTTCCACTGGTACAATCCCAACTAGCACGCGAATCCGGTCTTCTCTCTCTCCTTTTTTCGCAGAGGGACCTGCCAGAAGGCAGAACCTAAGTCCAATGTGGTGAAGAACTTGGCATCACCAAGTTTAGATAGGCTCTCGTCTATTCGCGGTATCGGGTACGCATCTTTAATCGTTACAGCGTTCAAGTAAAGAAAGTCGCAACAAAATCTAAGCTGCCCCCTTTCTTTTTCGCCATTACTACCCCGCAAGCCCACGGCGATTTCGAGGGTTCTATCATGTCGTATTCAAGCAACATTTCTATTTCCGCTCGGCACGCTTCCGATTTATGTGGCGTCATTCGCCTTGCGCCTTCCCTATGGGGAACGGCGCCCTCTTCTAGTTCGATTTCGTGTTCGACGAAATTACAGCAACCGAAGTCTGCCTTATGTTTTGAAAACACATCAGCGTTCCGATTTAGGAGGTGCCGCAATTTTTCGAAATCTCCCTCACCTAATTTCCCTTTTAAATGTTCTATCTCTGGCAAAACCGGTTTGTCAGATTCTAATTCATATGACGAGGGGCGTTCCGGAAAAATCGAGCAGCTTGATAAGCCGTCGTCCGTTTCGGATTTCATTGAAAACAATTTATGAATAGATTTTAATTCATTAATCCTCTTTAAAATTTTATCTTTATTGGCATGATAAGGACAGTCTTTCACACTATATCTCTTCAAGTTTTGTGTCTCCTCATAGTCGGTCCTCATCGGCAAAGCGTAGCCAAGCTTCTTTCCACGCTGGATTGAAGCCGTGGTGTCCAGTGTGTTCAACAACACACTGACACACAGTCCGTTTCGCGTTACCGAGAAGCTCCGGCCTAAAATCACCGAACTCTGACTATTTGGATTCGGTACTAAGCAAACCTGTTTACTATCACTTAACGAATTCAAATTTCTCATTCTAAAAACTGCTACCACAGCTTGTCCTGGTTGTAATTTTACTTTTCTATCCAAAACAATTGGTACCTTGTTTTCGTCTGTTATTATCCTATTAATTGGTCTCTTAACATACTTTCGGTCCGGGTTTCTAATCCGTATTAGACCGTTGTTCAAGTCAATCATCACGTCAAAATTCCTGACAAAGTCTCTGCCCAAGATGAATTGGTCGGCGTCGTCCAGATTCTCTACCACCAGGAAGCTCATCCAAAGATCTCGTCCTCCCATGTGAAGGACCGTTATCGGTGTTCTTCCGGCTACGTAGATAGCTCCTCGATTTGCGGCGGCCAGTCGGAGATTTGTAGGAATCAGATCTTCCCGCGTGAAGCCCATCTTTTCCCAGGTTTTTATCGGCATCACACTCACCACCGCTCCTGTGTCCAGCAGCCCTGTGACTCCGATTTTTGTTCCGTTGGTGTCGAGCAGATGTGCTGTCACATCTGCTTCATATCCAATGTGTACCGCGTCTTGTTCCATCATGGCGTCATGGCCTATCCTGCGGACTTTGAGTTCCTCTTCACCCAAATAGATCTGCCCCATTTGGTCATCATATGTTGTTATATAAGTCCTGGTGTAGATACTGATTCCATCCACGTTCAGCATTATTTGATACGGCCCATAGACCTCCATGTAGCGTCCATGAAGTTTCTTCATGCGAGGGCCACCCGTCGTTAGTGGTGCTCGCACAGCTCTCGACTCGGTGCGTGGCTCCACCTGCCTCAGATAATCTGCATATGTGTCCAAATGCATCAAAGTGAACTCTGATGGTTCACTCAGATTTCTTATTACCTGCTGTCCAGCCACTGAGATTATCGACTGTATCTTATTTCCCTGCGGCACCATGCCGAACCTGTTACCGGAGATCACTTTAAGTTTCATGTCTAAACTGCTTGGTGTTTTCGTCTCCTCGAACTCCGTTGCTTCGAAGGTATTCAATTGCTCCTGAAGCTTTTCATTTTCCAGTTCAAGTTTCACTTTTTGTTCGATCTCTTTTGTCACCAATTCCTGCTGTACTCTATTCAGAGCATCCCTCGCGGCCGCCGTATAATCGACCTTGAAGTTGTGAGCCGCAGTTGCTGGTTCCGGCTCACGTGTCTCCTCTATTACCGCTTGCATTTTCTTTGCCGCCACCTCTTGAGGTTTATCCTTTCTGCGTGCCTCTGCTTCACTCAAAAGTCGAGCCTTGCTGGCTTTCACTCCTGACAACGCTTCTTCATGTCTTGGATGCTTAATGTCTGCCACTGCATCCCAGAATTGCGGACAATCTGATTCAAAATGACCTTCCAAGTTGCAAAAGAAACACCTCGGGCCGAATTTCGCAATTACTCCTCTCATGAAATCCTCATGGTCCAACTCTGACGCATCTTCGTCCTCGAGGCTAAAGTCTATTGCTTTCATGCCTTGTTTGTAAGCTGGGCATGCTGACACATGATGGTCCGTTGAACTGCAATTAGCACAAGAGCGTCTCTTGTCCATATCATCCCTCGGTTTGTACCAATTGTTGCCTTGGTTTGCTGGTCCGTTGTTAAAATTGCCATAATTGTTCTTGTAATATCCAGATCTCGAAGGAGGTTTCAACAAAAGATACTCCTTTGATTTGAGCCTCAACTCCTCCGGTGTTGGCGCATTAGTTGATAGTGGTGTGTAATGCGTTGCTAGCATCGTACGAAGTTCATCATTTTTCACACCATCGATGAATTTTGAGGCTACGGCCAGGTTCATCCTTCGGTTTGACTCATCCGGTTGGCTGCGTCTTCTCAGCATTTCCAAATCATCGAGAAACTTGTCTATCGTTTCATCTTCTCGTTGCCTCCGTTTCTCGAAGCGCATCATCGCCTGGTGCCCCTGCACCCCTGATCCAAAACGGTTTAACAAGATTTCGAAGATTTTCTCAGCAGTGTCACGTTGATATTGCTTCTTGGCCATGACACAGTTCAGGGCTGTCCCTTCTAAGTTGCTGGTGAGCGCGCTGCATTCCTGTCTCTCCGACAAGTCCTCTTCCTCGAAATGCAGCTTCATTACCTCTATCCAGGTATCAATACAGCTATCAGATTCGTCTTTGTAGCATCTTGGTTTCTTAAAGACTCTTCTGGACTTCTCACTGCGTTCATTGGTTCTTGATAACCTTGTCAGGAATGTCTCCAAAGACCTGTTTAGGGGTTCAAATGCTGTGGCCATTGCCGTAGCATCCCTTGAGTGTCCCGCTTGAGTGTCCTCACACCTCGTCGAAGGCTCTGTGTGCGGTGCATCCCTGCAATCCGAATCACCGTGAGCGCTTCCCGCTTGGCCCACATGACTCCTCCTCGGGCTTGCATGCCCCCTGTTGCCGGAATCACTTCTCCCAGTCGCATGTGTGCTTTGCGTTGGTCGTTCGTTAGAGGTTCGTCTGTTCCCCGTTGAACTTGCTCTACTGTTCGGGCCCCATGCACCATTACCCCTTGTGGCATAGCCTGACGAACTGCCCCTGCCTCTAGTGGATCCATACGTCTTCCTCCTTTGATGTTCATTGAAGTTCACCCTCGGTTCCCTGCTGGGACCTCCCGAGTTCGGCTCTCCTTCTTTTGGTCCACTCTTGCTGCTTAGTAGCCCGTCCAACCTATCCATGATAGCCTGAGTTCGCCGCTCCATCATGGCGTCTATCTTTGTGTCAAGAGTCCCAAGAGACTGCTCTTGCTGAATTCTTAACCTCTCCATGTCGTCTCTTAAGCGTAACTCTCGCTGTTCCGCCTCTCTGGTCATTCGCGACAAGTTCTTCGCCATATGCTCGTCCGTTCTTTCTTTCAAGCGTTTTTAGCTCCTGCCAACTTCTTGTCTGTTGCGGTTTATTTCTTCCCGCAGACTTTCTCTTTCAATGTGAACTGCTCTTTCTAGTTCACTCATCCTTATTGACATCTGCTCGTTTTGTTCTCCTAAGCTGTCCACTATGTTGTTTAAGGCTTCCTCTAGTGCTGCCCCGTTATCCACGAGTGGCGTCACTAGTGGTGGTGTAACCCTGTCGGTCCCAGGTAACTTCGTGCTTGTCGAGATCCGGGCCTTGACTCTCTGCTTCAACGTCTTTTCATTATTTATTTCAGGATCCATTAACGCGTTGCCGAGCCCTCTGGTTCTACTCTCTCCAGGTTGTGGCTGCGAACTTGCCCTAATCGCGAAGTCTTTTGACTGGCAGGTGTGTTTGCCTCTTTGCTTATCGTTGTCACTACACCAAATTTGTCCATGGTTCCAGTCTCTCTTCCGACGTGTGCCTCACTCTCCTGGATCGAACTATTGAGGCTGACTTGAGATCCAAAGTCCCCTTGCTCCTCTTCATCCTCTTCCTCCTGGGACTCACCATCGTTTCCTGCTCCTCCTCCCATGCTGAATGGAAAGATGTTTCCAAAGGTGTTCTTCATTCTTTCTGAGAACGATGATGACGTTGTTTGTTTCCCAGTTCCGTTTGCCATCATAGTGTTGTCTGTCGGAGATCTTCTAGTTGCCGTTACTTCAGTTGAGATGTCGGACAGTTCCGACATCTCTTCTCGATCCAATGTCCCGGTGGAAGTGGCAAAATCATGGCCTTGTTCTACCGGAGTAGTTTCACTCGCCAGCCTTCTGCCTCTCCCTTCCAGTCCATTTACTTCCTGGTTGTCGTTCATGGTATGGTCTGTATTGACCTCCACTTCTAACAGTTCTTTTCGCTCTTCTGAGGTCTTCTGACTTCTCGTTTCAACCATTCTGCCTGAAACCGTCCCTTTTTTATCAGACCGGGATCGCTTGATCCAATCCCCAAAAGGATCGGTCATCGTCTTTCTCTGCTCCTCAGGTATGAATTTCCTAGAGATATTACCTCGTTTTGGTATCCTTGACTTGTCTAGACTCATTCTCTATTTGTCACTTTCTAATGCCTATTCTTGACTCAATTGCTAGAGACCTTATAGTTTTATTAACAATAATAATGACACAACACAATAAATTTCACCAGATTCTATTAAAAAGTGACCACGAATCCCTGTATGTTATCAGAGTACACTTTGTATAAAATTTATTCACACTAACCGAATATCGGTGGTAAGATTTGAAAACTAACACAATATGATGTTATCAGTCAATTTAAAAGATAGTGTACTCACTACCCAATCAAGCACAGTTTATATTGATTTAAAATCAAAAAAAAAAATATATATATGTATTTAATGTCAAACTATGAATACCTCTATGAAAAAAACGTATGTGTAATGTACTCTTAGTCGGTCGCAGTACAATAGTCGAACCTATCTTTTAAAGAAAAAGCTTTCCCTGCTCGGTGCTGCACCAAACAGACAAAACTTTGAAGGCAGTAATTTTCTCAAGTGGGCGTCTATTGCACCCACCGAGTACTGTGTTACCTATCTGCCTTTGGACTGCCCGAGCTAGACCTACTAAAATCCTCAGGGCAGTCACGTTTCCCAAAAACGTATTATGTTACAATCCACACCAATGAATCACGCTCTTTTTTATTTAGACTTAGTGTCGCGAATATCCGAGTTCGGACCTGTTTTGTTTTGGTCTGGTTCTTATTGAAAGGCAAGTTACCAGTGCAGTCACTGATACCTAGCCTGTGTGCTAATAACCTAATACCTCTCACTTTTTAGTCTTTCTTTCGTCTACCTAAGTCCTTTAATAAAATAATACCCCTCCGGGTTGGCACAAATAGGACCCTTCCGGACTAACAAAATCTAGACCCTTCCGGATTGGGACCCCTCTGAGTTAGTTAATATAAGACCCCTCCGGATTTGGACCCCTCCGAATTAGCAACTATAAGACCCCTCCGGATTCGGAACCCTCTTAACTTGAGAAAAAAAAATTTTTTTTTTTTTTTTTTTGACCCTTCCGGATTGGGAAAAGTAGCTTTTCGGAGATTCCCTTCTTTCAACCTATACCCCTCCGGATACGTTCTCCGATGCAATTTTGCTCTTTCAATTAACTAGGAAGGGTATGCACTACTTTCCTAGACCCTTCCGGATTGAAGTTAAGCCTCTTATTTGACAATTCACACTAACGGTGAAGGGTCTTATCGCTCGCCTAACTTCGGCTCGCTTAAGCTTTTGCTGTGCCTTTAGCCTTCCCTTTTCGTCTAGAACAGCCTAAAGTTACTTTATTCAACCGCTATTACCTTTTGTTAGGGGTATAAGGGCTTTTCTAAAAAAAATTTTGTAAAACGTGAAGGGTGTACCCTTCCAAATTGAGGAATTTGCTAAAAACAATCTCAAAAAATTTTCACGCTTACTTTTCCGAAAAACTTTTGTCCCTATCAGTAAGCTCAGCTAATTTCTGATCTATTGGCACCAAGATCAACTCGTTATACCCAGTAGTTCCAAAGTTATCAACCAAAACGTCTTTTTCCTAAACTCAAAAATTTTTCTCTTTTATAGGTTCCGCCTAACTTTTTCCGCAAATCAGGTCCTTTCGACCTAAAAATTATTGATCCGAGCTCAGAAGGCCTATACTCTTCTAGTTCAATGCAAAAGACCCGATCTAAAACGCTTTTGCTAAAAAAATTTTGCGAAAAACTATGCTACCTGTACCCCTCCGGATTGATGAATCCACCAAATCAAACACGTTAAGTTCGATTACTCTGCAACCGGGAAGGCTTTCGGGTAGCGGGTTTTAAAACTTGTAGATTCACTAGTGGACGTTGTCCGAACAACTATTTTTACTGTTCTAACTCAAAAATTTCAAAAAATTTTCTGAATTTTTAGTGTTTCGGTTTCTCAAAAATCACGAAATTTCGGTTCTCGGTACCAAAATAGTTCCAACCACTTTCGAACTAAACTTAACCGGTTCTCTCTATTATGGTAGTGCAGTTACGATGTAACACACTAACTTAGTGCTTCTTTCCGTTTCAAAAAAATATCGATATTACAAAAATCGCGACTTGTGGGGGGATCAAAATATCGCTATTTTGACCCTAAAAACCGGTCTGTTTTCGTTGTTTTTCACTGAAAAACGATATAAGACTATTAATATAGGCTCTATAAGTAATAATAATAGTAATACTATACCCCTCCGGGTTTGTTCAATATCCGAATTAAGGTGCTTAACTCGGATATTCGCAGTTCGGTGAAGGGTCACTACAGTGCAGCACTGTCGAGCCCCCCACAGATTACTATCTTAACTTTTGTACCAAAAGGGATACAAAACTTGTTAACGATACCCAACAGTCGATTGTTGTTGTCGTTGAGCCTCTTCTTGTTGCTCCTTGTACTGCTTGCCGGATCAGCCTTCTGCCAAGACCCTTCCGAATTGAGCGCAAATCAGCTGACCCTTTCGGATTGAGCGCAATTTATCATTAACGTGCTTAAATGCTCAAATAACCCTACAGTACAAGCCTCACAAACGGGCTACAAAACTGATCGTAACAATCCTGACTGATATAAATGCCTGTAACAACAATATATCTATCAACAACAAACGGGGGGTTGGATCACATCTTGTCTGGGGGGATGATTTCCACTGATTTTTTTACTTTTTTACTGTTTTTGGTTTTTTCGGCAATTTTTTATGTTTTTTGTTTTTCTTGGGTACTATACTACTTTTTGTTTGGTTTTACTTATATCTTTAAGTGTTTTTGGTCACAAACCACTCAGGGGATGAGGGGTTCGCGATTCCCCCCACCCTTCCTGGTTCGTGAATTTTCGGTCTTAACTAGGTTAAAAAAACTATTCACGGTAATCCGGAAGGCTTCCGCGTTCCGAACTACCCTTCCGCCCCGGCGGTTTAGACCCATTAAGGGCGTTAATTTGAGCATCCGCTCGGCGCGGAGTGCTCGTTAACGGTTCTGCCGGTCATGATGCTAAAAAAGAATAACACCCAGGAGCGCCATAAAAACATACATGTAACATTCGCCCGGAAGATACATATCGACGGAAAACAAAACTAAGTCTTAAGACGACTGGCTAGCGTCTAAACAGAGCTTTGCATGCTTTTCACCGTCTCTACCAAGCCAGTACTTTTCGGTGGTCTTTTCTAACATCGGGTCGACAAAAACGTTACTGCCTTCGGCTTCGGTCAAAACACTCAAATTAACTAGATTACATGCAGAAATAGTGAGCTCATGGCTGGGTCTCAGTATCCCCAGACCACGAGGTCACTCCTAAAAACAGGGCTACTACTTATTATATTACTATTGTTTTTGTTCAGTAGATAAAAATCATCATCTCCATCGAAGATGGATCAACCCTTTCCCCCAACTCCTAGCTTCTCATCCCTATCAAAATGAATCCAGATATTAATTAAATTCAAGTCAGGACATGACAGGAAGCTAAAAGTTTATGCAACAGGATAAAAATTTCAGTTCCTTTACCCTTCCGGATTGATGAATCCGCTGGATCAAGCTTGTTAATCTTGACTTCCTCTTAATCCGGAGGGCTGTCCTCCACCCTTGTTCGCAACGGCCTTGCAACTATTGTAGCAGCACAATAGTTGCAACTCGGAGTGTTCTTCTGTTACTCTGTAACTCGTTGCTGTTTTCCGATCTCAATTTCGTTGTTGTTGCTAGCGCAGCTAATGTTGTTCTCTTTTTCTTTCTCGCTTTAGTCAAAATGGCCGTTTCTGACGTTACCAGAAATATGACGTCATAATTCGAATTTTTGAAATTTTAAAATACCAGAATATTCTAGCCCTCACCGTTTGGCCAATCGTTCCAATAACGTTCTTAGTTCGTAATAACCACCAATCCGGAAGGCTCGCTGCTAAAAACTCGAAGTCTGCATAAATTGCATTTTGGCCATTCTGGTCGAATGTCACATTCATTTTTCAATTGATTTTTTCTTCCTATTAACTATTACGCTCAATTGAGTTCTTTAAGTTTTCTTTGAAGTTGTATAGGTTACAAGCACTTAAATTGTTGAAAAACTTCATGAATCGATCAGAGCAGAAAACTTCTGCGTGTTTATCTTCAAATAGAAAAACGTGCCATTAAGGCGCTCACTGTATTCGAAAAAAAATCACAATTAACCTTGATATTGCAGTTGGTCTAGCGGTTAGGATCTGTGGCTTCACTAACAAGACACGGGTTGGACTCCCGGAATGGAAAATATATAAAAAAAATTAAATTAATTTTTTTTCCTACCAGCTATTACGCTGAATTGAGCTCTTTGAGAGTTTTTTGAAGTTGTATAGGATACAAGAACTTAAAATGTTGCAAAACTTCTTGGATCGAGCAGAGCAGAAAACTTGTGCGTGTTTATCTTCAAATAGAAAAATCGTGCCATTAAGGCGCTCACTTAATTCAAAAAAAAATCAGCGAACATTGACATCCCAGTTGGTCTAGCGGTCAGGATTTATAGCTCTCACCCACAAGGCCCGGGTTCGACTCCCGGACTGGGAAATCTATTCACTTTTCAATTGATTTTTGCTTCCTATTAACTATTACGCTCAATTGAGTTCATTAAGATTTTTGTGAAGTTGTATAGGATACAAGAACTCAAAATGTTGCAAAACTTCTTGAATCGATCAGAGCAGAAAACTTGTGCGTGTTTATCTTCAAATAGAAAAACGTGCCATTAAGCCGCTCACTGTATTCCAAAAAAATTCAGCTAACATTGACATCCCAGTTGGTCTAGCGGTCAGGAGTTGTGGCTCTCACCCAAAAGGCCCGGGTTCGACTCCCGGACTGGTAAATCTATTCATTTTTCCATTGATTTTTCCTTCCTATAAACTATTACGCTCAATTGAGTTCTTTAAGTTTTCTTTGAAGTTGTATAGGTTACAAGAACTTAAATTGTTGAAAAACTTCAAGAATCGATCAGAGCAGAAAACTTGTGCGTGTTTATCTTCAAACAGAAGAACGTGCCACTTAGGCGCTCACTGTATTCGAAAAAAAATCACATTTAACCTTGATAATGCAGTTGGTCTAGCGGTTAGGATCTGTGGCTTCACTAACAAGACACGGGTTGGACTCCCGAAATGGAAAATATATTTAAAAAAATAAATTAATTTTTTTTCCTATCAGCTATTACGCTCAATTGAGCTCTCTGAGAGTTTTTTGAAGTTGTATAGGATACAAGAACTTAAAATGTTGCAAAAACTTCTTGGATCGATCAGAGCAGAAAACTTGTGCGTGTTTATCTTCAAATAGAAAAAACGTGCCATTAAGGCGCTCACTTAATTCGAAAAAAATTCAGCTAACATTGACATCCCAGTTGGTCTAGCGGTCAGGATTTGTGGCTCTCACCCACAAGGCCCGGGTTCGACTCCCGGACTGGGAAATCTATTCATTTTTCAATTGATTTTTGCTTCCTATTAACTATTACGCTCAATTGAGTTCACTAAGATTTTTGTGAAGTTGTATAGGATACAAGAACTCAAAATGTTGCAAAACTTCTTGAATCGATCAGAGCAGAAAACTTGTGCGTGTTTATCTTCAAATAGAAAAACGTGCCATTAAGCCGCTCACGATATTCCAAAAAAATTCAGCTAAAATTTACATCCCAGTTGGTCTAGCGGTCAGGTTTTGTGGCTCTCACCCAGAAGGCCCGGGTTCGCCTCCCGGACTGGGAAATCTATTCATTTTTCAATTGATTTTTTCTTCCTATTAACTATTACGCTCAATTGAGTTCATTAAGATTTTTGTGAAGTTGTATAGGATACAAGAACTGAAAGTATTGCAAAACTTCTTGGATCGATCAGAGCAGAAAACTTGTGCGTGTTTATCTTCAAATAGAAAAACGTGCCATTAAGGCGCTCACTGTAATCCAAAAAAAAGTACAGATAACATTAATATCCCAGTTGGTCTAGCGGTCAAGATTTGAGGCTCTCACCCACAAGGCCCGGGTTCGACTCCCGGACTGGGAAAACTATTAATTTTTCAATTGATTTTTTCTTCCTGTTAACTATTACGCTCAATTGAGTTCTTTAAGATTTCTTTGAACTTGTATAGAATACAAGAACCTAAATTGCTGAAAACTTCATGAATCGTTCAGGGCAGAAAACTTGTGCGTGTTTATCTTCAAACAGAAGAACGTGCCAATTAGGCGCTCACTGTATTCGAAAAGAATCACATTTAACCTTGATATTGCACTTGGTCTAGCGGTTAGGATCTGTGGCTTCACTATCAAGACACGGGTTCGACTCCCGGAATGGGAAATCTATTAAAAAAATTAAAATTAATTTTTTCTTACTATTAACTATTACGCTCAATTGAGTTCTTTAAGTTTTTTTTGAAGTTGTATAGGTTACAAGAACTTAAATTGTTGAAAAACTTCAAGAATCGATCAGAGCAGAAAACTTGTGCGTGTTTATCTTCAAATAGAAAAACGTGCCATTAAGGCGCTCACTGTATTCGAAAAAAAATCACATTTAACCTTGATAATGCAGTTGGTCTAGCGGTTAGGATCTGTGGCTTCACTAACAAGACACGGGTTGGACTCCCGGAATGGAAAATATATAAAAAAAATTAAATTAATTTTTTTTCCTATCAGCTATTACGCTCAATTGAGCTCTTTGAGAGTTTTTTGAAGTTGTATAGGATACAAGAACTTAAAATGTTGCAAAACTTCTTGGATCGATCAGAGCAGAAAACTTGTGCGTGTTTATCTTCAAATAGAAAAATCGTGCCATTAAGGCGCTCACTTAATTCAAAAAAAATTCAGCTAACATTGACATCCCAGTTGGTCTAGCGGTCAGGATTTGTGGCTCTCACCCACAAGTCCCGGGTTCGACTCCCGGACTGGGAAATCTATTCACTTTTCAATTGATTTTTGCTTCCTATTAACTATTACGCTCAATTGAGTTCATTAAGATTTTTGTGAAGTTGTATAGGATAGAAGAACTCAAAATGTTGCAAAACTTCTTGAATCGATCAGAGCAGAAAACTTGTGCGTGTTTATCTTCAAATAGAAAAACGTGCCATTAAGCCGCTCACTGTATTCCAAAAAAATTCAGCTAACATTGACATCCCAGTTGGTCTAGCGGTCAGGACTTCTGGCTCTCCCCCACAAGGCCCGGGTTCGACTCCCGGACTGGGAAATCTATTCATTTTTCAATTGATTTTTTCTTCCTATTAACTATTACGCTCAATTGAGTTCATTAAGATTTTTGTGAAGTTGTATAGGATACAAGAACTGAAAGTATTGCAAAACTTCTTGGATCGATCAGAGCAGAAAACTTGTGCGTGTTTATCTTCAAATAGAAAAACGTGCCATTAAGGCGCTCACTGTAATCCAAAAAAAATACAGATAACATAAATATCCCAGTTGGTCTAGCGGTCAAGATTTGTGGCTCTCACCCACAAGGCCCGGATTCGACTCCCGGGCTGGGAAAACTATTAATTTTTCAATTGATTTTTCCTTCCTGTTAAGTATTACGCTCAATTGAGTTCTTTAAGATTTCTTTGAAGTTGTATAGGTTACAAAAACCTAAATTGCTGAAAAACTTCATGAATCGTTCAGGGCAGAAAACTTGTGCGTGTTTATCTTCAAACAGAAGAACGTGCCACTTAGGCGCTCACTGTATTCGAAAAAAATCACATTTAACCTTGATATTGCAGTTGGTCTAGCGGTTAGGATCTGTGGCTTCACTAACAAGACACGGGTTGGACTCCCGGAATGGAAAATATATTTAAAAAAATAAATTAATTTTTTTTCCTGTCAGCTATTACGCTCAATTGAGCTCTTTGAGAGTTTTTTGAAGTTGTATAGGATACAAGAACTTAAAATGTTGCAAAACTTCTTGGATCGATCAGAGCAGAAAACTTGTGCGTGTTTATCTTCAAATAGAAAAAACGTGCCATTAAGGCGCTCACTTAATTCGAAAAAAATTCAGCTAACATTGACATCCCAGTTGGTCTAGCGGTCAGGATTTGTGGCTCTCACCCACAAGGCCCGGGTTCGACTCCCGGACTGGGAAATCTATTCACTTTTCAATTGATTTTTGCTTCCTATTAACTATTACGCTCAATTGAGTTCATTAAGATTTTTGTGAAGTTGTATAGGATAGAAGAACTCAAAATGTTGCAAAACTTCTTGAATCGATCAGAGCAGAAAACTTGTGCGTGTTTATCTTCAAATAGAAAAACGTGCCATTAAGCCGCTCACTGTATTCCAAAAAAATTCAGCTAACATTGACATCCCAGTTGGTCTAGCGGTCAGGACTTCTGGCTCTCCCCCACAAGGCCCGGGTTCGACTCCCGGACTGGGAAATCTATTCATTTTTCAATTGATTTTTTCTTTCTATTAACTATTACGCTCAATTGAGTTCATTAAGATTTTTGTGAAGTTGTATAGGATACAAGAACTGAAAGTATTGCAAAACTTCTTGGATCGATCAGAGCAGAAAACTTGTGCGTGTTTATCTTCAAATAGAAAAACGTGCCATTAAGGCGCTCACTGTAATCCAAAAAAAATACAGATAACATAAATATCCCAGTTGGTCTAGCGGTCAAGATTTGTGGCTCTCACCCACAAGGCCCGGATTCGACTCCCGGCCTTGGAAAACTATTAATTTTTCAATTGATTTTTCCTTCCTGTTAAGTATTACGCTCAATTGATTTCTTTAAGATTTCTTTGAAGTTGTATAGGTTACAAAAACCTAAATTGCTGAAAAACTTCATGAATCGTTCAGGGCAGAAAACTTGTGCGTGTTTATCTTCAAACAGAAGAACGTGCCACTTAGGCGCTCACTGTATTCGAAAAAAATCACATTTAACCTTGATATTGCAGTTGGTCTAGCGGTTAGGATCTGTGGCTTCACTAACAAGACACGGGTTGGACTCCCGGAATGGAAAATATATTTAAAAAAATAAATTAATTTTTTTTCCTATCAGCTATTACGCTCAATTGAGCTCTTTGAGAGTTTTTTGAAGTTGTATAGGATACAAGAACTTAAAATGTTGCAAAACTTCTTGGATCGATCAGAGCAGAAAACTTGTGCGTGTTTATCTTCAAATAGAAAAAACGTGCCATTAAGGCGCTCACTTAATTCGAAAAAAATTCAGCTAACATTGACATCCCAGTTGGTCTAGCGGTCAGGATTTGTGGCTCTCACCCACAAGGCCCGGGTTCGACTCCCGGACTGGGAAATCTATTCATTTTTCAATTGATTTTTGCTTCCTATTAACTATTACGCTCAATTGAGTTCACTAAGATTTTTGTGAAGTTGTATAGGATACAAGAACTCAAAATGTTGCAAAACTTCTTGAATCGATCAGAGCAGAAAACTTGTGCGTGTTTATCTTCAAATAGAAAAACGTGCCATTAAGCCGCTCACGATATTCCAAAAAAATTCAGCTAACATTTACATCCCAGTTGGTCTAGCGGTCAGGATTTGTGGCTCTCACCCAGAAGGCCCGGGTTCGCCTCCCGGACTGGGAAATCTATTCATTTTTCAATTGATTTTTTCTTCCTATTAACTATTACGCTCAATTGAGTTCATTAAGATTTTTGTGAAGTTGTATAGGATACAAGAACTGAAAGTATTGCAAAACTTCTTGGATCGATCAGAGCAGAAAACTTGTGCGTGTTTATCTTCAAATAGAAAAACGTGCCATTAAGGCGCTCACTGTAATCCAAAAAAAAGTACAGATAACATTAATATCCCAGTTGGTCTAGCGGTCAAGATTTGAGGCTCTCACCCACAAGGCCCGGGTTCGACTCCCGGACTGGTAAAACTATTAATTTTTCAATTGATATTTTCTTCCTGTTAACTATTACGCTCAATTGAGTTCTTTAAGATTTCTTTGAAGTTGTATAGAATACAAGAACCTAAATTGCTGAAAACTTCATGAATCGTTCAGGGCAGAAAACTTGTGCGTGTTTATCTTCAAACAGAAGAACGTGCCAATTGGGCGCTCACTCTTTTCGAAAAAAATCACATTTAACCATGATATTGCACTTGGTCTAGCGGTTAGGATCTGTGGATTCACTATCAAGACACGGGTTCGACTCCCGGAATGGGTAATCTATTAAAAAAATTAAAATTAATTTTTTCTTACTATTAACTATTACGCTCAATTGAGTTCATTAAGATTTTTGTGAAATTGTATAGGATACAAGAAGTGAAAATGTTGCAAAACTTCTTGGATCGATCAGAGCAGAAAACGTGTGCGTGTTTATCTTCAAATAGAATAACGTGCCATTAAGGCGCTCACTGTATTCCAAAAAAATACAGATAACATTAATATCCCAGTTGGTCTAGCGGTCAGGATTTGTGGCTCTCACCCACAAGGCCCGGGTTCAAATCCCGGACTAGGAAATCTATTAATTTTTCAATTGATTTTTTCTTCCTGTTAACTATTACGCTCAATTGAGTTCTTTAAAGTTGTATAGGTTCCAAGAACCTAAATTGCTGAAAAACTTCATGAATTGTTAAGGGCAGAAAACTTGTGTGTGTTTATCTTCAAACAGAGAAACGTGCCAATTGGGCGCTCACTCTTTTCGAAAAAAAATCACATTTAACCTTGATATTGCACTTGGTCTAGCGGTTAGGATCTGTGGATTCGCTAACAAGACACGGGTTCGACTCCCGGAATAGGAAATCTATAAAAAAAAATTAAAATTAATTTATTTTTCCTATTAGCTATTACGCTCAATTGTGCTCTTTGAGAGTTCTTTGAAGTTGTATTGGATACAAGAATTTAAAATGTTGCAAAACTTCTTGGATCGATCAGAGCAGAAAACTTGTGCGTCTTTGCCTTCGAAAAGAAAGCGTGCCAATTAGGCGTTCATTTTATGGTGACAATATTACACCTAACCTTCATGTCCCAGTTGGTCTAGCAGTTAGGATTTGTGGATTTCACCCACAAGACCCGGGTTAGACTCCCGGAATGGGAAATCTATGAAAAAAATTAAAATTGATTTCTTTTTCCTAATAACTATTACGCTCAATTGAGCTCTTTGAGAGTTCTTTGAAGTTGTATTGGATACAAGAATTTAAAATGTTGCAAAACTTCTTGGATCGATCAGAGCAGAAAACTTGTGCGTCTTTGCCTTCGAAAAGAAAAACGTGCCAATTAGGCGTTCATTTTATGGTGACAATATTACACCTAACTTTCATATCCCAGTTGGTCTAGCGGTCAGGATTTGTAGCTCTCATCCACAAGGACCGCGTTCGGCTCCCGGACTGGGAAATCTAATAATTTTTCAATTGATTTTTTCTTCCTATTAACTGTTACGCTCAATTGAGTTCTTTAAGATGTCTTTGTAAATGTATAGGTTACAAGAACTTAAATTGTTGAAAAACTTATTGAATCGATCAGGGCAGAAACCTTGTGCGTGCTTATCTTCAAACAGAAAAACGGGCCAATTAGGCGCTCACTGTATTCGAAAAAAAATCACATTTAACCTTGATATTGCAGTTGGTCTAGCGGTTAGGATTTGTGGCTATACTAACAAGACACGGGTTCGACTCCCGGAATGGGAAGTCTATAAAAAAAGTTAAAATTAATTTCTTTTTCCTATTAGCTATTACGCTCAATTGAGTTCTTTGAGAGTTCTTCGAAGTTGTATAGGATACAAGAACTTAAAATGTTGCAAAAGTTCTTGGATTGATCAGAGCAGAAAACTTGTGCGTCTTTGCCTTCGAAAAGAAAAACGTGCCAATTAGGCGTTCATTTTATGGTGACAATATTACACCTAACTTTCATATCCCAGTTGGTCTAGCGGTCAGGATTTGTAGCTCTCATCCACAAGGACCGCGTTCGGCTCCCGGACTGGGAAATCTATTAATTTTTCAATTGATTTTTTCTTCCTATTAACTGTTACGCTCAATTGAGTTCTTTAAGATGTCTTTGTAAATGTATAGGTTACAAGAACTTAAATTGTTGAAAAACTTCTTGAATCGATCAGGGCAGAAACCTTGTGCGTGCTTATCTTCAAACAGAAAAACGGGCCAATTAGGCGCTCACTGTATTCGAAAAAAAATCACATTTAACCTTGATATTGCAGTTGGTCTAGCGGTTAGGATTTGTGGCTATACTAACAAGACACGGGTTCGACTCCCGGAATGGGAAGTCTATAAAAAAAGTTAAAATTAATTTCTTTTTCCTATTAGCTATTACGCTCAATTGAGTTCTTTGAGAGTTCTTCGAAGTTGTATAGGATACAAGAACTTAAAATGTTGCAAAAGTTCTTGGATTGATCAGAGCAGAAAACTTGTGCGTGTTTATCTTCAAATAGAAAAACGTGCCATTAAGGCAATCACTTTATTCGAAAAAAAAACAGATAACATTAATATCCCAGTTGGTCTAGCGTTCAGGATTTGTGGCTTTCACCCAAAAGGCCCGGGTTCGGCTCCATGACTGGGAAATCTATTAATTTTTGAAATGATTTTTTTTTCCTATTAACTATTACGCTCAATTGAGTTCTTTAAGATTTCTTTAAAGTTGTATAGGTTACAAGAAGCTAAATTGCTGAAAAACTTCATGAATCGTTAAGGGCAGAAAACTTGTGTGTGTTTATCTTCAAACAGAAAAACGTGCCAATTAGGCGCTCACTGAATTCGAAAAAAAATCATATTTAACCTTGATATTGCACTTGGTCTAGCGGTAAGGATCTGTGGCTTCACTAACAAGACACGGGTTCGACTCCCGGAATGGGAAATCTAAAAAAAAAATTAAAATTATTTTCTTTTTCCTATTAGCTATTACGCTCAATTGAGCTCTTTGAGAGTTCTTTGAAGTTGTATAGGATACAAGAACTTAAAAAGTTGCAAAACTTCTTGGATCGATCAGAGCAGAAAACTTGTGCGTGTTTATCTTCAAACAGAAAAAATGTGTCAATTAGGTGCTCACGTATTGAAAAAAAATCACAATTTACCTTGATATTGCAGTTGAACTAGCGGTTAGGATTAGTGGCTTTACTAACAAGACACGGGTTCGACTCCCGGAATGGGAAGTCTATAAAAAAAGTTAAAATTAATTTCTTTTTCCTATTAGCTATTACGCTCAATTGAGTTCTTTGAGAGTTCTTTGAAGTTGTATAGGATACAAGAACTTAAAATGTTGCAAAACTTCTTGGATCGATCAGAGCAGAAAACTTGTGCGTCTTTGCCTTCGAAAAGAAAAACATGCCAATTAGGCGTTCATTTTATGGTGACAAAATTACACCTAACCTTCATATCCCAGTTGGTCTAGCGGTCAGGATTTGTAGCTCTCATCCACAAGGATCGCGTTCGACTCCCGGACTGGGAAATCTATTAATTTTTCAATTCATTTTTTTTCCTATTAACTGTTACGCTCAATTGAGTTCTTTAAGATCTCTTTGAAGTTGTATAGGTTACAAGAACTTAAATTGTTGAAAAACTTCATGAATCGATCAGGGCAGAAACCTTGTGCGTGCTTATCTTCAAACAGAAAAACGGGCCAATTAGGCGCTCACTGTATTCGAAAAAAAATCACATTTAACCTTGATATTGCAGTTGGTCTAGCGGTTAGGATTTGCGGCTATACTAACAAGACACGGTTCGACTCCCGGAATGGGAAGTCTATAAAAAAGTTAAAATTAATTACTTTTTCCTATTAGCTATTACGCTCAATTGAGTTCTTTGAGAGTTCTTTGAAGTTGTATTGGATACAAGAGTTTAAAATGTTGCAAAACTTCTTGGATCGATCAGAGCAGAAAACTTATGCGTCTTTGCCTTCGAAAAGAAAAACAAGCCAATTAGGCGTTCATTTTATGGGGACAAAATTACACCTAACCTTCATGTCCCAGTTGGTCTAGCAGTTAGGATTTGTGGATTTCGCCCACAAGACCCGGGTTAGACTCCCGGTATGGGAAATCTATGAAAAAATTAACATTGATTTCTTTTTCCTAATAACTATTACGCTCAATTGAGCTCTTTGAGAGTTCTTTGAAGTTGTATTGGATACAAGAATTTAAAATGTTGCAAAACTTCTTGGATCGATCAGAGCAGAAAACTTGTGCGTCTTTGCCTTCGAAAAGAAAAACGTGACAATTAAGCGTTCATGTTATGGTGACAAAATTACACCTAACCTTCATATCCCAGTTGGTCTAGCGGTCAGGATTTGTAGCTCTCATCCACAAGGACCGCGTTCAACTCCCGGACTGGGAAATCTATTAATTTTTCAATTGATTTTTTCTTCCTATTAACTGTTACGCTCAATTGAGTTCTTTAAGATCTCTTTGAAGTTGTATAGGTTACAAGAACTTAAATTGTTGAAAAACTTCATGAATCGATCAGGGCAGAAACCTTGTGCGTGCTTATCTTCAAACAGAAAAACGGGCCAATTAGGCGCTCACTGTATTCGAAAAAAATCACATTTAACCTAGATATTGCAGTTGGTCTAGCGGTTAGGATTTGTGGCTATACTAACAAGACACGGGTTCGACTCCCGGAATGGGAAGTCTATAAAAAAGTTAACATTAATTTCTTTTTCCTATTAGCTATTACGCTCAATTGAGTTCTTTTGAGAGTTCTTTGAAGTTGTATAGGATACAAGAACTTAAAATGTTGCAAAAAATCTTGGATTGATCAGAGCAGAAAACTTGTGCGTGTTTATCTTCAAATAGAAAAACGTGCCATTACGGCAATCACTTTATTCGAAAAAAAAACAGATAAAATTATTATCACAGTTGGTCTAGCGTTCAGGATTTGTGGCTTTCACCCACAAGGACCGGGTTCGGCTCCATGACTGGGAAATCTATTAATTTTTCAAATGATTTTTTTCCTATTAACTATTACGCTCAATTGAGTTCTTTAAGATTTCTTTGAAGTTGTATAGGTTACAAGAACTTAAATTGCTGAAAAACTTCATGAATCGTTCAGGGCAGAAAACTTGTGCGTGTTTGTTTTCAAATAGAGAAACGTGCCATTAAGGCGCTCACTGTATTCGAAAAAAAATCACATTTAAACTTGCTATTGCAGTTGGTCTAGCGGTTAGGATCTGTGGCTTCACTAACAAGACACGGGTTCGACTCCCGGAATGGGAAATCTACAAAAAAAAATTAAAATATTTTCTTTTTCCTATTAGCTATTACGCTCAATTGAGCTCTTTGAGAGTTCTTTGAAGTTGTATAGGATACAAGAACTTAAATTGCTGAAAAACTTCATGAATCGTTAAGGGCAGAAAACTTGTGTGTGTTTATCTTCAAACAGAAAAACGTGCCAATTAGGCGCTCACTGAATTCGAAAAAAATCATATTTAACCTTGATATTGCACTTGGTCTAGCGGTTAGGATCTGTGGCTTCACTAACAAGACACGGGTTCGACTCCCGGAATGGGAAATCTAAAAAAAAAAATTAAAATTATTTTCTTTTTCCTATTAGCTATTACGCTCAATTGAGCTCTTTGAGAGTTCTTTGAAATTGTATAGGATACAAGAACTTAAAAAGTTGCAAAACTTCTTGGATCGATCAGAGCAGAAAACTTGTGCGTGTTTATCTTCAAACAGAAAAAATGTGTCAATTGGGTGCTCACGTATTGAAAAAAAAAATCACAATTTACCTTGATATTGCAGTTGAACTAGCGGTTAGGATTAGTGGCTTTACTAACAAGACACGGGTTCGACTCCCGGAATGGGAAGTCTATAAAAAAGTTAAAATTAATTTCTTTTTCCTATTAGCTATTACGCTCAATTGAGTTCTTTGAGAGTTCTTTGAAGTTGTATAGGATACAAGAACTTAAAATGTTGCAAACTTCTTGGATCGATCAGAGCAGAAAACTTGTGCGTCTTTGCCTTCGAAAAGAAAAACATGCCAATTAGGCGTTCATTTTATGGTGACAAAATTACACCTAACCTTCATATCCCAGTTGGTCTAGCGGTCAGGATTTGTAGCTCTCATCCACAAGGACCGCGTTCGACTCCCGGACTGGGAAATCTATTAATTTTTCAATTCATTTTTTTTCCTATTAACTGTTACGCTCAATTGAATTCTTTAAGATCTCTTTGAAGTTGTATAGGTTACAAGAACTTAAATTGTTGAAAAACTTCATGAATCGATCAGGGCAGAAACCTTGTGCGTGCTTATCTTCAAACAGAAAAACGGGCCAATTAAGCGCTCACTGTATTCGAAAAAAATCACATTTAACCTTGATATTGCAGTTGGTCTAGCGGTTAGGATTTGCGGCTATACTAACAAGACACGGGTTCGACTCCCGGAATGGTAAGTCTATAAAAAAGTTAAAATTAATTACTTTTTCCTATTAGCTATTACGCTCAATTGAGTTCTTTGAGAGTTCTTTGAAGTTGTATTGGATACAAGAATTTAAAATGTTGCAAAACTTCTTGGATCGATCAGAGCAGAAAACTTATGCGTCTTTGCCTTCGAAAAGAAAAACAAGCCAATTAGGCGTTCATTTTATGGGGAGAAAATTACACCTAACCTTCATGTCCCAGTTGGTCTAGCAGTTAGGATTTGTGGATTTCGCCCACAAGACCCGGGTTAGACTCCCGGAATGGGAAATCTATGAAAAAATTAACATTGATTTCTTTTTCCCAATAACTATTACGCTCAATTGAGCTCTTTGAGAGTTCTTTGAAGTTGTATTGGATACAAGAATTTAAAATGTTGCAAAACTTCTTGGATCGATCAGAGCAGAAAACTTGTGCGTCTTTGCCTTCGAAAAGAAAAACGTGCCAATTAGGCGTTCATTTTATGATGACAAAATTACACCTAACTTTCATATCCCAGTTGGTCTAGCGGTCAGGATTTGTAGCTCTCATCCACAAGGACCGCGTTCAACTCCCGGACTGGGGGGAAATCTATTAATTTTTCAATTGATTTTTTCTTCCTATTAACTGTTACGCTCAATTGAGTTCTTTAAGATCTCTTTGAAGTTGTATAGGTTACAAGAACTTAAATTGTTGAAAAACTTCATGAATCGATCAGGGCAGAAACCTTGTGCGTGCTTATCTTCAAACAGAAAAACGGGCCAATTAGTCGCTCACTGTATTCGAAAAAAATCACATTTAACCTAGATATTGCAGTTGGTCTAGCGGTTAGGATTTGTGGCTATACTAACAAGACACGGGTTCGACTCCCGGAATGGGAAGTCTATAAAAAAAAGTTAACATTAATTTCTTTTTCCTATTAGCTATTACGCTCAATTGAGTTCTTTTGAGAGTTCTTTGAAGTTGTATAGGATACAAGAACTTAAAATGTTGCAAAAAATCTTGGATTGATCAGAGCAGAAAACTTGTGCGTGTTTATCTTCAAAAAGAAAAACGTGCCATTACGGCAATCACTTTATTCGAAAAAAAAAACAGATAAAATTATTATCCCAGTTGGTCTAGCGTTCAGGATTTGTGGCTTTCACCCACAAGGACCGGGTTCGGCTCCATGACTGGGAAATCTATTAATTTTTCAAATGATTTTTTTCCTATTAACTATTACGCTCAATTGAGTTCTTTAAGGTTTCTTTGAAGTTGTATAGGTTACAAGAACTTAAATTGCTGAAAAAATTCATGAATCGTTCAGGGCAGAAAACTTGTGCGTGTTTGTTTTCAAATAGAGAAACGTGCCATTAAGGCGCTCACTGTATTCGAAAAAAAATCACATTTAAACTTGCTATTGCAGTTGGTCTAGCGGTTAGGATCTGTGGCTTCACTAACAAGACACGGGTTCGACTCCCGGAATGGGAAATCTACAAAAAAAAATTAAAATATTTTCTTTTTCCTATTAGCTATTACGCTCAATTGAGCTCTTTGAGAGTTCTTTGAAGTTGTATAGGATACAAGAACTTAAAATGTTGCAAAACTTCTTGGATCGATCAGAGCAGAAAACTTGTGCGTGTTTATCTTCAAATAGAAAAACGTGCCATTAAGGCGCTCACTGTAATCCAAAAAAAAACACAGATAACAATAACATCCCAGTTGGTCTAGCGGTCAGGATTTGTGGCTCTCACCCACAAGACCCGGGTTCGACTCCCGGACTGTGAAATCTATCAAGTTTTCAATTGATTTTTTCTTCCTGTTAACTATTACGCTCGATTGAGTTCTTTAAGATTTCTTTGAAGTTGTATAGGTTACAAGAACCTAAATTGCTGAAAAACTTCATGAATCGTTCAGGGCAGAAAACTTGTGCGTGTTTATCTTCAAACAGAAAAACGTGCCAATTAGGCGCTCACCGTATTCGAAAAAAAATCACATTTAACCTTGATATTGCACTTGGTTTAGCGGTTAGGATCTGTGGCTTCACTAACAAGACACGGGTTCGACTCACGGAATGGGAAATCTATAAAAAAAAACTAAAATTAATTTCTTTTTCCTATTAGCTATTACGCTCAATTGAACTCTTTGAGAGTTCTTTGAAGTTGTATAGGATACAAGAACTTACAATGTTGCAAAACTTCTTGGATCGATCCGAGCAGAAAACTTGTGCGTGTTTATCTTCAAATAGAAAAAACGTGCCATTAGGGCGCTCACATAATTCGAAAAAAAAAATACAGCAAACTTTGACATCCCAGTTGGTCTAGAGTTCAGGATTTGTGGCTCTCACCCACAAGGACCGGGTTCGACTCCCGGACTGGGAAATCTATTCATTTTTCAATTGATTTTTTCTTCCTATTTACTTTTACTTTCAATTGAGTCCATTAAGATTTTTGTGAAGTTGTATAGGATACAAGAACTCAAAATGTTGCAAAACTTCTTGGATCGATCAAAGCAGAAAACTTGTGCAAGTTTATCTTCAAATAGTAAAAAAAAGTGCCATTAAGGCGTTCACTGTATTCCAAAAAAAAATACAGCTAACATTAATATCCCAGTTGGTCTAGCGGTCAGGATTTGTGGCTCTCACCCACAAGGCCCGGGTTCGACTCTCGGACTAGGAAATCTATTAATTTTTCAATTGAATTTTTCTTCCTGTTAACTATTACGCTCAATTGAGTTCTTTAAGATTTCTTTGAAGTTGTATAGGTTACAAGAACCTAAATTGCTGAAAAATTTCACGAATCGTTCAGGGCAGAAAACTTGTGCGTGTTTATCTTCAAACAGAAAAACGTGCCAATTAGGCGCTCACTGTATTCGAAAAAAAATCACATTTAACCTTGATATTGCACTTGGTTTAGCGGTTAGGATCTGTGGCTTCACTAACAAGACACGGGTTCGACTCACGGAATGGGAAATCTATAAAAAAAATAAATTAATTTCTTTTTCCTATTAGCTATTACGCTCAATTGAGCTCTTTGAGAGTTCTTTGAAGTTGTATAGGATACAAGAACTTAAAATGTTGCAAAACTTCTTGGATCGATCCGAGCAGAAAACTTGTGCGTGTTTATCTTCAAATAGAAAAAACGTGCCATTAAGGCGCTCACATAATTCGAAAAAAAAAATACAGCAAACTTTGACATCCCAGTTGGTCTAGAGTTCAGGATTTGTGGCTCTCACCCACAAGGACCGGGTTCGACTCCCGGACTGGGAAATCTATTCATTTTTCAATTGATTTTTTCTTCCTATTTACTATTACTTTCAATTGAGTCCATTAAGATTTTTGTGAAGTTGTATAGGATACAAGAACTCAAAATGTTGCAAAACTTCTTAGATCGATCAGAGCAGAAATGGGAAATCTATAAAAAAAAATTAAAATTAATTTCTTTTTCCTATTAACTATTACGCAAAATTGAGCTCTTTGAGAGTTCTTTGAAGTTGTATAGGATACAAGAATTTAAAATGTTGCAAAACTTCTTGGATCGATCAAAGCAGAAAACTTGTGCGTGTTTATCTTCAAATAGAAAAAACGTGCCATTAAGGCGCTCACTTAATTCGAAAAAAATACAGCTAACATTGACATCCCAGTTGGTCAAGCGGTCAGAATTTATGGCTCTCACCAGCAAGGCCCGGGTTCGACTCCCGGACTGGGAAATCTATTCATTTTTCAATTGATTTTTTCTTCCTTTTAACTATTACGCTCAATTGAGTTCATTAAGATATCTGTGAAGTTGTATAGGATACAAGAACTCAAAATGTTGCAAAACTTCTTGGATCGATCAGAGCAGAAAACTTGTGCATGAAGATAAACGTGCCAATTAGGCGCTCACTGTATTCGAAAAAAAATCACATTTAACCTTGATACTGCACTTGGTCTAGCGGTTAGGATCTGTTGCTTCACGGGTTCGACTCCCGGAATGTGAAATCTATAAAAAAAAACTGAAATTAATTTCTGTTTCCTATTAACTATTACGCAAAATTGAGCTCTTTGAGAGTTCTTTGAAGTTGTATAGGATACAAGAATTTAAAATGTTGCAAAACTTCTTGGATCGATCAAAGCAGAAAACTTGTGCGTGTTTATCTTCAAATAGAAAAAACGTGCCATTAAGGCGCTCACTTAATTCGAAAAAAATACAGCTAACATTGACATCCCAGTTGGGCAAGCGGTGAGGATTTCTGGCTCTCACCCGCAAGGACCGGGTTCGACTCCCGGACTGGGAAATCTATTCATTTTTCAATTGATTTTTTCTTCCTTTTAACTATTACGCTCAATTGAGTTCATTAAGATTTCTGTGAAGTTGTATAGGATACAAGAACTCAAAGTGTTGCAAAACTTCTTGGATCGATCAGAGCAGAAAACTTGTGCGTGTTTATCTTCAAATAGAAAAACGTGCCAATTAGGCGCTCACTATATTCGAAAAAAATACAGATTACATTAAAATCCCAGTTGGTCTAGCGGCCAGGATTTGTAGCTATCACCCACAAGGCCCGAGTTCGACTCCCGAACTGGGAAATCTATTAATGTTTCAATTGATTTTTTCTTCCTATTAACTATTAGGCTCAATTGAGTTCTTTAAGATCTCTTTGAAGTTGTATAGGTTACAAAAACTTAAATTGTTGAAAAACTTCAAGAATCGATCAGGGCAGAAAACTTGTGCGTGTTTATCTTCAAACAGAATAACGTGCCAATTAGGCGCTCACTATATTCGAAAAAAATACAGATAACATTAAAATCCCAGTTGGTCTAGCGGTCAGGATTTGTAGCTATCACCCACAAGGCCCGAGTTCGACTCCCGGACTGGTAAATCTATTAATGTTTCAATTGATTTTTTCTTCCTATTAACTATTAGGCTCAATTGAGTTCTTTAAGATCTCTTTGAAGCTGTATAGGTTACAAGAACTTAAATTATTGAAAAACTTCATGAATCGATCAGGGTAGAAAACTTGTGCGTGTTTATCTTAAAACAGAAAAACGTGCCAATTAGGCGCTCATTGTATTCGCAAAAAAATCACATTTGACCTTGATATTTCAGTTGGTCTAGCTGTTAGGATTTGTGGCTTCACTAACATGACACGGGTTCGACTCCCGGGGAAATTATTAAAATTAATTTCTTTTTCCTATTAGCTATTACGCTCAATTGAGTACTTTGAGAGTTCTTTGAAGTTGTATAGGATACAAGAACTTAAAATGTTGCAAAACTTCTTGCATCGATCAGAGCAGAAAACTTGTGCGTGTTTATCTTCAAATAGAAAAACGTGCCATTAAAGCGCTCACTTAATTCGAAAAAAAAATACGCTAACATTGACATTCCAGTTGGTCTAGCGGTAAGGATTTGTGACTCTCAACCACAAGGCCCGAGTTCGACTCCCGGACTGGGAAATCTATTCATTTTTCAATTAATTTTTTCTTCCTATTAACTATTACGCTCAATTGAGTTCTTTAAGATTTTTTTGAAGTTGTATAGGTTACAAGAACTTAAATTGTTGAAAAACTTCATGAATCGATCAGAGCAGAAAACTTGTGCGTGTTTATCTTCAAATAGAAAAACGTGCCAATTAGGCGCTCACTGTATTCGAAAAAAAAACAGATAACAGTAATATCCCAGTTGTTCTAGCGGTCAGGATTTGTAGCTCTCACCCACAAGGACCGAGTTCGACTCCCGGACTGGGAAATCGATTAATTTTTCAATTGATTTTTTCTTCCTATTAACTGTTACGCTCAATTGAGTTCTTTAAGATCTCTTTGAAGTTGTATAGGTTACAAAAACTTAAATTGTTGAAAAACTTCATGAATCGATCAGGGCAGAAAACTTGTGCGTGTTTATCTTCAAACAGAAAAACGTGCCAATTAGGCGCTCATTGTATTCGAAAAAAAAAATCACATTTAAATTTGATATTGCAGTTGGTCTAGCGGTTAGGATTTGTGGCTTCACTAATATGACACGGGTTCGACTCCCGGAATGGGGAATCTATAAAAAAAATTAAAATTAATTTTTTTTCCTATTAGCTATTACGCTCAATTGAGTTCTTTAAGATTTCTTTGAAGTTGTATAGGTTACAAGAACTTAAATTGTTGAAAAACTTCATGAATCGATCAGAGCAAAAACTTGTGCGTGTTTATCTTCAAATAGAAAAACGTGCCAATTAGGCGCTCACTGTATTCGAAAAAAAATACAGATAGAAGTAATATCCCAGTTGGTCTAGCGGTCAGGATTTGTAGCTCTCACCCTCAAGGCCCGAGTTCGACTCCCGGACTGGGAAATCTATTAATTTTTCAATTGATTTTTTCTTCCTATTAACTGTTACGCTCAATTGAGTTCATTAAGATCTCTTTGAAATTGTATAGGTTACAAGAACTTAAATTGTTGAAAACTTCATGAATCGATCAGGGCAGAAAACTTGTGCGTGTTTATCTTCAAACAAAAAAACGTGCCAATTAGGCGCTCATTGTATTCGAAAAAAAAATCACATTTAAATTTGATATTGCAGTTGGTCTAGCGGTTAGGATTTGTGGCTTCACTAGCATGACACGGGTTCGACTCCCGGAATGGGAAATCTGTAAAAAAAATAAAATTAATTTCTTTTTCCTATTAGCTATTACGCTCAATTGAGTACTTTGAGAGTTCTTTGAAGTTGTATAGGATACAAGAACTTAAAATGTTGCAAAATTTCTTGGATCGATCAGAGCAGAAAACTTGTGCGTGTTTATCTTCAAATAGAAAAACGTGCCATTAAGGCGCTCACATAATTCGAAAAAAAATACAGCTAACAGTGACATCCCAGTTAGTCTAGCGGTCAGGATTTGTGACTCTCAACCACAAGGCCCGAGTTCGACTCCCGGACTGGGAAATCTATTCATTTTTCAATTAATTTTTTCTTCCTATTAACTATTACGCTCAATTGAGTTCTTTAAGATTTCTTCGAATTTGTTTAGGTTACAAGAACTTAAATTGTTGAAAAACTTCATGAATCGATCAGAGCAGAAAACTTGTGCGTGTTTATCTTCAAATAGAAAAACGTGCCAATTAGGCGCTCACTGTATTCGAAAAAAATACAGATAACAGTAATATCCCAGTTGGTCTAGCGGTCAGAATTTGTAGCTCTCACCCACAAGGCCCGAGTTCGACTCCCGGACTGGGAAATCTAATAATTTTTCAATTGATTTTTTCTTCCTATTAACTGTTACGCTCAATTGAGTTCATTAAGATCTCTTTGAAGTTGTATAGGTTACAAGAACTTAAATTGTTGAAAACTTCATGAATCGATCAGGGCAGAAAACTTGTGCGTGTTTATCTTCAAACAAAAAAACGTGCCAATTAGGCGCTCATTGTATTGGAAAAAAAATCACATTTAAATTTGATATTGCAGTTGGTCTAGCGGTTAGGATTTGTGGCTTCACTAGCATGACACGGGTTCGACTCCCGGAATGGGAAATCTATAAAAAAAATAAAATTAATTTCTTTTTCCTATTAGCTATTACGCTCAATTGAGTACTTTGAGAGTTCTTTGAAGTTGTATAGGATACAAGAACTTAAAATGTTGCAAAATTTCTTGGATCGATCAGAGCAGAAAACTTGTGCGTGTTTATCTTCAAATAGAAAAACGTGCCATTAAGGCGCTCACATAATTCGAAAAAAAAATACAGCTAACAGTGACATCCCAGTTAGTCTAGCGGTCAGGATTTGTGACTCTCAACCACAAGGCCCGAGTTCGACTCCCGGACTGGGAAATCTATTCATTTTTAAATTAATTTTTTCTTCCTATTAACTATTACGCTCAATTGAGTTCTTTAAGATTTCTTCGAATTTGTTTAGGTTACAAGAACTTAAATTGTTGAAAAACTTCATGAATCGATCAGAGCAGAAAACTTGTGCGTGTTTATCTTCAAATAGAAAAACGTGCCAATTAGGCGCTCACTGTATTCGAAAAAAATACAGATAACAGTAATATCCCAGTTGGTCTAGCGGTCAGAATTTGTAGCTCTCACCCACAAGGCCCGAGTTCGACTCCCGGACTGTGAAATCTATTAATTTTTCAATTGATTTTTTCTTCCTATTAACTGTTACGCTCAATTGAAATCTTTGAGATCTCTTTGAAGTTGTATAGGTTATAAGAACGTAAATTGTTGAAAAACTTCATGAATCGATCAGGGCGTGTTTATCTTCAAACAGAAAAACGTGCCAATTAGGCGCTCATTGTATTCGAAAAAAAATCACATTTAAATTTGATATTGCAGTTGGTCTAGCGGTTAGGATTTGTGGCTTCACTAACATGACACGGGTTCGACTCCCGGAATGGGGAATCTATAAAAACATAAAATTAATTTCTTTTTCCTATTAGCTATTACGCTCAATTGAGTACTTTGAGAGTTCTTTGAAGTTGTATAGGATACAAGAACTTAAATTGTTGAAAAACTTCATGAATCGATCAGAGCAGAAAACTTGTGCGTGTTTATCTTCAAATAGAAAAACGAGCCAATTAGGCGCTCACTGTATTCGAAAAAAAATACAAATAACAGTAATATTCCAGTTGGTCTAGCGGTCAGGATTTGTAGCTCTCAACCACAAGGCCCGAGTTCGACTCCCGGAGTGGGGAATCTATTCATTTTTCAATTGATTTTTTCCTCCTTTTAACTATTACGCTCAATTGAGTTCTTTAAGATTTCTTTGAAGTTGTATAGGTTACAAGAACTTAAATTGTTGAAAAACTTCATGAATCGATCAGAGCAGAAAACTTGTGCGTGTTTATCTTCAAATAGAAAAACGTGCCAATTAGGCGCTCACTGTATTCGAAAAAAAAAAAACAGATAACATTTTTATCACAGTTGGTCTACAGGTCAGGATTTCTGACTCCCAACCACAAGGCCCGAGTTCGACTCCCGGACTGGTGAATCTATTCATTTTTCAATTGATTTTTTCTTCTTATTAACTATTACGCTCAATTGAGTTCTTTAAGATTTCTTTGAAGTTGTATAGGTTACAAGAACTTAAATTGTTGAAAACTTCATGAATCGATCAGAGCAGAAAACTTGTGCGTATTTATCTTCAAATAGAAAAACGTGCCAATTCGGCGCTCACTGTATTCGAAAAAAAAAACAGATAACATTATTATCCCAGTTGGTGTAGAGGTCAGGATTGGTAGCTCTCACCCACAAGGACCGAGTTCGACTCCCGGACTGGATCTATTAATTTTTCAATTGATTTTTTCTTCCTATTAACTATTACGCTCAATTGAGTTCTTTAAGATCTCTTTGAAGTTGTATAGGTTACAAGAACTTAAATTGTTGAAAAACTTCATGAATCGATCAGGGCAGAAAACTTGTGCGTGTTTATCTTCAAACAGAAAAACGTGCCAATTAGGCGCACATTGTATTCGAAAAAAAAATCACATTTAAATTTGACATTCCAGTTGGTCTAGCGGTCAGGATTTGTGACTCTCAACCACAAGGCCCGAGTTCGACTCCCCGACTGGGAAAACTATTCATTTTTCAATTAATTTTTTCTTCCTATTAACTATTACGCTCAATTGATTTCTTTAGGATTTTTTTGAAGTTGTATAGGTTACAAGAACTTAAATCGTTGAAAAACTTCATGATTCGATCAGAGCAGAAAACTTGTGCGTGTTTATCTTCAAACAGAAAAACGTGCCAATTAGGCGCTCATTGTATTCGAAAAAAATCACATTTAAATTTGATATTGCAGTTGGTCTAGCGGTTAGGATTTGTGGCTTCACTAACATGACACGGGTTCGACTCCCGGAATGGGGAATCTATAAAAAATAAAATTAATTTATTTTTCCTATTAGCTATTACGCTCAATTGAGTACTTTGAGAGTTCTTTGAAGTTGTATAGGATACAAGAACTTAAATTGTTGAAAAACTTCATGAATCGATCAGAGCAGAAAACTTGTGCGTGTTTATCTTCAAATAGAAAAACGAGCCAATTAGGCGCTCACTGTATTCGAAAAAAAAATACAAATAACAGTAATATTCCAGTTGGTCTAGCGGTCAGGATTTGTAGCTCTCAACCACAAGGCCCGAGTTCGACTCCCGGAGTGGGGAATCTATTCATTTTTCAATTGATTTTTTCCTCCTTTTAACTATTACGCTCAATTGAGTTCTTTAAGATTTCTTTGAAGTTGTATAGGTTACAAGAACTTAAATTGTTGAAAAACTTCATGAATCGATCAGAGCAGAAAACTTGTGCGTGTTTATCTTCAAATAGAAAAACGTGCCAATTAGGCGCTCACTGTATTCGAAAAAAAAACAGATAACCTTTTTATCACAGTTGGTCTACAGGTCAGGATTTCTGACTCCCAACCACAAGGCCCGAGTTCGACTCCCGGACTGGGGAATCTATTCATTTTTCAATTGATTTTTTCTTCTTATTAACTATTACGCTCAATTGAGTTCTTTAAGATTTCTTTGAAGTTGTATAGGTTACAAGAACTTAAATTGTTGAAAACTTCATGAATCGATCAGAGCAGAAAACTTGTGCGTATTTATCTTCAAATAGAAAAACGTGCCAATTCGGCGCTCACTGTATTCGAAAAAAAAACAGATAACATTATTATCCCAGTTGGTGTAGAGGTCATGATTGGTAGCTCTCACCCACAAGGACCGAGTTCGACTCCCGGACTGGATCTATTAATTTTTCAATTGATTTTTTCTTCCTATTAACTATTACGCTCAATTGAGTTCTTTAAGATCTCTTTGAAGTTGTATAGGTTACAAGAACTTAAATTGTTGAAAAACTTCATGAATCGATCAGGGCAGAAAACTCGTGCGTGTTTATCTTCAAACAGAAAAACGTGCCAATTAGGCGCTCATTGTATTCGAAAAAAAAATCACATTTAAATTTGACATTCCAGTTGGTCTAGCGGTCAGGATTTGTGACTCTCAACCACAAGGCCCGAGTTCGACTCCCCGACTGGGAAATCTATTCATTTTTCAATTAATTTTTTCTTCCTATTAACTATTACGCTCAATTGATTTCTTTAGGATTTTTTTGAAGTTGTATAGGTTACAAGAACTTAAATCGTTGAAAAACTTCATGAATCGATCAGAGCAGAAAACTTGTGCGTGTTTATCTTCAAATAGAAGAACGTGCCAATTAGGCGCTCACTGTATTCGAAAAAAAATACAGATAACAGTAATATCCCAGTTGGTCTAGCGGTCAGGATTTGTAGCTCTCACCCACAAGGCCCGAGTTCGACTCCCGGACTGGGAAATCTATTAATTTTTCAATTGATTTTTTCTTCCTATTAACTGTTACGCTCAATTGAGTTCTTTAAGATCTCTTTGAAGTTGTATAGGTTACAAGAACTTAAATTGTTGAAAAACTTCATGAATCGATCAGGGCAGAAAACTTGTGCGTGTTTATCTTCAAACAGAAAAACGTGCCAATTAGGCGCTCATTGTATTCGAAAAAAAAATCACATTTAAATTTGATATTGCAGTTGGTCTAGCGGTTAGGATTTGTGGCTTCACTAGCATGCCACGGGTTTGACCCCCGGAATGGGAAATCTATAAAAAAAAATAAGATTAATTTCTTTTTCCTATTAGCTATTACGCTCAATTGAGTACTTTGAGAGTTCTTTGAAGTTGTATAGGATACAAAAACTTAAAATGTTGCAAAATTTCTTGGATCGATCAGGGCAGAAAACTTGTGCGTGTTTATCTTCAAATAGAAAAACGTGCCATTAAAGCGCTCACATAATTCGAAAAAAAAATACAGATAACGTTGACATCCCAGTTAGTCTAGCGGTCAGGATTTGTGACTCTCAACCACAAGGCCCGAGTTCGATTCCCGAACTGGGAAATCTATTAATTTTTCAATTAATTTTTTCTTCCTATTAACTATTACGCTCAATTGAGTTCTTTAAGATGTCTTCGAATTTGTTTAGGTTACAAGAACTTAAATTAATGAAAAACTTCATGAATCGATCAGAGCAGAAAACTTGTGCGTGTTTATCTTCAAATAGAAAAACGTGCCAATTAGGCACTCACTGTATTCGAAAAAAAATACAGATAACAGTAATATCCAAGTTGGTCTAGCGGTCAGAATTTGTAGTTCTCACCCACAAGGCCCGAGTTCGACTCCCGGACTGGGAAATCTATTAATTTTGCAATTGATTTTTTCTTCCTATTAACTGTTACGCTCAATTGAGTTCTTTGAGATCTCTTTGAAGTTTTGTATAGGTTACAAGAACTTAAATTGTTGAAAAACTTCATGAATCGATCAGGGCAGAAAACTTGTGCGTGTTTATCTTCAAACAGAAAAACGTGCCAATTAGGCGCTCATTGTATTCAAAAAAAATCACATTTAAATTTGATATTGCAGTTGGTCTAGCGGTTATGATTTGTGGCTTCACTAACATGACACGGGTTCGACTCCCGGAATGGGGAATCTATAAAAAAAAATTAATTTATTTTTCCTATTAGCTATTACGCTCAATTGAGTACTTTGAGAGTTCTTTGAAGTTGTATAGGATACAAGAACTTAAATTGTTGAAAAACTTCATGAATCGATCAGAGCAGAAAACTTGTGCGTGTTTATCTTCAAATAGAAAAACGTGCCAATTAGGCGCTCACTGTATTCGAAAAAAAAATACAGATAACAGTAATCTGCCAGTTGGTCTAGCGGTCAGGATTTGTAGCTCTCACCACAAGGCCCGGGTTCGACTCCCGGACTGGGGAATCTAATCATTTTTCAATTGATTTTTTCCTCCTTTTTAACTATTACGCTCAATTGAGTTCTTTAAGATTTCTTTGAAGTTGTATAGGTTACAAGAACTTAAATTGTTGAAAAACTTCATGAATCGATCAGAGCAGAAAACTTGTGCGTGATTATCTTCAAATAGAAAAACGTGCCAATTAGGCGCTCAATGTATTCGAAAGAAAAAACAGATAACATTTTTATCACAGTTGGTCTAGAGGTCAGGATTTCTGACTCTCAACCACAAGGCCCGAGTTCGACTCCCGGACTGGGGAATCTATTCATTTTTCAATTGATTTTGTCTTCCTATTAACTATTACGCTCAATTGAGTTCTTTAAGATTTCTTTGAAGTTGTATAGGTTACAAGAACTTAAATTGTTGAAAAACTTCATGAATCGATCAGAGCAGAAAACTTGTGCGTATTTATCTTCAAATAGAAAAACGTGCCAATTCGGCGCTCACTGTATTCGAAAAAAAAAACAGATAACATTATTATCCCAGTTGGTGTAGCTGTCAGAATTTGTAGCTCGCACCCACAAGGACCAAGTTCGACTCCCGGACTGGATCTATTAATTTTTCAATTGATTTTTTCTTCCTATTAACTATTACGCTCAATTGAGTTCTTTAAGATCTCTTTGAAGTTGTATAGGTTACAAGAACTTAAATTATTGAAAAACTTCATGAATCGATCAGGGCAGAAAACTTGTGCGTGTTTATCTTCAAACAGAAAAACGTGCCAATTAGGCGCTCATTGTATTCGAAAAAAAAACAGATAATATGTTTATCACAGTTGGTCTAGAGGTCAGGATTTCTGACTCTCAACCACAAGGCCCGAGTTCGACTCCCGGACTGGGGAATCTATTCAATTTTCAATTAATTTTTTCTTCCTATTAACTATTACGCTCAATTGAGTTCTTTAAGATTTTTTCGAATTTGTTTAGGTTACAAGAACTTAAATTGTTGAAAAACTTCATGAATCGATCAGAGCAGAAAACTTGTGCGTGTTTATCTTCAAATAGAAAAACGTGCCAATTAGGCACTCACTGTATTCGAAAAAAAAAATACAGATAACAGTAATATCCCAGTTGGTCTACCGGTCAGAATTTGTAACTCTCACCCACACGGCCCCAGTTCGACTCCCGGACTGGGAAATCTATTAATTTTTCAATTGATTTTACCTTCCTATTAACTGTTACGCTCAATTGAGTTCTTTGAGATCTCTTTGAAGTTTTGTATAGGTTACAAGAACTTAAATTGTTGAAAAACTTCATGAATCGATCAGGGCAGAAAACTTGTGCGTGTTTATCTTCAAACAGAAAAACGTGCCAATTAGGCGCTCATTGTATTCGAAAAAAAAATCACATTTAAATTTGATATTGCAGTTGGTCTAGCGGTTAGGATTTGTGGCTTCACTAACATGACACGGGTTCGACTCCCGGAATGGGGAATCTATAAAAAAAAATAAAATTAATTTATTTTTCCTATTAGCTATTACGCTCAATTGAGTACTTTGAGAGTTCTTTGAAGTTGTATAGGATACAAGAACTTAAATTGTTGAAAAACTTCATGAATCGATCAGAGCAGAAAACTTGTGCGTGTTTATCTTCAAATAGAAAAACGTGCCAATTAGGCGCTCACTGTATTCGAAAAAAAATACAGATTACAGTAAGATCCCAGTTGGTCTAGCGGTCAGGATTTGTAGCTCTCAACCACAAGGCCCGGGTTCGACTCCCGGACTGGGGAATCTAATCATTTTTCAATTGATTTTTTCCTCCTTTTTAACTATTACGCTCAATTGAGTTCTTTAAGATTTCTTTGAAGTTGTATAGGTTACAAGAACTTAAATTGTTGAAAAACTTCATGAATCGATCAGAGCAGAAAACTTGTGCGTGTTTATCTTCAAATAGAAAAACGTGCCAATTAGGCGCTCACTGTATTCGAAAAAAAAAACAGATAACATTTTTATCACAGTTGGTCTAGAGGTCAGGCTTTCTGACTCTCAACCACAAGGCCCGAGTTCGACTCCCGGACTGGGGAATCTATTCATTTTTCAGTTGATTTTTTCTTCCTATTAACTATTACGCTCAATTGAGTTCTTTAAGATTTCTTTGAAGTTGTATAGGTTACAAGCACTTAAATTGTTGAAAAACTTCATGAATCGATCAGAGCAGAAAACTTGTGCGTATTTATCTTCAAATAGAAACACGTGCCAATTCGGCGCTCACTGTATTCGAAAAAAAAAAACAGATAACATTTTTATCCCAGTTGGTGTAGCTGTCAGGATTTGTAGCTCGCACCCACAAGGACCAAGTTCGACTCCCGGACTGGATCTATTAATTTTTCAATTGATTTTTTCTTCCTATTAACTATTACGCTCAATTGAGTTCTTTAAGATCTCTTTGAAGTTGTATAGGTTACAAGAACTTAAATTGTTGAAAAACTTCGTGAATCGGTCAGGGCAGAAAACTTGTGCGTGTTTATCTTCAAACAGAAATACGTGCCAATTAGGCGCTTATTGTATTCGAAAAAAAAACAGATAATATGTTTATCACAGTTGGTCTAGAGGTCAGGATTTCTGACTCTCAACCACGAGGCCCGAGTTCGACTCCCGGACTGGGGAATCTATTCAATTTTCAATTGATTTTTTCTTCCTATTAACTATTACGCTCAATTGAGTTCTTTAAGATCTCTTTGAAGTTTTGTATAGGTTACAAGAACTTAAATTGTTGAAAAACTTCATGAATCGATCAGGGCAGAAAACTTGTGCGTGTTTATCTTCAAACAGAAAAACGTGCCAATTAGGCGCTCATTGTATTCGAAAAAAAAATCACATTTAAATTTGATATTGCAGTTGGTCTAGCGGTTAGGATTTGTGGCTTCACTAACATGACACGGGTTCGACTCCCGGAATGGGGAATCTATAAAAAAAAATAAAATTAATTTATTTTTCCTATTAGCTATTACGCTCAATTGAGTACTTTGAGAGTTCTTTGAAGTTGTATAGGATACAAGAACTTAAATTGTTGAAAAACTTCATGAATCGATCAGAGCAGAAAACTTGTGCGTGTTTATCTTCAAATAGAAAAACGTGCCAATTAGGCGCTCACTGTATTCGAAAAAAAAATACAGATTACAGTAAGATCCCAGTTGGTCTAGCGGTCAGGATTTGTAGCTCTCAACCACAAGGCCCGGGTTCGACTCCCGGACTGGGGAATCTAATCATTTTTCAATTGATTTTTTCCTCCTTTTTAACTATTACGCTCAATTGAGTTCTTTAAGATTTCTTTGAAGTTGTATAGGTTACAAGAACTTAAATTGTTGAAAAACTTCATGAATCGATCAGAGCAGAAAACTTGTGCGTGTTTATCTTCAAATAGAAAAACGTGCCAATTAGGCGCTCACTGTATTCGAAAAAAAAAACAGATAACATTTTTATCACAGTTGGTCTAGAGGTCAGGATTTCTGACTCTCAACCACAAGGCCCGAGTTCGACTCCCGGACTGGGGAATCTATTCATTTTTCAGTTGATTTTTTCTTCCTATTAACTATTACGCTCAATTGAGTTCTTTAAGATTTCTTTGAAGTTGTATAGGTTACAAGCACTTAAATTGTTGAAAAACTTCATGAATCGATCAGAGCAGAAAACTTGTGCGTATTTATCTTCAAATAGAAACACGTGCCAATTCGGCGCTCACTGTATTCGAAAAAAAAAAAAACAGATAACATTATTATCCCAGTTGGTGTAGCTGTCAGGATTTGTAGCTCGCACCCACAAGGACCAAGTTCGACTCCCGGACTGGATCTATTAATTTTTCAATTGATTTTTTCTTCCTATTAACTATTACGCTCAATTGAGTTCTTTAAGATCTCTTTGAAGTTGTATAGGTTACAAGAACTTAAATTGTTGAAAAACTTCATGAATCGGTCAGGGCAGAAAACTTGTGCGTGTTTATCTTCAAACAGAAATACGTGCCAATTAGGCGCTTATTGTATTCGAAAAAAAACAGATAATATGTTTATCACAGTTGGTCTAGAGGTCAGGATTTCTGACTCTCAACCACGAGGCCCGAGTTCGACTCCCGGACTGGGGAATCTATTCAATTTTCAATTGATTTTTTCTTCCTATTAACTATTACGCTCAATTGAGTTCTTTAAGATTTCTTTGAAGTTGTATAGGTTACAAGAACTTAAATTGTTGAAAACTTCATGAATCGATCAGAGCAGAAAACTTGTGCGTATTTATCTTCAAATAGAAAAACGTGCCAATTCGGCGCTCACTGTATTCGAAAAAAAAACAGATAACATTATTATCCCAGTTGGTGTAGCTGTCAGGATTTGTAGCTCTCACCCACAAGGACCGAGTTCGACTCCCGGACTAGATCTATTAATTTTTCAATTGATTTTTTCTTCCTATTAACTATTACGCTCAATTGAGTTCTTTAAGATCTCTTTGAAGTTGTATAGGTTACAAGAACTTAAATTGTTGAAAAACTTCATGAATCGATCAGGGCAGAAAACTTGTGCGTGTTTATCTTCAAACAGAAAAACGTGTCAATTAGGCGCTCATTGTATTCGGTTAGGATTTGTGGCTTCACTAACATGACACGGGTTCGACTCCCGGAATGGGAAATCTGTAAAAAAAAAATAATTTCTTTTTCCTATTAGCTATTACGCTCAATTGAGTACTTTGAGAGTTCTTTGAAGTTGTATAGGTTACAAGAACTTAAAATGTTGAAAAACTTCATGGAACGATCAGAGCAGAAAACTTTATCTTCAAACAGAAACACGTGCCAATTAAGCGCTCACTGTATTCGAAAAAAAATCACATTTAACCTTGCTATTGCACTTGGTCTAGCAGTTAGGATCTGTGGCTTCACAAACAAGACACGGGTTCGACTCCCGGAATGGGAAATCTATAAAAAAAAAAAATTAATTTCTTTTTCCTATTAGCTATTTCGCTCAATTGAGCTCTTTGAGAGTTCTTTGAAGTTGTATAGGATCCAAGAACTTAAAATGTTGCAAAACTTCTTGGATCGATCAGAGCAGAAAACTTGTGCGTGTTTATCTCCAAATAGAAAAACGTGCCATAAAGGCGCTCACTTTATTCTAAAAATTACAGATAATATTAATATCCCAGTTGGTCTAGCGGTCAGGATATGTGGCGGATACCCACAAGGCCCGGGTTCGACTCCCGGACTGGTGAATCTATTAATTTTTCAAATGATTTTTTCTTCCTATTAACTATTACGCTCAATTGAGTTCTTTAAGATTTCTTTGAAGCTGTATAGGTTACAAGAACTTAAAATGTTGAAAAACTTCATGAATCGATCAGAGCAAAAACTTGTGCGTGATTATCTTCAAACAGAAAAATGTGCCAATTAGGCGCTCACATATTCGAAAAAAATCACATTTCAGCATGATATTGCAGTTGGTCTAGCGGTTAGGATTTGTGGCTTTACTAGCAAGACACGGGTTCGACTCCCAAAATGGGAAATCTAAAAAAAAATGAAATAATTTTTTTTTTCATTTTAACTCTTACGCTCAATTGAGTTCTTTGAGAGTTCTCTCAAGTTGTATAGGATACAATGACTTAAAATGTTGCAAAGTTTTTTGGATCGATCAGAGCAGAAAACTTGTGCGTGTTTATCTTCAAATAGAAAAAGGTGCCATTAATGCGCTCACAATATTCGAAAAAAAATACAGATAAAATTGGTATCCCAGTTGGTCTAGCGGTCAGGATTTGTGGCTCTCACCCACAAGGCTAGGGTTCGTCTCGCGGATTGGGAAATCTATTAATTTTTCAATTGATTTTTTCTTCCTATTAACTATTACGCTCAATTGAGTTCTTTAAGATCTATTTGAAGCTGTTTAGGTTACAAGAACTTGAAATGTTGCAAAACTTCTTGGATCGATCAGTGCAGAAAACTTGTGCGTGTTTATCTTCAAATAGAAAAACGTGCCATTAAGGCGCTCACTGTGTTCGAAAAAAAAATACAGATAACATTAATATCCCAGTTGGTCTAGCGATCAGGATTTGTGGCTCTCACCCACAAGGCCCGGGTTCGACTCCCGGACTGAGAAATCTATTAATTTTTCAATTGATTTTTTCTTCCTGTTAACTATTACGCTCAATTGAGTTCTTTAAGATTTCTTTGAAGTTGTATAGGTTACAAGAACCTAAATTGCTGAAAAACTTCATGAATCGTTCAGGGCAGAAAACTTGTGCGTGTTTATCTTCAAATAGAAAATCGTGCCAATTAGGCGCTCACTGTATTAAAAAAAATCACATTTAACCTTGATATTGCACTTGGTCTAGCGGTTAGGATCTGTGGCTTCACTAACAAGACACGGGTTCGACTCCCGGAATGGGAAATTGTTTAAAAAAATTAAAATTAATTTCTTTTTCCTATTAGCTATTACGCTCAATTGAGCTCTTTGAGAGTTCTTTGAAGTTGTATAGGATACAAGAATTTGAAAGGGTGCAAAACTTCTTGGATCGATCAGAGCAAAAAACTTGTGCGTGTTTATCTTCAAATAGAAAAAACGTGCCATTAAGGCGCTCACTTAATTCGAAAAAATATAACTAACATGGACATCCCAGTTGGTCTAGCGGTCAGGATTTCTGGCTCTCACCCACAAGGCCCGGGTTCGACTCCCGGACTGGGAAATCTATTCATTTTTCAATTGATTTTCTCTTCCTATTAACTAATACGCTCAATTGAGTTCATTAAGATTTCTGTGAAGTTGTATAGGATACAAGAATTTAAAATGTTGCAAAACTTCTTGGATCGATCAGAGCAAAAAACTTGTGCGTGTTTATCTTCAAATAGAAAAAACGTGCCATTAAGGCGCTCACTTAACTCGAAAAAAAATACAGCTAACATTAATATCCCAGTTGGTCTAGCGGTCAGGTTTTGTGGCTCCGACCCACAAGGCCTGAGTTCGACTCCCGGACTGGGAAATCTATTAACTTTTCAATTGATTTTTTCTTCCTATTAACTATTACGCTCAATTGAGTTTTTTAGATCTCTTTGAAGTTGTATAGGTTACAAAAACTTAAATTGTTGAAAACTTCATGAATCGATCAGGGCAGAAAACTTGTGTGTGTTTATCTTCAAACAGAAAAACGTGCCAATTAAGCGCTCACTGTATTCGAAAAAAAAATACAGATAAAACTAAAATCCAAGTTGGTCTAGCGGTCAGGATTTGTAGATCACACCCTGTAGATCACACCCACAAGGCCCGAGTTCGACTCCCGGACTGGGAAATCTATTAATGTTTCAATTGATTTTTTCTTCCTATTAACTATTACGCTCAATTGAGTTCTTTAAGATCTCTTTGAAGCTGTATAGGTTACAATAACTTAAATTGTTGAAAAACTTCATGAATCGATCAGGGCAGAAAACTTGTGCGTGTTTATCTTCAAAATGAAAAACGTGCCAATTAGGCGCTCATTGCATTCGAAAAAAATCACATTTGACCTTGATATTGCAGTTGGTCTAGCGGTTAGGATTTGTGGCTTCACTAACATGACACGGGTTCGACTCCCGGAATGGGTCACCTATAAAAAAATTAAAATTAATTTCTTTTTCTTATTAGCTATTACGCTCAATTGAGTACTTTGAGAGTTCTTTGAAGTTGTATAGGATACAAGAACTTAAAATGTTGCAAAACTTCTTGGATCGATCAGAGCAGAAAACTTGTGCGTGTTTTTATTCAAATAGAAAAACGTGCCATTAAGGCGCTCACTTAATTCGAAAAAAAATACAGCTAACATTGACATCCCAGTTGGTCTAGCTGTCAGGATTTGTGACTCTCAAACACAAGGCCCGAGTTTGACTCCCGGACTGGGAAATCTATTCATTTTTCAATTAATTTTTTTTCCTATTAACTATTACGCTCAATTGAGTTCTTTAAGATTTTTCCTTTAAGTTGTATAGGTTACAAGAACTTAAATTGTTGAAAAACTTCATGAATCGGTCAGAGCAGAAAACTTGTGCGTGTTTATCTTCAAATAGAAAAACGTGCCATTAAGGCGCTCACTTAATTCGAAAAAAAAATACATCTAACATTGACATCCCAGTTGGTCTAGCGGTCAGGATTTGTGACTCTCAACCACAAGGCCCGAGTTCGACTCCCGGACTGGGAAATCTATTCATTTTTCAATTAATTTTTTCTTCCTATTAACTATTACGCTCAATTGAGTTCTTTAAGATTTCTTCGAATTTGTTTAGGTTACAAGAACTTAAATTGTTGAAAAACTTCATGAATCGATCAGAGCAGAAAACTTGTGCGTGTTTATCTTCAAATAGAAAAACGTGCCAAGTAGGCGCTCACTGTATTCGAAAAAAATACAGATAACAGTAATATCCCAGTTGGTCTAGCGGTCAGAATTTGTAGCTTTCACCCACAAGGCACGAGTTCGACTCCCGGACTGGGAAATCTATTAATTTTTCAATTGATTTTTTCTTCCTATTAACTGTTACGCTCAACTGAGTTCTTTAAGATCTCTTTGAAGTTATATAGGTTTCAAGAACTTAAATTGTTGAAAAACTTCATGAATCGATCAGAGCAGAAAACTTGTGCGTGTTTATCTTCAGACAGAAAAACGTGCCAATTAGGCGCTCATTGTATTCGAAAAAACAACCACATTTAAATTTGACATTGCAGTTGGTCTAGCGGTTAGGATTTGTGGCTTCACTAACATGACACGGGTTCGACTCCCGGAATGGGGAATCTATAAAAAAAAAATTAATTTCTTTTTCCTATTAGCTCTTACGCTCAATTGAGTACTTTGAGAGTTCTTTGAAGTTGTATAGGATACAAGAACTTAAATTGTTGAAAAAATTCATGAATCGATCAGAGCAGAAAACTTGTGCGTGTTTATCTTCAAACAGAAAAACGTGCCAATTAGGCGCTCATTGTATTCGAAAAAAATACAGATAACAGTAATATGCCAGTTGGTCTAGCGTTCAGGATTTGTGGCTCTCAACCACAAGGCCCGAGTTCGACTCCCGGACTGGGGAATCTAATCATTTTTCAATTGATTTTTTCTTCCTATTAACTATTACGCTCAATTGAGTTCTTAAAGATTTCTTTGAAGTTATATAGGTTTCAAGAACTTAAATTGTTGAAAAACTTCATGAATCGATCAGAGCAGAAAACTTGTGCGTGTTTATCTTCAAATAGAAAAACGTGCCAATTAGGCGCTCACTGTATTCGAAAAAAAAACAGATAACTTTATATCCCAGTTGGTCTAGCGGTCAGGATTTGTAGCTCTCACCCACAAGGCCCGAGTTCGACTCCCGTACTGGATCTATTAATTTTTCAATTGATTTTTTCTTCCTATTAACTATTACGCTCAATTGAGTTCTTTAAGATCTCTTTGAAGTTGAATAGGTTACAAGAACTTAAATTGTTGAAAAACTTCATGAATCGATCAGGGCAGAAAATTGTGCGTGTTTATCTTCAAACAGAAAAACGTGCCAATTAGGCGCTCATTGTATTCGAAAAAAATACAGATAACAGTAATATGCCTACATGGATCGATCATAGTTGAAAACTTGTGCGTGTTTATCTTTGAATGGAAAAACGTGCCAATCAGGCGTTCACTTCATTTGGACAAAAACTAGAACACGGTTGCATATCCCAGTTGGTCTAGTGGTTAGGATTTTGGCTTTCACCCACAAGGACCGGGTTCGACTCCCGGACTGGTAAAGCTATTTTTTTTAATTGATTTTTTCCGGATATTTATTATGCTCAATTGATTTTTTGAAGTTGTATAGGATACACGAACAGAAAATGTTAAGAAACTACTTTGCTCGATCATAGTGGAAATTTTTTGCAAGTTCATCTTTGAATAGAAAACGTGCCATTTAGGCGTTCACTTTATTGGGACAAAAATAAGGACTCACGATCATATCCCAGTTGGTCTAGAGGTTAGGATTAGTGACTTTCACCCACAAGGCCTGGGTTCGACTCCCGGACTGGGAAATCTATTACTTTTTTTATATTGATTTTTTCTTCCGAATAAATATTACGCTCAAATGAGTTCTTTGAAGTTGAATAGGATACACAAACACAAAATGTTGAGAAACTACATGGATCGACCATAGTTGAAAACTTGTGCAAGTTAATCTTTAATAGAAAACGTGCCAATTAGGCGTTCACTTTATTGGGACAAAAATAAAGAGTCAAGAGCATATCCCAGTTGGTCTAGAGGTTAGGATTTGTGGCTTTCACCCACAAGGCCCGGGTTCGACTCCCGGACTGCAAAATCTATTACTTTTTTATATTGATTTTTTCTTCCGAATTACTATTACGCTCAAATGTGTTTTGTGATGTTGTATAGGACACACGAACACAAAACGTTGAGAAACTACATGGATCGATCATAGTTGAAAACTTTAGCGTGTTTATCTTTGAATGGAAAAACGTGCCAATCAGGCGTTCACTTTATTGGGACAAAAACTAGAACACAATTGCATATCCCAGTTGGTCTAGTGGTTAGGATTTTGGCTTTCACCCACAAGCACCGGATTCCACTCGCGGACTGGGAAAGCTAGTATTTATTTAAATTGATTTTTTCCGGATAACTATTATGCTCAATTGATTTTTTGAAGTTGTATAGGGTAGACGAACAGAAAATGTTAAGAAACTACCTGGCTCGATCGTAGTAGAAAATTTTTAAAAGTTCATCTTTGAATAGAAAACGTGCCATTTAGGCGTTCACTTTATTGTGACAAAAATAAAGACTCACGATCATATCCCAGTTGGTCTAGCGGTTAGGATTTGTGGCTTTCACCCACAAGGCCCGGGTTCGACTCCCGGACTGGGAAATCTATTACTTTTTTTAAATTGATTTTTTCTTCCGAATAAATATTACGCTCAAATGAGTTCTTTGAAGTTGTATAGGATACACGAACACACAAACGTTGAGAAATAAAATGGATTGACGATAGTAGAAAACTTGTTCAACTTCATCTTTGAATAGCAAAACTTGCCAATTAGGCGTTCACTTTATTGGGACAAAAATAAGGAGTCAAGATCGTATCCCAGTTGGTCTAGAGGTTAGGATTAGTGACTTTCACCCACAAGGCCTGGGTTCGACTCCCGGACTGGGAAATCTATTACTTTTTTTAAATTGATTTTTTCTTCCGAATTACTATTACGCTCAAATGTGTTTTTTGAAGTTGTATAGGACACACAAACACAAAATGTTGAGAAACTACATGGATCGATCATAGTTGAAAACTTGTGCGTGTTTATCTTTGAATGGAAAAACGTGCCAATCAGGCGTTCACTGTATTGGGACAAAAACTAGAACACGGTTGCATATCCCAGTTGGTCTAGTGGTAAAGATTTTGGCTTTCACCCACAAGGACCGGGTTCGACTTCCGGTCTGGGAAAGCTAGTATTTTTTTAAATTGATTTTTTCCGGATAACTATTATGCTCAATTGATTTTTTGAAGTTGTATAGGATACACGAACAGAAAATGTTAAGAAACTACTTGGCTCGATCAGAGTAGAAAATTTTTGCAAGTTCATCTTTGAATAGAAAACGTGCCATTTAGGCGTTCACTTTATTGGGACAAAAATAAGGACTCACGATCATATCCCAGTTGGTCTAGCGGTTAGGATTTTTGGCTTTCACCCACAAGGCCCGGGTTCGACTCCCGGACTGGGAAATCTATTTCTTTTTTTAAATTGATTTTTTCTTCCGAATAACTATTACGCTCAAATGTGTTTTTTGAAGTTGTATAGGACACACAAACACAAAATGTTGAGAAACTACATGGATCGATCATAGTTGAAAACTTGTGCGTGTTTATCTCTGAATGGAAAAACGTGCCAATCAGGCGTTCACTTTATTGGGACAAAAACTAGATCACAATTGCATATCCCAGTTCGTCTAGTGGTTAGGATTTTGGCTTTCACCCACAAGGACCGGATTCCACTCCCGGACTGGGAAAGATAGTATTTTTTTCAATTGATTTTTTCCGGATAACTATTATGCTCAATTGATTTTTTGAAGTTGTCTAGGATACACGAACAGAAAATGTTAAGAAACTACCAGGCTCGATCGTAGTAGAAAATTTTTTAAAGTTCATATTTGAATAGAAAACGTGCCATTTAGGCGTTCACTTAATTGGGACAAAAAAAGACTAACGATCATATCCCAGTTGGTCTAGCGGTTAGGATTTGTGGCTTTCACCCACAAGGTCCGGGTTCGAATCCCGGACTGGGAAATCTATTACTTTTTTTAAATTGATTTTTTCTTCCGAATAAATATTACGCTCAAATGAGTTCTTTGAAGTTGTATAGGATACACGAACACAAAAACGTTGAGAAATTAAATGGATTGACGATAGTAGAAAACTTGTTCAACTTCATCTTTGAATAGCAAAACTTACCAATTAGGCGTTCACTTTATTGGGACCAAAATAAGGATTCACGATCATATCCCAGTTGGTCTGGAGGTTAGGATTTGTGACTTTCACCCACAAGGCGCGGGTTCGACTCCTGGACTGCGAAATCTATTCCTTTTTTAAATTGATTTTTTCTTCCGAATTACTATTACGCTCAAATGTGTTTTTTGAAGTTGTGTAGGATACACGAACACAAAATGTTGAGAAACTACATGGATCGATCATAGTTGAAAACTTGTGCGTGTTTATCTTTGAATGGAAAAAACGTGCCAATCAGGCGTTCACTTTACCTGGACAAAAACTAGAACATGGTTGCATATTCCAGTTAGTCTAGTGGTTAGGATTTTGGCTTTCACCCACAAGGACCGGGTTCGACTCCCGGACTGTGAAAGCTAGTTATTTTTTAAATTGATTTTTTCCGGATAACTATTATGCTCAATTGATTTTTTGAAGTTGTATAGGATACACGAACAGAATATGTTAAGAAACTACTTGGCTCGATCATAATACAAAAAAAATTTTGCAAGTTCATCTTTGAATAGAAAACGTGCCATTCAGGCGTTCACTTTATTGGGACAAAAATAACGACTCACGATCATTTCCCAGTTGGTCTAGCGGTTAGGATTTGTGGCTTTCACCCACAAGGCCCGGGTTCGACTCCCGGACTGGGAAATCTATTTTTTTTAATTGATTTTTTCTTCCGAATAACTATTACTCTCAAATGAGTTCTTTGAAGTTGTATAGGATACACAAACACAAAATGTTGAGAAACTGCATGGATCGACCATAGTTGAAAACTTGTGCAAGTTCATCTTTGAATAGAAAACGTGCCAATTAGACGTTCACTTTATTGGGACAAAAATAAGGACTCACGAGCATATCCCAGTTGGTCTAGCGGTTAGGATTTGTGGCTTTCACCCACAAGGCCCGGGTTCGACTCCCGGACTGGGAAATCTATTTTTTTAAATTGATTTTTTCTTCCGAATAACTATTACTCTCAAATGAGTTCTTTGAAGTTGTATAGGATACACAAACACAAAATGTTGAGAAACTGCATGGATCGATCATAGTTGAAAACTTGTGCGTGTTTATCTTTGATTGGAAAAAACGTGCCATTCAGGCGTTCACTTTATTTGGACAAAAACTAGAACACGGTTGCATATCCCAGTTAGTCTAGTGGTTAGGATTTTGGCTTTCACCCACAAGGACCGGGTTCGACTCCCGGACTGGGAAAGCTAGTTATTTTTTAAATTGATTTTTTCCGGATAACTATTATGCTCAATTGATTTTTTGAAGTTGTATAGGATACACGAACAGAATATGTTAAGAAACTACTTGGCTCGATCATAATAGAAAATTTTTGCAAGTTCATCTTTGAATAGAAAACGTGCCATTTAGGCGTTCACTTTATTGGGACAAAAATAAGGACTCACGATCATATCCCAGTTGGTCTAGCGGTTAGGAGTTGTGGCTTTCACCCACAAGGCCCGGGTTCGACTCCCGGACTGGGAAATCTATTTTTTTTAAATTGATTTTTTCTTCCGAATAACTATTACTCTCAAATGAGTTCTTTGAAGTTGTATAGGATACACAAACACAAAATGTTGAGAAACTGCATGGATCGACCATAGTTGAAAACTTGTGCAAGTTCATCTTTGAATAGAAAACGTGCCAATTAGACGTTCACTTTATTGGGACAAAAATAAGGTGTCAAGATCATATCCCAGTTGGTCTAGAGGTTAGGATTTGTGACTTCCACCCACAAGGCCCGGGTTCGACTCCCGGACTGCGAAATCTATTACTTTTTTTAGATTGATTTTTTCTTCCAATTACTATTACGCTCAAATGTGTTTTTTGAAGTTGTATAGGACACACGAACACAAAATGCTGAGAAACTACATGGATCGATCATATTTGAAAACTTGTGCGTGTTTATCTTTGAATGGAAAAACGTGCCAATCAGGCGTTCACTTTATTGGGACAAAAATAAGTACTCACGATCATATCCCAGTTGGTCTAGCGGTTAGGATTTGTGGATTTCACCCACAAGGCCCGGGTTCGACTCCCGGACTGGGAAATCTATTACTTTTTTAAAAATGATTTTTTCTTCCGAATAAATATTCCGCTCAAATGAGTTCTTTGAAGTTGTATAGGATATACGAACACAAAAACGTTGAGAAATTAAATGGATTGACGATAGTAGAAAACTTGTTCAACTTCATCTTTGAATAGCAAAACTTGCCAATTAGGCGTTCTATTTATTGGGACAAAAAAAGAACTCTGGATCATATCCCAGTTGGTCTAGCGGTTAGGATTTGTGGCTTTCACCAACAAGGCCCGGGTTGGACTCCCGGACTGGGAAATCTATTACTTTTTTAAATTGATTTTTTCTTCCGAATAACTATTACTCTCAAATGAGTTCTTTGAAGTTGTATAGGATACACAAACACAAAATGTTGAGAAACTACCTGGATCGATCATAAATAAAAACTTGTGCAAGTTCATCTTTGAATAGAAAACGTGCCAATTAGGCGTTCACTTTATTGGGACGAAAATAAGGACTCACGATCATATCCCAGTTGGTCTAGAGGTTAGAATTTGTGGCTTTCACCCACAAGGCCCGTGTTCGACGCCCGGACTGCGAAATCTATTACTTTTTTTAAATTGATTTTTTCTTCCGAATAAAGATTACGCTCAAATGAGTTCTTTGAAGTTGTATAGGATACACGAACACAAAAACGTTGACAAGCTACATGGATCGATCATAGTTCAAAAAAATTTGTGCGTGTTTATCTTTGAATGGAAAAACGTGCCAATGAGGCGTTCACTTTATTGGGACAAAAACTAGAACACTGTTGCGTATCCCAGTTGGTCTAGTGGTTAGGATTTTGGCTTTCACCCACAAGGACCGGGTTCGACTCCCGGACTGGGAAAGCTAGTATTTTTTAAATTGATTTTTTCCGGGTAACTAGTATGCATAGGATACACAAGTTGGCCTAGCGGTTAGGATTTGTGGCTTCCACCCACAAGGCCCGTGTTCGACGCCCGGACTGCGAAATCTATCACTTTTTTTAAATTGATTTTTTCTTCCGAATTACTATTACGCTCAAATGTGTTTTTTGAAGTTGTATAGGATACACGAACACAAAATGTTGATAAGCTACATGGATCGATCATAGTTGAAAACTTGTGCGTGTTTATCTTTGAATGGAAAAACGTGCCAATCAGGCGTTCACTTTATTGGGACAAAAACTAGAACACTGTTGCGTATCCCAGTTGGTCTAGTGGTTAGGATTTTGGCTTTCACCCACAAGGACCGTGTTCGACTCCCGGACTGGGAAAGCTAGTATTTTTTAAATTGATTTTTTCCGGATAACTATTATGCATAGGATACACAAACACAAAATGTTGAGAAACTACATGGATCGACCATAAATGAAAACTTGTGCAAGTTCATCTTTGAATAGAAAACGTGCCAATTAGGCGGTCACTTTATTGGGACAAAAATAAGGCCTCACGATCATATCCCAGTTAGTCTAGCGGTTAGGATTTGTGGCTTTCACCCATAAGGCCCGGGTTCGCCTCCCGGACTGGGAAATCTATTACTTTTTTAAATTGATTTTTTCTTCCGAATAATTCTTACTCTCAAATTAGTTCTTTGAAGTTGTATAGGATACACGAACACAAAAACGTTGAGAAATTAAATGGATTGACGATAGTAGAAAACTTGTTCAACTTCATCTTTGAATAGCAAAACTTGCCAATTAGGCGTTCACTTTATTGGGACAAAAAAAGAACTCAGGATCATATCCCAGTTGGTCTAGCGGTTAGGATTTGTGGCTTTCACCCACAAGGCCCGGGTTGGACTCCCGGACTGGCAAATCTATTACTTTTTAAATTGATTTTTTCTTCCGAATAACTATTACTCTCAAATGAAATCTTTGAAGTTGTATAGGATACACAAACACAAAATGTTGAGAAACTACATGGATCGACCATAAATGAAAACTTGTGCAAGTTCATCTTTAATAGAAAACGTGCCAATTAGGCGTTGACTTTATTGGGACAAAAATAAGGACTCACAATCATATCCAAGTTGGTCTAGAGGTTAGGAGTTGTGGCTTCCACCACCCACAAGGCCCGTGTTCGACGCCCCGGACTGCGAAACCTATCACTTTTTTTAAATTGATTTTTTCTTCCGAATTACTATTACGCTCGAATGTGTTTTTTGAAGTTGTATAGGATACACGAACACAAAATGTTGAGAAGCTACATGGATCGATCATAGTTGAAAACTTGTGCATGTTTATCTTTGAATGGAAAAACGTGCCAATCAGGCGTTCACTTTATTGGGACAAAAACTAGAACACTGTTCCGTATCCCAGTTGGTGTAGTGGTTAGGATTTCGGCTTTCGCCCACAAGGACCGGGTTCGACTCCCGGACTGGGAAAGCTAGTATTTTTTTAAATTGATTTTTTCCAGATAACTATTATGCTCAATTGATTTTTTGAAGTTGTATAGGATACACGAACAGAAAATGTTAAGAAGCTACCTGGCTCGATCATAGTAGAAAACTTTTGCAAGTTCATCTTTGAATAGAAAACGTGCCATTTAGGCGTTCACTTTATTGGGGCAAAAATAAGGACTCAAGATCATATCCCAGTTGGTCTAGCGGTTAGGATTTGTGGCTTTCACCCACAAGGCCCGGGTTCGACTCCCGGACTGGGAAATCTATTACTTTTTTAAATTGATTTTTTCTTCCGAATAACTCTTACTCTCAAATTAGTTCTTTGAAGTTTTATAGGATACACGAACACAAAAACGTTGAGAAATTAAATGGATTGACGATAGTATAAAACTTGTTAAACTTCATCTTTGAATAGCAAAACGTGCCAATTAGGCGTTCACTTTATTGGGACAAAAATAAGGACTCACAATCATATCCAAGTTGGTCTAGAGGATAGGATTTGTGGCTTCCACCCACGAGGCCGGTGTTCGACGCCCGGACTTCGAAATATATCACTTTTTTAAATTGATTTTTTCTTCCGAATTACTATTAGGCTCAAATGTGTTTTTTGAAGTTGTATAGGATACACGAACACAAAATGTTGAGAAGCTACATGGATCGATCATAGTTGAAAACTTGTGCGTGTTTATCTTTGAATGGAAAACGTGCCAATCAGGCGTTCACTTTATTGGGACAAAAACTAGAACACTGTTGCGTATCCCAGTTGGTCTAGTGGTTAGGCTTTTGGCTTTCACCCACAAGGACCGGGTTCGACTCCCGGACTGGGAAAGCTAATATTTTCTTAAATTGATTTTTTCCGGATAACTATTATGCTCAATTGATTTTTTGAAGTTGTATAGGATACACGAACAGAAAATGTTAAGAAACTACCTGGCTCGATCATAGTAGAAAATTTTTGCAAGTTTATCTTTGAATAGAAAACGTGCCATTTAGGCGTTCACTTTATTGGGACAAAAATAAGGCCTCACGATCATATCCCAGTTGGTCTAGCGGTTAGGATTTGTGGCTTTCACCCACAAGGCCCGGGTTCGACTCCCAGACTGGGAAATCTATTACTTTTTTTATATTGATTTTTTCTTCCGAATAAATATTACGCTCAAATGAGTTCTTTGAAGTTGTATAGGATACACGAACACAAAAACGTTGAGAAATTAAATGGATTGGCGATAGTAGAAAAATTGTTCAACTTCATCTTTGAAAAGCAAAACTTGCCAATTAGGCGTTCACTTTATTGGGACAAAAAAAGAACTCAGGATCATATCCCAGTTGGTCTAGCAGTTAGGATTTGTGGCTTTCACCCACAAGGCCCGGGTTGGACTCCCGGACTCGGAAATGTATTAATTTTTTACATTGATTTTTTCTTCCGAATAACTATTACTCTCAAATGAGTTCTTTGAAGTTGTATAGGATACACAAACACAAAATGTTGAGAAACTACATGGATCGACCATAGTTGAAAACTTGTGCAAGTTCATCTTTGAATAGAAAACGTGCCAATTAGGCGTTCACTTTATTGGGACAAAAATAAGGACTCACGATCATATCCCAGTTGGTCTAGCGGTTAGGATTTGTGGTTTTCACCCACAAGGCCCGGGTTCGACTCCCGGACTGGGAAATCTATTACTTTTTTAAAATGATTTTTTCTTCCGAATAACTCTTACTCTCAAATTAGTTCTTTGAAGTTGTATAGGATACACGAACACAAAAACGTTGAGAAATTAAATGGATTGACGATAGTAGAAAACTTGTTAAACTTCATCTTTGAATAGCAAAACGTGCCAATTAGGCGTTCACTTTATTGGGAAAAAATAATAACTCAGGATCATATCCCAGTTGGTCTAGCAGTTAGGATTTGTGGCTTTCACCCACAAGGCCCGGGTTGGACTCCCGGACTGGGAAATCTATTACTTTTTTAAAATTGACTTTTTCTTCCGAATAACTATTACTCTCAAATGAGTGCTTTGAAGTTGTATAGGATACACAAACACAAAATGTTGAGAAACTACATGGATCGACCATAGTTGAAAACTTGTGCAAGTTCATCTTTGAATAGCAAAACGTACCAAATAGGCGTTCACTTTATTGGGAAAAAATAATAACTCAGGATCATATCCCAGTTGGTCTAGCAGTTAGGATTTGTGGCTTTCACCCACAAGGCCCGGGTTGGACTCCCGGACTGGGAAATCTATTACTTTTTTAAAATTGACTTTTTCTTCCGAATAACTATTACTCTCAAATGAGTTCTTTGAAGTTGTATAGGACACATGAACACAAAAACGTTGAGAAATTACAAGGATCGACCATAGTTGAAAACTTGTGCAACTTCATCTTTGAATAGCAAAACGTACCAAATAGGCGTTCACTTTATTGGGACAAAAATAAGGATTCACGCTCATATCCCAGTTGGTCTAGCGGTTAGGATTTGTGGCTTTCACCCACAAGGCCCGGGTTCGACTACCGGACTGGGAAATCTATTTGTTCTTTCAAATTGATTTTTCTTCCGAATAAATATTACGCTCAAATGAGTTCTTTGAATTTGTATAGGATACACGAACACAAAAACGTTGAGAAATTAAATGGATTGACGATAGTAGAAAACTTGTTCAACTTCATCTTTGAATAGCAAAACGTACCAATTAAGCGTTCACTTTATTGGGACAAAAATAAGGACTCACGATCATATCCCAGTTGGTCTAGCGGTTAGGATTTGTGGCTTTCACCCACAAGGCCCGGGTTCGACTCCCGGACTGGGAAATCTATTACTTTTTAAAATGATTTTTTCTTCCGAATAACTCTTACTCTCAAATTAGTTCTTTGAAGTTGTATAGGATACACGAACACAAAAACGTTGAGAAATTAAATGGATTGACGATAGTAGAAAACTTGTTAAACTTCATCTTTGAATAGCAAAACGTGCCAATTAGGCGTTCACTTTATTGGGAAAAAATAATAACTCAGGATCATATCCCAGTTGGTCTAGCAGTTAGGATTTGTGGCTTTCACCCACAAGGCCCGGGTTGGACTCCCGGACTGGGAAATCTATTACTTTTTTAAAATTGACTTTTTCTTCCGAATAACTATTACTCTCAAATGAGTTCTTTGAAGTTGTATAGGATACACAAACACAAAATGTTGAGAAACTACATGGATCGACCATAGTTGAAAACTTGTGCAAGTTCATCTTTGAATAGCAAAACGTACCAAATAGGCGTTCACTTTATTGGGAAAAAATAATAACTCAGGATCATATCCCAGTTGGTCTAGCAGTTAGGATTTGTGGCTTTCACCCACAAGGCCCGGGTTGGACTCCCGGACTGGGAAATCTATTACTTTTTTAAAATTGACTTTTTCTTCCGAATAACTATTACTCTCAAATGAGTTCTTTGAAGTTGTATAGGACACATGAACACAAAAACGTTGAGAAATTACAAGGATCGACCATAGTTGAAAACTTGTGCAACTTCATCTTTGAATAGCAAAACGTACCAAATAGGCGTTCACTTTATTGGGACAAAAATAAGGATTCACGCTCATATCCCAGTTGGTCTAGAGGTTAGGATTTGAGGCTTCCACACAAAAGGCCCGGGTTCGACTCCCGGACTGCGAAATCTATTACTTTTTTTAAATTGATTTTTTCTTCCAAATTACTGTTACGCTCAAATGTGTTTTTTGAAGTTGTATAGGATACACGAACAGAAAATGTTAAGAAACTACCTGGCTCGATCAAAGTAGAAAATTTTTGCAAGTTCATTTTTGAATAGAAAACGTGCCATTTAGGCGTTCACTTTATTGGGACAAAAATAAGGCCTCAGGATCATATCCCAGTTGGTCTAGCGGTTAGGATTTGTGGCTTTCACCCACAAGGCCCGGGTTCGACTCCCAGACTGGGAATTCTATTACTTTTTTATATTGATTTTTTCTTCCGAATAAATATTACGCTCAAATGAGTTCTTTGAAGTTGTATAGGATACACAAACACAAAAACGTTGAGAAATTAAATGGATTGGCGATAGTAGAAAAATTGTTGAACTTCATCTTTGAAAAGCAAAACTTGCCAATTAGGCGTTCACTTTATTGGGACAAAAAAAGAACTCAGGATCATATCCCAGTTGGTCTAGCAGTTCGGATTTGTGGCTTTCACCCACAAGGCCCGGGTTGGACTCCCGGACTGGGAAATGTATTACTTTTTTAAATTGATTTTTTCTTCCGAATAACTATTACTCTCAAATGAGTTCTTTGAAGTTGTATAGGATACACAAACACAAAATGTTGAGAAACTACATGGATCGACCATAGTTGAAAACTTGTGCAAGTTCATCTTTGAATAGAAAATGTGCCAATTAGGCGTTCACTTTATTGGGACAATCCCAGTTGGTCTAGCGGTTATCATATCCCAGTTGGTCTAGCGGTTCACTTTATTGGGACAATCCCAGTTGGTCTAGCGGTCTATCATATCCCAGTTGGTCTAGCGGTTAGGATTTGTGGCTTTCACCCACAAGGCCCGGGTTCGACTCCCGGACTGGGAAACATATTACTTTTTTTAAATTGATTTTTTCTTCCGACTAATTATTACGCTCAAATGAGTTCTTTGAATTTGTATAGGATACACGAACACAAAAACGTTGAGAAATTAAATGGATTGACGATAGTAGAAAACTTGTTCAACTTCATCTTTGAATAGCAAAACGTGCCAATTAAGCGTTCACTTTATTGGGACAAAATAAGAACTCAGGATCATACCCCAGTTGGTCTAGCGGTTAGGTATTCTGTCTTTCACTCACAAGGCCTGGGTTCGACTCCCGGACTGGGAAACCTATTACTTTTTTTAAATTGGTTTTTTCGAATAAACATTACGCTCAAATGAGTTCTTTGAAGTTGTATAGGATACACAAACAAAATGTTGAGAAACTACATGGATCGACCATAGTTGAAAACTTGTGCAAGTTTTTTCTTCCGAATAACTATTACTCTCAAATGAGTTCTTTGAAGTTGTATAGGATACACAAACACAAAATGTTGAGAAACTACATGGATCGACCATAGTTGAAAACTTGTGCAAGTTCATCTTTGAATAGAAAATGTGCCAATTAGGCGTTCACTTTATTGGGACAAATCCCAGTTGGTCTAGCGGTTAGGATCATATCCCAGTTGGTCTAGCGGTTAGGATTTGGACTCCCGGACTGGGAAATGTATTACTTTTTTAAATTGATTTTTTCTTCCGAATAACTATTACTCTCAAATGAGTTCTTTGAAGTTGTATAGGATACACAAACACAAAATGTTGAGAAACTACATGGATCGACCATAGTTGAAAACTTGTGCAAGTTCATCTTTGAATAGAAAATGTGCCAATTAGGCGTTCACTTTATTGGGACAAATCCCAGTTGGTCTAGCGGTTAGGATCATATCCCAGTTGGTCTAGCGGTTAGGATTTGTGGCTTTCACCCACAAGGCCCGGGTTCGACTCCCGGACTGGGAAACATATTACTTTTTTTAAATTGATTTTTCCTTCCGACTAATTATTACGCTCAAATGAGTTTTCAACTTGCACAAGTTGAAAACTTGTGCAAGTTCATCTTTGAATAGAAAATGTGCCAATTAGGCGTTCACTTTATTGGGACAAATCCCAGTTGGTCTAGCGGTTAGGATCATATCCCAGTTGGTCTAGCGGTTAGGATTTGGACTCCCGGACTGGGAAATGTATTACTTTTTTAAATTGATTTTTTCTTCCGAATAACTATTACTCTCAAATGAGTTCTTTGAAGTTGTATAGGATACATATCCCAGTTGGTCTAGCGGTTAGGATCATATCCCAGTTGGTCTAGCGGTTAGGATTTGGACTCCCGGACTGGGAAATGTATTACTTTTTTAAATTGATTGTTTCTTCCGAATAACTATTACTCTCAAATGAGTTCTTTGAAGTTGTATAGGATCATATCCCAGTTGGTCTAGCGGTTAGGATTTGTGGCTTTCACCCACAAGGCCCGGGTTCGACTCAACACAAACACATTACTCTTAACTATTACTCTCAAATGAGTTCTTTGAAGTTGTATAGGATCATATCCCAGTTGGTCTAGCGGTTAGGATTTGTGGCTTTCACCCACAAGGCCCGGGTTCGACTCAACACAAACACAAAATGTTGAGAAACTACATGGATCGACCATAGTTGAAAACTTGTGCAAGTTCATCTTTGAATAGAAAATGTGCCAATTAGGCGTTCACTTTATTGGGACAAATCCCAGTTGGTCTAGCGGTTAGGATCATATCCCAGTTGGTCTAGCGGTTAGGATTTGGACTCCCGGACTGGGAAATGTATTACTTTTTTAAATTGATTTTTTCTTCCGAATAACTATTACTCTCAAATGAGTTCTTTGAAGTTGTATAGGATCATATCCCAGTTGGTCTAGCGGTTAGGATTTGTGGCTTTCACCCACAAGGGTGAAAGCGGTTGGACTAGCGGTTTGGACTAGCGGTTATCCCAGTTGGTCTAGCGGTTAGGATTTGGACTCCCGGACTGGGAAATGTATTACTTTTTTAAATTGATTTTTTCTTCCGAATAACTATTACTCTCAAATGAGTTCTTTGAAGTTGTATAGGATCATATCCCAGTTGGTCTAGCGGTTAGGATTTGTTACGCTCACCGCTAGACCAACTGGGATATGATCCTATACAACTTCAAAGAACTATACAACTTAGGATTTGTTACGCTTAATTATTACGCTCAAATGAGTTCTTTGAATTTGTATAGGATACACGAACACAAAAACGTTGAGAAATTAAATGGATTTGAATAGAAAATGTGCCAATTAGGCGTTCACTTTATTGGGACAATCATATCCCAGTTGGTCTAGCGGCTAGGATTTGGACTCCCGGACTGGGAAATGTATTACTTTTTTAAATTGATTTTTTCTTCCGAATAACTATTACTCTCAAATGAGTTCTTTGAAGTTGTATAGGATCATATCCCAGTTGGTCTAGCGGTTAGGATTTGTGGCTTTCACCCACAAGGGTGAAAGCGGTTGGACTAGCGGTTTGGACTAGCGGTTATCCCAGTTGGTCTAGCGGTTAGGATTTGGACTCCCGGACTGGGAAATGTATTACTTTTTTAAATTGATTTTTTCTTCCGAATAACTATTACTCTCAAATGAGTTCTTTGAAGTTGTATAGGATCATATCCCAGTTGGTCTAGCGGTTAGGATTTGTGGCTTTCACCCACAAGGCCCGGGTTCGACTCCCGGACTGGGAAACATATTACTTTTTTTAAATTGATTTTTTCTTCCGACTAATTATTACGCTCAAATGAGTTCTTTGATATTGTATAGGATACACGAACACAAAAACGTTGAGAAATTAAATGGATTTGAATAGAAAATGTGCCAATTAGGCGTTCACTTTATTGGGACAATCATATCCCAGTTGGTCTAGATCATATCCCAGTTGATCCTGATCATATCCCAGATCATATCCCAGTTGGTCTAGCGGTTAGGATTTGTGGCTTTCACCCACAAGGCCCGGGTTCGAACACAAAAACGTTGAGAAATTAAATGGATTTGAATAGAAAATGTGCCAATTAGGCGTTCACTTTATTGGGACAATCATATCCCAGTTGGTCTAGATCATATCCCAGTTGGTCTAGATCATATCCCAGATCATATCCCAGTTGGTCTAGCGGTTAGGATTTGTGGCTTTCACCCACAAGGCCCGGGTTCGACTCCCGGACTGGGAAACATATTACTTTTTTTAAATTGATTTTTTCTTCCGACTAATTATTAGGTCGGAAGAATCATATCCCAGTTGGTCTAGCGGTTAGGATTTGTGGCTTTCACCCACAAGGCCCGGGTTCGACTCCCGGACTGGGAAACATATTTTTTTTTTTAATTGATTTTTTCTTCCGACTAATTATTACGCTCAAATGAGTTCTTTGAATTTGTATAGGATACACGAACACAAAAACGTTGAGAAATTAAATGGATTGACGATAGTAGAAAACTTGTTCAACTTCATCTTTGAATAGCAAAACGTGCCAATTAAGCGTTCACTTTATTGGGACAAAATAAGAACTCAGGATCATACCCCAGTTGGTCTAGCGGTTAGGTATTCTGTCTTTCACTCACAAGGCCTGGGTTCGACTCCCGGACTGGGAAACCTATTACTTTTTTTAAATTGGTTTTTTCGAATAAATATTACGCTCAAATGAGTTCTTTGAAGTTGTATAGGATACACAAACAAAATGTTGAGAAACTACATGGATCGACCATAGTTGAAAACTTGTGCAAGTTCATCTTTGAATAGAAAACGTGCCAATTTGGCGTTCATTTTATTGGGACAAAAATAAGGAGTCACGATCATATCCCAGTTGGTCTAGCGGTAGAGGATTTGTGGCTTTCACCTACAAGGCCCGGGTTCGACTGCCAGACTGGGAAATCTATTACTTTTTTATATTGATTTTTTCTTCCGAATAAATATTACGCTCAAATGAGTTCTTTGAAGTTGTATAGGATACACAAACACAAAAACGTTGAGAAATTAAATGGATTGGCGATAGTAGAAAAATTGTTCAACTTCATCTTTGAAAAGCAAAACTTGCCAATTAGGCGTTCACTTTATTGGGACAAAAAAAGAACTCAGGATCATATCCCAGTTGGTCTAGCAGTTCGGATTTGTGGCTTTCACCCACAAGGCCCGGGTTGGACTCCCGGACTGGGAAATGTATTACTTTTTTAAATTGATTTTTTCTTCCGAATAACTATTACTCTCAAATGAGTTCTTTGAAGTTGTATAGGATACACAAACACAAAATGTTGAGAAACTACATGGATCGACCATAGTTGAAAACTTGTGCAAGTTCATCTTTAAATAGAAAACGTGCCAATTAGGCGTTCACTTTATTGGGACAAAAATAAGGACTCACGATCATATCCCAGTTGGTCTAGCGGTTAGGATTTGTGGCTTTCACCAACAAGACCCGGGTTCGACTCCAGGACTGGGAAACATATTACTTTTTTTAAATTGATTTTTTCTTCCGACTAATTATTACGCTCAAATGAGTTCTTTGAATTTGTATAGGATACACGAACACAAAAACGTTGAGAAATTAAATGGATTGACGATAGTAGAAAACTTGTTCAACTTCATCTTTGAATAGCAAAACGTACCAATTAAGCGTTCATTTTATTGGGACAAAAGAAGAACTCGGGATCATATCCCAGTTGGTCTAGCGGTTAGGATTTGTGGCTTTCACCCACAAGGCCCGGGTTCGACTCCAGGACTGGGAAATCTATTACTTTTTTTAATTGATTTTTTCTTCCGAATAACTATTACTCTCAAATGAGTTCTTTGAAGTTGTATAGGATACACAAACACAAAATGTTGAGAAACTACATGGATCGACCATAGTTGAAAACTTGTGCAAGTTCATCTTTAAATAGAAAACGTGCCAATTAGGCGTTCACTTTATTGGGACAAAAATAAGGACTCACGATCATATCCCAGTTGGTCTAGCGGTTAGGATTTGTGGCTTTCACCAACAAGACCCGGGTTCGACTCCAGGACTGGGAAACCTATTACTTTTTTTTAATTGATTTTTTCTTCCGACTAATTATTACGCTCAAATGAGTTCTTTGAATTTGTATAGGATACACGAACACAAAAACGTTGAGAAATTAAATGGATTGACGATAGTAGAAAACTTGTTCAACTTCATCTTTGAATAGCAAAACGTACCAATTAAGCGTTCATTTTATTGGGACAAAAGAAGAACTCGGGATCATATCCCAGTTGGTCTAGCGGTTAGGATTTGTGGCTTCCACCCACAAGGCCCGGGTTCGACTCCAGGACTGGGAAATCTATTACTTTTTTTAATTGATTTTTTCTTCCGAATAACTATTACTCTCAAATGAGTTCTTTGAAGTTGTATAGGATACACAAACACAAAATGTTGAGAAACTACATGGATCGACCATAGTTGAAAACTTGTGCAAGTTCATCTTTAAATAGAAAACGTGCCAATTAGGCGTTCACTTTATTGGGACAAAAATAAGGACTCACGATCATATCCCAGTTGGTCTAGCGGTTAGGATTTGTGGCTTTCACCAACAAGACCCGGGTTCGACTCCAGGACTGGGAAATCTATTACTTTTTTAATTGATTTTTTCTTCCGAATAACTATTACTCTCAAATGAGTTCTTTGAAGTTGTATAGGATACACAAACACAAAATGTTGAGAAACTACATGGATCGACCATAGTTGAAAACTTGTGCAAGTTCATCTTTAAATAGAAAACGTGCCAATTTGGCGTTCATTTTATTGGGACAAAAATAAGGAGTCACGATCATATCCCAGTTGGTCTAGCGGTAGAGGATTTGTGGCTTTCACCTACAAGGCCCGGGTTCGACTGCCAGACTGGGAAATCTATTACTTTTTTATATTGATTTTTTCTTCCGAATAAATATTACGCTCAAATGAGTTCTTTGAAGTTGTATAGGATACACAAACACAAAAACGTTGAGAAATTAAATGGATTGGCGATAGTAGAAAAATTGTTCAACTTCATCTTTGAAAAGCAAAACTTGCCAATTAGGCGTTCACTTTATTGGGACAAAAAAAGAACTCAGGATCATATCCCAGTTGGTCTAGCAGTTCGGATTTGTGGCTTTCACCCACAAGGCCCGGGTTGGACTCCCGGACTGGGAAATGTATTACTTTTTTAAATTGATTTTTTCTTCCGAATAACTATTACTCTCAAATGAGTTCTTTGAAGTTGTATAGGATACACAAACACAAAATGTTGAGAAACTACATGGATCGACCATAGTTGAAAACTTGTGCAAGTTCATCTTTAAATAGAAAACGTGCCAATTAGGCGTTCACTTTATTGGGACAAAAATAAGGACTCACGATCATATCCCAGTTGGTCTAGCGGTTAGGATTTGTGGCTTTCACCAACACGACCCGGGTTCGACTCCAGGACTGGGAAACATATTACTTTTTTTAAATTCATTTTTTCTTCCGACTAATTATTACGCTCAAATGAGTTCTTTGAATTTGTATAGGATACACGAACACAAAAACGTTGAGAAATTAAATGGATTGACGATAGTAGAAAACTTGTTCAACTTCATCTTTGAATAGCAAAACGTACCAATTAAGCGTTCATTTTATTGGGACAAAAGAAGAACTCGGGATCATATCCCAGTTGGTCTAGCGGTTAGGATTTGTGGCTTTCACCCACAAGGCCCGGGTTCGACTCCAGGACTGGGAAATCTATTACTTTTTTTAATTGATTTTTTCTTCCGAATAACTATTACTCTCAAATGAGTTCTTTGAAGTTGTATAGGATACACAAACACAAAATGTTGAGAAACTACATGGATCGACCATAGTTGAAAACTTGTGCAAGTTCATCTTTAAATAGAAAACGTGCCAATTAGGCGTTCACTTTATTGGGACAAAAATAAGGACTCACGATCATATCCCAGTTGGTCTAGCGGTTAGGATTTGTGGCTTTCACCAACAAGACCCGGGTTCGACTCCAGGACTGGGAAACCTATTACTTTTTTTTAATTGATTTTTTCTTCCGACTAATTATTACGCTCAAATGAGTTCTTTGAATTTGTATAGGATACACGAACACAAAAACGTTGAGAAATTAAATGGATTGACGATAGTAGAAAACTTGTTCAACTTCATCTTTGAATAGCAAAACGTACCAATTAAGCGTTCATTTTATTGGGACAAAAGAAGAACTCGGGATCATATCCCAGTTGGTCTAGCGGTTAGGATTTGTGGCTTTCACCCACAAGGCCCGGGTTCGACTCCAGGACTGGGAAATCTATTACTTTTTTTAATTGATTTTTTCTTCCGAATAACTATTACTCTCAAATGAGTTCTTTGAAGTTGTATAGGATACACAAACACAAAATGTTGAGAAACTACATGGATCGACCATAGTTGAAAACTTGTGCAAGTTCATCTTTAAATAGAAAACGTGCCAATTAGGCGTTCACTTTATTGGGACAAAAATAAGGACTCACGATCATATCCCAGTTGGTCTAGCGGTTAGGATTTGTGGCTTTCACCAACAAGACCCGGGTTCGACTCCAGGACTGGGAAACCTATTACTTTTTTAAATTGATTTTTTCTTCCGAATAAATATTACGCTCAAATGAGTTCTTTGAAGTTGTATAGGATACACGAACACAAAAACGTTAAGAAATTAAATGGATTGACGATAGTAGAAAACTTGTTCAACTTCATCTTTGAATAGCAAAACGTGCCACTTAAGCGTTCACTTTATTGGGACAAAATAAGAACTCAGGATCATACCCCAGTTGTTCTAGCGGTTAGGATTTCTGCATTTCACTCACAAGGCCCGGGTTCGACTCCCGGACTGGGAAACCTATTACTTTTTTAAATTGATTTTTTTTCGAATAAATATTACGCTCAAATGAGTTCTTTGAAGTTGTATAGGATACACAAACCCAAAATGTTGAGAAACTACATGGATCGACCATAGTTGAAAACTTGTGCAAGTTCATCTTTGAATAGAAAACGTGCCAATTAGGCGTTCACTTTATTGGGACAAAAATAAGGACTCACGATCATATCCCAGTTGGTCTAGCGGTTAGGATTTGTGGCTTTCACCAACAAGACCCGGGTTCGACTCCAGGACTGGGAAACCTATTACTTTTTTTAAATTGATTTTTTCTTCCGAATAAATATTACGCTCAAATGAGTTCTTTGAAGTTGTATAGGATACACGAACACAAAAACGTTGAGAAATTAAATGGATTGACGATAGTAGAAAACTTGTTCAACTTCATCTTTGAATAGCAAAACGTGCCAATTAAGCGTTCACTTTATTGGGACAAAATAAGAACTCAGGATCATACCCCAGTTGGTCTAGCGGTTAGGATTTCTGTCTTTCACTCACAAGGCCCGGGTTCGACTCCCGGACTGGGAAACCTATTACTTTTTTTAAATTGATTTTTTTCGAATAAATATTACGCTCAAATGAGTTCTTTGAAGTTGTATAGGATACACAAACACAAAATGTTGAGAAACTACATGGATCGACCATAGTTGAAAACTTGTGCAAGTTCATCTTTGAATAGAAAACGTGCCAATTAGGCGTTCACTTTATTGGGACAAAATAAGAACTCGGGATCATATCCCAGTTGGTCTAGCGGTTAGGATTTGTGGCTTTCACCCACAAGGCCCGGGTTCGACTCCCGGACTGAGAAACCTATTACTTTTTTTAAATTGATTTTTTTCGAATAAATATTACGCTCAAATGAGTTCTTTGAAGTTGTATAGGATACACAAACACAAAATGTTGAGAAACTACATGGATCGACCATAGTTGAAAACTTGTGCAAGTTCATCTTTGAATAGCAAAACGTGCCAATTAAGCGTTCACTTTATTGGGACAAAATAAGAACTCAGGATCATACCTCAGTTGGTCTAGCGGTTAGGATTTCTGTATTTCACTCACAAGGCCCGGGTTCGACTCCCGGACTGGGAAACCTATTACTTTTTTTAAATTGATTTTTTTTCGAATAAATATTACGCTCAAATGAGTTCTTTGAAGTTGTATAGGATACACAAACCCAAAATGTTGAGAAACTACATGGATCGACCATAGTTGAAAACTTGTGCAAGTTCATCTTTGAATAGAAAACGTGCCAATTAGGCGTTCACTTTATTGGGACAAAAATAAGGACTCACGATCATATCCCAGTTGGTCTAGCGGTTAGGATTTGTGGCTTTCACCAACAAGACCCGGGTTCGACTCCAGGACTGGGAAACCTATTACTTTTTTTAAATTGATTTTTTCTTCCGAATAAATATTACGCTCAAATGAGTTCTTTGAAGTTGTATAGGATACACGAACACAAAAACGTTGAGAAATTAAATGGATTGACGATAGTAGAAAACTTGTTCAACTTCATCTTTGAATAGCAAAACGTGCCAATTAAGCGTTCACTTTATTGGGACAAAATAAGAACTCAGGATCATACCCCAGTTGGTCTAGCGGTTAGGATTTCTGTCTTTCACTCACAAGGCCCGGGTTCGACTCCCGGACTGGGAAACCTATTACTTTTTTTAAATTGATTTTTTTCGAATAAATATTACGCTCAAATGAGTTCTTTGAAGTTGTATAGGATACACAAACACAAAATGTTGAGAAACTACATGGATCGACCATAGTTGAAAACTTGTGCAAGTTCATCTTTGAATAGAAAACGTGCCAATTAGGCGTTCACTTTATTGGGACAAAATAAGAACTCGGGATCATATCCCAGTTGGTCTAGCGGTTAGGATTTGTGGCTTTCACCCACAAGGCCCGGGTTCGACTCCCGGACTGAGAAACCTATTACTTTTTTTAAATTGATTTTTTTCGAATAAATATTACGCTCAAATGAGTTCTTTGAAGTTGTATAGGATACACAAACACAAAATGTTGAGAAACTACATGGATCGACCATAGTTGAAAACTTGTGCAAGTTCATCTTTGAATAGCAAAACGTGCCAATTAAGCGTTCACTTTATTGGGACAAAATAAGAACTCAGGATCATACCCCAGTTGGTCTAGCGGTTAGGATTTCTGTCTTTCACTCACAAGGCCCGGGTTCGACTCCCGGACTGGGAAACCTATTACTTTTTTTAATTGATTTTTTCTTCCGAATAAATATTACGCTCAAATGAGTTCTTTGAAGTTGAATAGGATACACGAACACAAAAACGTTGAGAAATTAAATGGATTGACGATAGTAGAAAACTTGTTCAACTTCATCTTTGAATAGCAAAACGTGCCAATTAAGCGTTCACTTTATTGGGACAAAATAAGAACTCAGGATCATACCCCAGTTGGTCTAGCGGTTAGGATTTCTGTCTTTCACTCACAAGGCCCGGGTTCGACTCCCGGACTGGGAAACCTATTACTTTTTTTAAATTGATTTTTTTTCGAATAAATATTACGCTCAAATGAGTTCTTTGAAGTTGTATAGGATACACAAACACAAAATGTTGAGAAACTACATGGATCGACCATAGTTGAAAACTTGTGCAAGTTCATCTTTGAATAGAAAACGTGCCAATTAGGCGTTCACTTTTTGGGACAGAAATAAGGACTCACGATCATATCCCAGTTCGTCTAGCGGCTAGGAATTGTGGCTTTCACCCACAAGGCCCGGGTTCGACTCCCGGACTGGGCAATCTATTACTTTTTTTAATTGATTTTTTCTTCCGAATAAATATTACGCTCAAATGAGTTCTTTGAAGTTGTATAGGATACACGAACACAAAAACGTTGAGAAATTAAATGGATTGACGATAGTAGAAAACTTGTTCAACTTCATCTTTGAATAGCAAAACGTGCCAATTAAGCGTTCACTTTATTGGGACAAAATAAGAACTCAGGATCATACCCCAGTTGGTCTAGCGGTTAGGATTTCTGTCTTTCACTCACAAGGCCCGGGTTCGACTCCCGGACTGGGAAACCTATTACTTTTTTTAAATTGATTTTTTTCGAATAAATATTACGCTCAAATGAGTTCTTTGAAGTTGTATAGGATAGATACACAAACACAAAATGTTGAGAAACTACATGGATCGACCATAGTTGAAAACTTGTGCAAGTTCATCTTTGAATAGAAAACGTGCCAATTAGGCGTTCACTTTATTGGGACAAAATAAGAACTCGGGATCATATCCCAGTTGGTCTAGCGGTTAGGATTTGTGGCTTTCACCCACAAGGCCCGGGTTCGACTCCCGGACTGGGAAACCTATTACTTTTTTTAATTGATTTTTTCTTCCGAATAAATATTACGCTCAAATGAGTTCTTTGAAGTTGAATAGGATACACGAACACAAAAACGTTGAGAAATTAAATGGATTGACGATAGTAGAAAACTTGTTCAACTTCATCTTTGAATAGCAAAACGTGCCAATTAAGCGTTCACTTTATTGGGACAAAATAAGAACTCAGGATCATACCCCAGTTGGTCTAGCGGTTAGGATTTCTGTCTTTCACTCACAAGGCCCGGGTTCGACTCCCGGACTGGGAAACCTATTACTTTTTTTAAATTGATTTTTTTTCGAATAAATATTACGCTCAAATGAGTTCTTTGAAGTTGTATAGGATACACAAACACAAAATGTTGAGAAACTACATGGATCGACCATAGTTGAAAACTTGTGCAAGTTCATCTTTGAATAGAAAACGTGCCAATTAGGCGTTCACTTTTTGGGACAGAAATAAGGACTCACGATCATATCCCAGTTCGTCTAGCGGCTAGGAATTGTGGCATTCACCCACAAGGCCCGTGTTCGACTCCCGGACTGGGCAATCTATTACTTTTTTTAATTGATTTTTTCTTCCGAATAAATATTACGCTCATATGAGTTCTTTGAAGTTGTATAGGATACACGAACACAAAAACGTTGAGAAATTAAATGGATTGACGATAGTAGAAAACTTGTTCAACTTCATCTTTGAATAGCAAAACGTGCCAATTAAGCGTTCACTTTATTGGGACAAAATAAGAACTCAGGATCATACCCCAGTTGGTCTAGCGGTTAGGATTTCTGTCTTTCACTCACAAGGCCCGGGTTCGACTCCCGGACTGGGAAACCTATTACTTTTTTTAAATTGATTTTTTTCGAATAAATATTACGCTCAAATGAGTTCTTTGAAGTTGTATAGGATACACAAACACAAAATGTTGAGAAACTACATGGATCGACCATAGTTGAAAACTTGTGCAAGTTCATCTTTGAAAAGAAAACGTGCCAATTAGGCGTTCACTTTATTGGGACAAAATAAGAACTCGGGATCATATCCCAGTTGGTCTAGCGGTTAGGATTTGTGGCTTTCACCCACAAGGCCCGGGTTCGACTCCCGGACTGGGAAACCTATTACTTTTTTTAATTGATTTTTTCTTCCGAATAAATATTACGCTCAAATGAGTTCTTTGAAGTTGAATAGGATACACGAACACAAAAACGTTGAGAAATTAAATGGATTGACGATAGTAGAAAACTTGTTCAACTTCATCTTTGAATAGCAAAACGTGCCAATTAAGCGTTCACTTTATTGGGACAAAATAAGATCTCAGGATCATACCCCAGTTGGTCTAGCGGTTAGGATTTCTGTCTTTCACTCACAAGGCCCGGGTTCGACTCCCGGACTGGGAAACCTATTATTTTTTTTAAATTGATTTTTTTTCGAATAAATATTACGCTCAAATGAGTTCTTTGAAGTTGTATAGGATACACAAACACAAAATGTTGAGAAACTACATGGATCGACCATAGTTGAAAACTTGTGCAAGTTCATCTTTGAATAGAAAACGTGCCAATTAGGCGTTCACTTTTTGGGACAGAAATAAGGACTCACGATCATATCCCAGTTCGTCTAGCGGCTAGGAATTGTGGCTTTCACCCACAAGGCCCGGGTTCGACTCCCGGACTGGGCAATCTATTACTTTTTTTAATTGATTTTTTCTTCCGAATAAATATTACGCTCAAATGAGTTCTTTGAAGTTGTATAGGATACACGAACACAAAAACGTTGAGAAATTAAATGGATTGACGATAGTAGAAAACTTGTTCAACTTCATCTTTGAATAGCAAAACGTGCCAATTAAGCGTTCACTTTATTGGGACAGAATAAGAACTCAGGATCATACCCCAGTTGGTCTAGCGGTTAGGATTTCTGTCTTTCACTCACAAGGCCCGGGTTCGACTCCCGGACTGGGAAACCTATTACTTTTTTTAAATTGATTTTTTTCGAATAAATATTACGCTCAAATGAGTTCTTTGAAGTTGTATAGGATACACAAACACAAAATGTTGAGAAACTACATGGATCGACCATAGTTGAAAACTTGTGCAAGTTCATCTTTGAATAGAAAACGTGCCAATTAGGCGTTCACTTTATTGGGACAAAATAAGAACTCGGGATAATATCCCAGTTGGTCTAGCGGTTAGGATTTGTGGCTTTCACCCACAAGGCCCGGGTTCGACTCCCGGACTCGGAAACCTATTACTTTTTTTAATTGATTTTTTCTTCCGAATAAATATTACGCTCAAATGAGTTCTTTGAAGTTGAATAGGATACACGAACACAAAAACGTTGAGAAATTAAATGGATTGACGATAGTAGAAAACTTGTTCAACTTCATCTTTGAATAGCAAAACGTGCCAATTAAGCGTTCACTTTATTGGGACAAAATAAGAACTCAGGATCATACCCCAGTTGGTCTAGCGGTTAGGATTTCTGTCTTTCACTCACAAGGCCCGGGTTCGACTCCCGGACTGGGAAACCTATTACTTTTTTTAAATTGATTTTTTTTCGAATAAATATTACGCTCAAATGAGTTCTTTGAAGTTGTATAGGATACACAAACACAAAATGTTGAGAAACTACATGGATCGACCATAGTTGAAAACTTGTGCAAGTTCATCTTTGAATAGAAAACGTGCCAATTAGGCGTTCACTTTTTGGGACAGAAATAAGGACTCACGATCATATCCCAGTTCGTCTAGCGGCTAGGAATTGTGGCTTTCACCCACAAGGCCCGGGTTCGACTCCCGGACTGGGAAACCTATTACTTTTTTTAATTGATTTTTTCTTCCGAATAAATATTACGCTCAAATGAGTTCTTTGAAGTTGAATAGGATACACGAACACAAAAACGTTGAGAAATTAAATGGATTGACGATAGTAGAAAACTTGTTCAACTTCATCTTTGAATAGCAAAACGTGCCAATTAAGCGTTCACTTTATTGGGACAAAATAAGAACTCAGGATCATACCCCAGTTGGTCTAGCGGTTAGGATTTCTGTCTTTCACTCACAAGGCCCGGGTTCGACTCCCGGACTGGGAAACCTATTACTTTTTTTAAATTGATTTTTTTTCGAATAAATATTACGCTCAAATGAGTTCTTTGAAGTTGTATAGGATACACAAACACAAAATGTTGAGAAACTACATGGATCGACCATAGTTGAAAACTTGTGCAAGTTCATCTTTGAATAAAAAACGTGCCAATTAGGCGTTCACTTTATTGGGACAAAATAAGAACTCGGGATCATATCCCAGTTGGTCTAGCGGTTAGGATTTGTGGCTTTCACCCACAAGGCCCGGGTTCGACTCCCGGACTGGGAAACCTATTACTTTTTTTAATTGATTTTTTCTTCCGAATAAATATTACGCTCAAATGAGTTCTTTGAAGTTGAATAGGATACACGAACACAAAAACGTTGAGAAATTAAATGGATTGACGATAGTAGAAAACTTGTTCAACTTCATCTTTGAATAGCAAAACGTGCCAATTAAGCGTTCACTTTATTGGGACAAAATAAGAACTCAGGATCATACCCCAGTTGGTCTAGCGGTTAGGATTTCTGTCTTTCACTCACAAGGCCCGGGTTCGACTCCCGGACTGGGAAACCTATTACTTTTTTTAAATTGATTTTTTTTCGAATAAATATTACGCTCAAATGAGTTCTTTGAAGTTGTATAGGATACACAAACACAAAATGTTGAGAAACTACATGGATCGACCATAGTTGAAAACTTGTGCAAGTTCATCTTTGAATAGAAAACGTGCCAATTAGGCGTTCACTTTTTGGGACAGAAATAAGGACTCACGATCATATCCCAGTTCGTCTAGCGGCTAGGAATTGTGGCTTTCACCCACAAGGCCCGGGTTCGACTCCCGGACTGGGCAATCTATTACTTTTTTTAATTGATTTTTTCTTCCGAATAAATATTACGCTCAAATGAGTTCTTTGAAGTTGTATAGGATACACGAACACAAAAACGTTGAGAAATTAAATGGATTGACGATAGTAGAAAACTTGTTCAACTTCATCTTTGAATAGCAAAACGTGCCAATTAAGCGTTCACTTTATTGGGACAAAATAAGAACTCAGGATCATACCCCAGTTGGTCTAGCGGTTAGGATTTCTGTCTTTCACTCACAAGGCCCGGGTTCGACTCCCGGACTGGGAAACCTATTACTTTTTTTAAATTGATTTTTTTCGAATAAATATTACGCTCAAATGAGTTCTTTGAAGTTGTATAGGATACACAAACACAAAATGTTGAGAAACTACATGGATCGACCATAGTTGAAAACTTGTGCAAGTTCATCTTTGAATAGAAAACGTGCCAATTAGGCGTTCACTTTATTGGGACAAAATAAGAACTCGGGATCATATCCCAGTTGGTCTAGCGGTTAGGATTTGTGGCTTTCACCCACAAGGCCCGGGTTCGACTCCCGGACTGGGAAACCTATTACTTTTTTTAATTGATTTTTTCTTCCGAATAAATATTACGCTCAAATGAGTTCTTTGAAGTTGAATAGGATACACGAACACAAAAACGTTGAGAAATTAAATGGATTGACGATAGTAGAAAACTTGTTCAACTTCATCTTTGAATAGCAAAACGTGCCAATTAAGCGTTCACTTTATTGGGACAAAATAAGAACTCAGGATCATACCCCAGTTGGTCTAGCGGTTAGGATTTCTGTCTTTCACTCACAAGGCCCGGGTTCGACTCCCGGACTGGGAAACCTATTACTTTTTTTAAATTGATTTTTTTTCGAATAAATATTACGCTCAAATGAGTTCTTTGAAGTTGTATAGGATACACAAACACAAAATGTTGAGAAACTACATGGATCGACCATAGTTGAAAACTTGTGCAAGTTCATCTTTGAATAGAAAACGTGCCAATTAGGCGTTCACTTTTTGGGACAGAAATAAGGACTCACGATCATATCCCAGTTCGTCTAGCGGCTAGGAATTGTGGCTTTCACCCACAAGGCCCGGGTTCGACTCCCGGACTGGGCAATCTATTACTTTTTTTAATTGATTTTTTCTTCCGAATAAATATTACGCTCAAATGAGTTCTTTGAAGTTGTATAGGATACACGAACACAAAAACGTTGAGAAATTAAATGGATTGACGATAGTAGAAAACTTGTTCAACTTCATCTTTGAATAGCAAAACGTGCCAATTAAGCGTTCACTTTATTGGGACAAAATAAGAACTCAGGATCATACCCCAGTTGGTCTAGCGGTTAGGATTTCTGTCTTTCACTCACAAGGCCCGGGTTCGACTCCCGGACTGGGAAACCTATTACTTTTTTTAAATTGATTTTTTTCGAATAAATATTACGCTCAAATGAGTTCTTTGAAGTTGTATAGGATACACAAACACAAAATGTTGAGAAACTACATGGATCGACCATAGTTGAAAACTTGTGCAAGTTCATCTTTGAATAGAAAACGTGCCAATTAGGCGTTCACTTTATTGGGACAAAATAAGAACTCGGGATCATATCCCAGTTGGTCTAGCGGTTAGGATTTGTGGCTTTCACCCACAAGGCCCGGGTTCGACTCCCGGACTGGGAAACCTATTACTTTTTTTAATTGATTTTTTCTTCCGAATAAATATTACGCTCAAATGAGTTCTTTGAAGTTGAATAGGATACACGAACACAAAAACGTTGAGAAATTAAATGGATTGACGATAGTAGAACACTTGTTCAACTTCATCTTTGAATAGCAAAACGTGCCAATTAAGCGTTCACTTTATTGGGACAAAATAAGAACTCAGGATCATACCCCAGTTGGTCTAGCGGTTAGGATTTCTGTCTTTCACTCACAAGGCCCGGGTTCGACTCCCGGACTGGGAAACCTATTACTTTTTTTAAATTGATTTTTTTTCGAATAAATATTACGCTCAAATGAGTTCTTTGAAGTTGTATAGGATACACAAACACAAAATGTTGAGAAACTACATGGATCGACCATAGTTGAAAACTTGTGCAAGTTCATCTTTGAATAGAAAACGTGCCAATTAGGCGTTCACTTTTTGGGACAGAAATAAGGACTCACGATCATATCCCAGTTCGTCTAGCGGCTAGGAATTGTGGCTTTCACCCACAAGGCCCGGGTTCGACTCCCGGACTGGGCAATCTATTACTTTTTTAATTGATTTTTTCTTCCGAATAAATATTACGCTCAAATGAGTTCTTTGAAGTTGTATAGGATACACGAACACAAAAACGTTGAGAAATTAAATGGATTGACGATAGTAGAAAACTTGTTCAACTTCATCTTTGAATAGCAAAACGTGCCAATTAAGCGTTCACTTTATTGGGACAAAATAAGAACTCAGGATCATACCCCAGTTGGTCTAGCGGTTAGGATTTCTGTCTTTCACTCACAAGGCCCGGGTTCGACTCCCGGACTGGGAAACCTATTACTTTTTTTAAATTGATTTTTTTCGAATAAATATTACGCTCAAATGAGTTCTTTGAAGTTGTATAGGATACACAAACACAAAATGTTGAGAAACTACATGGATCGACCATAGTTGAAAACTTGTGCAAGTTCATCTTTGAATAGAAAACGTGCCAATTAGGCGTTCACTTTATTGGGACAAAATAAGAACTCGGGATCATATCCCAGTTGGTCTAGCGGTTAGGATTTGTGGCTTTCACCCACAAGGCCCGGGTTCGACTCCCGGACTGGGAAACCTATTACTTTTTTAAATTGATTTTTTTCGAATAAATATTACGCTCAAATGAGTTCTTTGAAGTTGTATAGGATACACAAACACAAAATGTTGAGAAACTACATGGATCGACCATAGTTGAAAACTTGTGCAAGTTCATCTTTGAATAGAAAACGTGCCAATTAGGCGTTCACTTTATTGGGACAAAATAAGAACTCCGGATCATATCCCAGTTGGTCTAGCTGTTAGGATTTGTGGCTTTCACCCACAAGGCCCGGGTTCGACTCCAGGACTGGGAAACTTATTACTTTTTTTAAATTGATTTTTTCTTCCGAATAAATATTACGCTCAAATGAGTTCTTTGAAGTTGTATAGGATACACGAACACAAAAACGTTGAGAAATTAAATGGATTGACGATAGTAGAAAACTTGTTCAACTTCATCTTTGAATAGCAAAACGTGCCAATTAAGCGTTCACTTTATTGGGACAAAATAAGAACTCAGGATCATACCCCAGTTGGTCTAGCGGTTAGGAGTTCTGTCTTTCACTCACAAGGCCCGGGTTCGACTCCCGGACTGGGAATTCTATTACTTTTTTTAAATTGATTTTTTTCGAATAAATATTACGCTCAAATGAGTTCTTTGAAGTTGTATAGGATACACAAACACAAAATGTTGAGAAACTACATGGATCGACCATAGTTGAAAACTTGTGCAAGTTCATCTTTGAATAGAAAACGTGCCAATTTGGCGTTCATTTTATTGGGACAAAAATAAGAAGTCACGATCATATCCCAGTTGGTCTAGCGGTTAGGATTTGTAGCTTTCACCCACAAGGCCCGGGTTCGACTCCCGGACTGGGAAATCGATTACTTTTTTTTATTGATTTTTTCTTCCGAATAAATATTACGCTCAAATGAGTTCGAGTTCTTTGAAGTTGTATAGGATACACGAACACCAAAACGTTGAGAAATTAAATGGATTGACGATAGTAGAAAACTTGTTCAACTTCATCTTTGAATAGCAAAACGTGCCAATTAGGCGTTCACTTTATTGGGACAAAATAAGAACTCAGGATCATATCCCAGTTGACCTAGCGGTTAGGATTTGTGGATTTCACCCACAAGGCCCGGGTTCGACTCCCGGACTGGGAAATCTATTAATTTTTTCAATTGATTTTTCTTCCGAATAACTATTACTCTCAAATGAGTTCTTTGAAGTTGTATAGGATACACAAACACAAAATGTTGAGAAACTACATGGATCGACCATAGTTGAAATTTTGTGCAAGTTCATCTTTGAATAGAAAACGTGCCAATTAGGCGTTCACTTTATTGGGACAAAAATAAGGAGTCACGATCATATCCCAGTTGGTCTAGAGGTTACGATTTGTGGCTTTCACCCACAAGGCCAGGGTTCGACTCCCGGACTGCGAAATCTAATACTTTTTTAAATTGATTTTTTCTTCCGAATTACTATTACGCTCAAATGTGTTTTTTGAAGTTGTATAGGATACACGAACACAAAAAGTTGAGAAACTACATGGATCGATCATAGTTGAAAACTTGTGCGTGATTATCTTTGAATGGAAAAACGTGACAATCAGGCGTTCACTTTATTGGTACAAAAACTAGAACACGGTTGCATATCCCAGTTGGTCTAGTGGTTAGGATTTTGGCTTTCACCCACAAGGACCGGTTTCGAATCCCGGACTGGGAAAGCTAGTATTTTTTTAAATTGATTTTTTCCGGATAACTATTATGCTCAATTGATTTTTTGAAGTTGTAAAGGATACACGAACAGAAAATGTTAAGAAACTACCTGGCTCGATCATAGTAGAAAAATTTTAAGAAGTTTACCTTTGAGTAGAAAACGTGCCATTTGGGGTTCACTTTATTGGGACAAAAATAAGGACTCACGATCATATCCCAATTGGTCTAGCGGTTACGATTTGTGGCTTTCACCCACAAGGCCCGGGTTCGACTACCGGACTGGGAAATCTATTACTTCTTTCAAATTGATTTTTCTTCCGAATAAATATTACGCTCAAATGAGTTCTTTGAAGTTGTATAGGATACACGAACACAAAAACGTTGAGAAATAAAATGGATTGACGATAGTAGAAAACTTGTTCAATTTCATCTTTGAATAGCAAAACGTGCCAATTATTATTGGGACAAAATAAGAACTCAGGATCATAACCCAGTTGGTCTAGCGGTTAAGATTTGTGGCTTCCACCCAGCAGGCCCGGGTACGACTCCCGGACTGGGAAATCTATTACTTTTTTTAAAATGATTTTTTCTTCCGAATAACTATTACTCTCAAATGAGTTCTTTGAAGTTGTATAGGATACACAAACACAAAATGTTGAGAAACTACATGGATCGACCATAGTTGAAAACTTGTGCAAGTTAATCTTTAATAGAAATAGTGCCAATTAGGCGTTCACTTTATTGGGACAAAAATAAGGACTCAGGCTCATATCCCAGTTGGTCTAGAGGTTAGGATTTGTGGCTTCCACCCAAAAGGACCGGGTTCGACTCCCGGACTGCGAAATCTATTACTTTTTATAAATTGATTTTTTCTTCCGAATTACTATTAGGCTCAAATGTGTTTTTTGAAGTTGTATAGGATACACGAACAGAAAATGTTAAGAAACTACCTGGCTCGATCATAGTAGAAAATTTTTGCACGTTCACCTTTGAATAGAAAACGTGCCATTTAAGCGTTCACTTTATTGGGACAAAAATAATGGACACTTTATTGGGACAAAAAATCTCAGTTGGTCTAGCGGTTAGGATTTGTGGCTTTCACCCACAAGGCCCGGGTTCGACTCCCGGACTGGGAATTCCATTATTTTTTTTAAATTGATTTTTTCTTCCGAATAAATATTTATAAATAAATCCGAATAAATAAATATATAAGAAACTACCTGGCTCGATCATAGTAGAAAATTTTTGCACGTTCATCTTTGAATAGAAAACGTGCCATTTAAGCGTTCATTTTATTGGGACAAAAATATTGGGACACTTTATTGGGACAAAAAATCCCAGTTGGTCTAGCGGTTAGGATTTGTGGCTTTCACCCACAAGGCCCAATTGATTTTTTGAAGCTGTATAGGATACACGAACAGAAAATGTTAAGAAACTACCGGGCTCGATCATAGTAGAAAATTTTTGCACGTTCATCTTTGAATAGAAAACGTGCCATTTGTGCGTTCACTTTATTGGGACAAAAATAAGGGACACTTTATTGGGACAAAAATTGGGACTTTATTGGGACAAAAATATTGGGACAATTTATTGGGACAAAAAATCCCAGTTGGTCTAGCGGTTAGGATTTGTGGCTTTCACCCACAAGGCTCAATTGATTTTTTTGAAGCTGTATAGGATACACGAACAGAAAATGTTTAGAAACTACCTGGCTCGATCATAGTAGAAAATTTTTGCACGTTCATCTTTGAATAGAAAACGTCAGACCAACTTTGAATCCCAGTTGGTCTAGCGAATAGGATTTGTGGCTTTCACCCACAAGGCCCAATTGATTTTTTGAAGCTGTATAGGATACACGAACAGAAAATGTTAAGAAACTACCTGGCTCGATCATAGCAGAAAATTTTTGGACGTTCATCTTTGAATAGAAAACGTGCCATTTAAGCGTTCACTTTATTGGGACAAAAATAAGGGACACTTTATTGGGACAAAAATTGGGACTTTATTGGGACTCTTTATTGGGACAAAAATATTGGGACACTTTATTGGGACAAAAAATCCCAGTTGGTCTAGCGGTTAGGATTTGTGGCTTTCACCCACAAGGCTCAATTGATTTTTTGAAGTTGAAAAGGATACACGAACAGAAAATGTTAAGAAACTACCTGGCTCGATCATAGTAGAAAATTTTTGCACGTTCATCTTTGAATAGAAAACGTTAGACCAACTTTTTGAATCCCAGTTGGTCTAGCCGTTAGGATTTGTGGCTTTCACCCACAAGGCCCAATTGATTTTTTGAAACTGTATAGGATACACGAACAGAAAATGTTAAGAAACTACCTGGCTCGATCATAGTAGAAAATTTTTGCACGTTCATCTTTGAATAGAAAACGTGCCATTTGTGCGTTCACTTTATTGGGACAAAAATAAGGGACACTTTATTGGGACAAAAATTGGGACTTTATTGGGACAAAAATATTGGGACATTTTATTGGGACAAAAAATCCCAGTTGGTCTAGCGGTTAGGATTTGTGGCTTTCACCCACAAGGCTCAATTGATTTTTTGAAGCTGTATAGGATACACGAACAGAAAATGTTTAGAAACTACCTGGCTCGATCATAGTAGAAAATTTTTGCACGTTCATCTTTGAATAGAAAACGTCAGACCAACTTTGAATCCCAGTTGGTCTAGCGAATAGGATTTGTGGCTTTCACCCACAAGGCCCAATTGATTTTTTGAAGCTGTATAGGATACACGAACAGAAAATGTTAAGAAACTACCTGGCTCGATCATAGTAGAAAATTTTTGGACGTTCATCTTTGAATAGAAAACGTGCCATTTAAGCGTTCACTTTATTGGGACAAAAATAAGGGACACTTTATTGGGACAAAAATTGGGACTTTACTGGGACTCTTTATTGGGAAAAAAATATTGGGACACTTTATTGGGACAAAAAATCCCAGTTGGTCTAGCGGTTAGGATTTGTGGCTTTCACCCACAAGGCTCAATTGATTTTTTGAAGTTGTAAAGGATACACGAACAGAAAATGTTAAGAAACTACCTGGCTCAATCATAGTAGAAAAATTTTGCACGTTCATCTTTGAATAGAAAACGTGCCATTTAAGCGTTCACTTTATTGGGACAAAAATAAGGGACACTTTATTGGGACAAAAATTCGGACTTTATTGGGACAAAAATATTGGGACATTTTATTGGGACAAAAAATCCCAGTTGGTCTAGCGGTTAGGATTTGTGGCTTTCACCCATAAGGCTCAATTAATTTTTTGAAGCTGTATAGGATACACGAACAGAAAATGTTAAGAAACTACCTGGCTCGATCATAGTAGAAAATTTTTGCACGTTGATCTTTGAATAGAAAACGTTAGACCAACTTTTTGAATCCCAGTTGGTCTAGCCGTTAGGATTTGTGGCTTTCACCCACAAGGCCCAATTGATTTTTTGAAACTGTATAGGATACACGAACAGAAAATGTTAAGAAACTACCTGGCTCGATCATAGTAGAAAATTTTTGCACGTTCATCTTTGAATAGAAAACGTGCCATTTAAGCGGTCACTTTATTGGGACAAAAATAAGGGACACTTTATTGGGACAAAAATTCGGACTTTATTGGGACACTTTATTGGGACAAAAATATTGGGACACTTTATTGGGACAAAAAATCTCAGTTGGTCTAGCGGTTAGGATTTGTGGCTTTCACCCACAAGGCTCAATTGATTTTTTGAAGTTGTAAAGGATACACGAACAGAAAATGTTAAAAAACTACCTGGCTCAATCATAGTAGAAAATTTTTAGAAGTTCATCTTTGAATAGAAAACGTGCCATTTAGGGGTTCACTTTATTGGGACAAAAATAAGGACTCACGATAATATCCCAATTGGTCTAGCGCTTAGGATTTGTGGCTTCCAACCACAAGGCCCGGGTTCGACTACCGGACTGGGAAATCTATTACTTTTTCCAAATTGATTTTTTCTTCCGAATAAATATTACGCTCAAATGAGTTCTTTGAAGTTGTATAGGATACACGAACACAAAAACGTTGAGAAATTAAATGGATTGACGATAGTAGAAAACTTGTTCAACTTCATCTTTGAATAGCAAAACGTGCCAATTATTATTGGAACAAAATAAGAACTCATGATCATATTCCAGTTGGTCTAGCGGTTAAGATTTGTGGCTTTCACCCAGAAGGCCCGGGTTCGACTCCCGGACTGGGAAATCTATTACTTTTTTTAAATTGATTTTTTCTTCCGAATTACTATTACGCTCAAATGTGTTTTTTGAAGTTGTATAGGATACACGAACAGAAAATGTTAAGAAACTACCTGGCTCGATCATAGTAGAAAATATTTGGAAGTTCATCTTTGAATAGAAAACGTGCCATTTAGGGGTTCACTTTATTGGGACAAAAATAAGGACTCACGATAATATCCCAATTGGTCTAGCGCTTAGGATTTGTGGCTTCCACCCGCAAGGCCCGGGTTCGACTACCGGAGTGGGAAATCTATTACTTTTTTCAAATTGAATTTTTCTTCCGAATAAATATTACGCTTAAATGAGTTCTTTGAAGTTGTATAGGATACACAAACACAAAAACGTTGAGAAATTAAATGGATTGACGATAGTAGAAAACTTGTTCAACTTCATCTTTGAATAGCAAAACGTGCCAATTATTATTGGAACAAAATAAGAACTCAGGGTCATATCGCAGTTGGTCTAGCGGTTAAGATTCGTGGCTTTCACCCAGAAGGCCCGGGTTCGACTCCCGAACTGGGAAATCTATTACTTTTTTTAATTGATTTTTTCTACCGAATAACTATTACTCTCAAATGAGTTCTTTGAAGTTGTATAGGATACACAAATACAAAATGTTGAGAAACTACATGGATCGACCATAGTTGAAAACTTGTGCAAGTTAATCTTTAATAGAAAACGTGCCAAATAGGCGTTCACTTTATTGGGACAAAAATAAGGACTAACGCTCATATCCCAGTTGGTCTAGAGGTTAGGATTTGTGGCTTTCACCCAGAAGGCCCGGGTTCGACTCCCGGACTGGGAAATCTATTACTTTTTTATATTGATTTTTTCTTCCGAATTACTATTACGCTCAAATGTGTTTTTTGAAGTTTTATAGGATACACGAACAGAAAATGTTAAGAAACCACCTGGCTCGATCATAGTAGAAAATTTTTAGAAGTTCATCTTTGAATAGAAAACGTGCCATTTAGAGGTTCACTTTATTGGGACAAAAATAAGGACTCACGATAATATCCCAAATGGTCTAGCGCTTAGGATTTGTGGCTTCCACCCACAAGGCCCGGGTTCGACTACCGGACTGGGAAATCTATTACTTTTTTCAAATTAATTTTTTCTTCCGAATAAATATTACGCTCAAATGAGTTCTTTGAAGTTGTATAGGATACACGAACACAAAAACGTTGAGAAATTATATGGATTGACGATAGTAGAAAACTTGTTCAACTTCATCTTTGAATAGCAAAACGTGTCAATTATTATTGGAACAAAATAAGAACTCAGGGTCATATCCCAGTTGGTCTAGCGGTTAAGATTTGTTGCTTCCACCCAGCAGGCCCGGGTTCGACTCCCGGACTGGAAAATCTATTACTTTTTTCAAATTGATTTTTTCTTCCGAATAAATATTACGCTCAAATGAGTTCTTTGAAGTTGTATAGGATACACGAACACAAAAACGTTGAGAAATTAAATGGATTGACGATAGTAGAAAACTTGTTCAACTTCATCTTTGAATAGCAAAACGTGCCAATTATTATTGGAACAAAACAAGAACTCAGGGTCATATCCCAGTTGGTCTAGCGGTTAAGATTTGTAGCTTTCACCCAAAAGGCCCGGGTGCGACTCCCGGACTGGGAAATCTATTACTTTTTTAAATTAATTTTTCTACCGAATAACTATTACTCTCAAATGAGTTCTTTGAAGTTGTATAGGATGCACAAACACAAAATGTTGAGAAACTACATGGATCGACCATGGTTGAAAACTTGTGCAAGTTAATCTTTAATAGAAAACGTGCCAATTAGGCGTTCGCTTTATTGGGACAAAAATAAGGACTCACGCTCATATCCCAGTTGGTCTAGAGGTTAGGATTTGTGGCTTCCAGCCAGAAGGCCCGGGTTCGACTCCCGGACTGGGAAATCTATTACTTTTTTCAAATTGATTTTTTCTTCCGAATAAATATTACGCTCAAATGAGTTCTTTGAAGTTGTATAGGATACACGAACACAAAAACGTTGAGAAATTAAATGGATTGACGATAGTAGAAAACTTGTTCAACTTCATCTTTGAATAGCAAAACGTGCCAATTATTATTGGAACAAAATAAGAACTCAGGGTCATATCCCAGTTGGTCTAGCGGTTAAGATTTGTGGCTTTCACCCAGAAGGCCCGGATGCGACTCCCGGACTGGGAAATCTATTACTTTTTTTAAATTGATTTTTTCTTCCGAATTACTATTACGCTCAAATGTGTTTTTTGAAGTTTTATAGGATACACGAACAGAAAATGTTAAGAAACTACCTGGCTCGATCATAGTAGAAAATTTTTAGAAGTTCATCTTTGAATAGAAAACGTGCCATTTAGGGGTTCACTTTATTGGGACAAAAATAAGGACTCACGATAATATCCCAATTGGTCTAGCGCTTAGGATTTTTGGCTTCCACCCACAAGGCCCGGGTTCGACTACCGGACTGGGAAATCTATTACTTTTTTCAAATTGATTTTTTCTTCCGAATAAATATTACGCTCAAATGAGTTCTTTGAAGTTGTATAGGATACACGAACACAAAAACGTTGAGAAATTAAATGGATTGACGATAGAAGAAAACTTGTTCAACTTCATCTTTGAATAGCAAAACGTGCCAATTATTATTGGAACAAAATAAGAACTCAGGGTCATATCCCAGTTGGTCTAGCTGTTAAGATTTGTGGCTTTCACCCAGAAGGCCCGGGTGCGACTCCCGGACTGGGAAATCTATTACTTTTTTAAATTGATTTTTTCTACCGAATAACTATTACTCTCAAATGAGTTCTTTGAAGTTGTATAGGATACACAAACACAAAAAGTTGAGAACTACATGGATCGACTATAGTTGAAAACTTGTGCAAGTTAATCTTTAATAGAAAACGTGCCAATTAGGCGTTCACTTTATTGGGACAAAAATAAGGACTCACGCTCATATCCCAGTTGGTCTAGAGGTTAGGATTTGTGGCTTTCACCCAGAAGGCCCGGGTTCGACTCCCGGACTGGGAAATCTATTACTTTTTTCAAATTGATTTTTTCTTCCGAATAAATATTACGCTCAAATGAGTTCTTTGAAGTTGTATAGGATACACGAACAGAAAATGTTAAGAAACTACCTGGCTCGATCATAGTAGAAAATTTTGGCACGTTCATCTTTGAATAGAAAACGTGCCATTTAAGCGTTCACTTTATTGGGACAAAAATAATGGACACTTAATTGGGACATAAAATCTCAGTTGGTCTAGCGGTTAGGATTTGTGGCTTTCACCCACAAGGCCCGGGTTCGACTCCCGGACTGGGAAATCTATTACTTTTTTCAAATTGATTTTTTCTTCCGAATAAATATTACGCTCAAATGAGTTCTTTGAAGTTGTATAGGATACACGAACAGAAAATGTTAAGAAACTACCTGGCTCGATCATAGTAGAAAATTTTGGCACGTTCATCTTTGAATAGAAAACGTGCCATTTAAGCGTTCACTTTATTGGGACAAAAATAATGGACACTTAATTGGGACATAAAATCTCAGTTGGTCTAGCGGTTAGGATTTGTGGCTTTCACCCACAAGGCCCGCGTTCGACTCCCGGACTGGGAAATCTATTACTTTTTTTAAATTGATTTTTTCTTCCGAATAAATATTTATAAATAAATCCGAATAAATAATTATATAAGAAACTACCTGGCTCGATCATAGTAGAAAATTTTTGCACGTTCATCTTTGAATAGAAAACGTGCCATTCAAGCGTTCATTTTATTGGGACAAAAATATTGGGACACTTTATTGGGACAAAAAATCCCAGTTGGTCTAGCGGTTAGGATTTGTGGCTTTCACCCACAAGGCCCAATTGATTTTTTGAAGCTGTATAGGATACACGAACAGAAAATGTTAAGAAACTACCTGGCTCGATCATAGTCGAAAATTTTTGCACGTTCATCTTTGAATAGAAAACGTGCCATTTGAGCGTTCACTTTATTGGGACAAAAATAAGGGACACTTTATTGGGACAAAAATTGGGACAAAAATATTGGGACATTTTGTTGGGACAAAAAATCCCAGTTGGTCTAGCGGTTAGGATTTGTGGCTTTCACCCACAAGGCTCAATTGATTTTTTGAAGCTGTATAGGATACACGAACAGAAAATGTTTAGAAACTACCTGGCTCGATCATAGTAGAAAATTTTTGCACGTTCATCTTTGAATAGAAAACGTTAGACCAACTTTGAATCCCAGTTGGTCTAGCGAATAGGATTTGTGGCTTTCACCCACAAGGCCCGGGTTCGACTCCCGGACTGGGAAATCTATTACTTTTTTTAAATTGATTTTTTCTTCCGAATAAATATTTATAAATAAATCCGAATAAATAATTATATAAGAAACTACCTGGCTCGATCATAGTAGAAAATTTTTGCACGTTCATCTTTGAATAGAAAACGTGCCATTCAAGCGTTCATTTTATTGGGACAAAAATATTGGGACACTTTATTGGGACAAAAAATCCCAGTTGGTCTAGCGGTTAGGATTTGTGGCTTTCACCCACAAGGCCCAATTGATTTTTTGAAGCTGTATAGGATACACGAACAGAAAATGTTAAGAAACTACCTGGCTCGATCATAGTCGAAAATTTTTGCACGTTCATCTTTGAATAGAAAACGTGCCATTTGAGCGTTCACTTTATTGGGACAAAAATAAGGGACACTTTATTGGGACAAAAATTGGGACAAAAATATTGGGACATTTTGTTGGGACAAAAAATCCCAGTTGGTCTAGCGGTTAGGATTTGTGGCTTTCACCCACAAGGCTCAATTGATTTTTTGAAGCTGTATAGGATACACGAACAGAAAATGTTTAGAAACTACCTGGCTCGATCATAGTAGAAAATTTTTGCACGTTCATCTTTGAATAGAAAACGTTAGACCAACTTTGAATCCCAGTTGGTCTAGCGAATAGGATTTGTGGCTTTCACCCACAAGGCCCAATTGATTTTTTGAAGCTGTATAGGATACACGAACAGAAAATGTTAAGAAACTACCTGGCTCGATCATAGTAAAAAATTTTGGACGTTCATCTTTGAATAGAAAACGTGCCATTTAAGCGTTCACTTTATTGGGACAAAAAAAAAGGACACTTTATTGGGACAAAAATTGGGACTTTATTGGGACACTTTATTGGGACAAAAATATTGGGACACTTTATTGGGACAAAAATTCGGTTGGTCTAGTGGTTAGGATTTGTAGCTTTCACCCACAAGGCTCAATTGATTTTTTGAAGCTGTATAGGATACACGAACAGAAAATGTTAAGAAACTACCTGGCTCGATCATAGTAGAAAATTTTTGCACGTTCATCCTTGAATAGAAAACGTTAGACCAACTTTTTGAATCCCAGTTGGTCTAGCGGTTAGGATTTGTGGCTTTCACCCACAAGGCCCATGTGATTTTTTGAAGCTGTATAGGATACACGAACAGAAAATGTTAAGAAACTACCTGGCTCTATCATAGTAGAAAATTTTTGGACGATCATCTTTTAATAGAAAACGTGCCATTTAAGCGTTCACTTTATTGGGACAAAAATAAAGGACACTTTATTGGGACAAAAATTGGGACTTTATTGGGACACTTTATTGGGACAAAAATATTGGGACACTTTATTGGGACAAAAAATCTCAGTTGGTCTAGCGGTTAGGATTTGTGGCTTTCACCCACAAGGCTCAATTGATTTTTTGAAGCTGTATAGGACACACGAACAGAAAATGTTAAGAAACTACCTGGCTCGATCATAGTAGAAAATTTTTGCACGTTCATCTTTGAATAGAAAACGTTAGGACAAATTTTTGAATCCCAGTTGGTCTAGCGGTTAGGATTTGTAGCTTTCACCTACAAGGTGAAAGCCACAAGGTGAATAGAAAACGTTAGACCAACTTTTCGAATCCCAGTTGGTCTAGCGGTTAGGATCTGTGGCTTTCGCCCACAAGGCCCAATTGATTTTTTGAAGCTGTATAGGACACACGAACAGAAAATGTTAAGAAACTACCTGGCTCGATCATAGTAGAAAGATTTGCACGTTCATCTCTGAATAGAAAACGTTAGACCAAATTTTTGAATCCCAGTTGGTCTAGCGGTTAGGATTAGAAAACATGCCATTTAAGCGTTCACTTTCTTGGGACCAAAATATTGGGACGCTTTATTGGGACAAAAAATCCCAGTTGGTCTAGCGGTTAGGTTTTGTGGCTTTCACCCACAAGGCCCAATTCATTTTTTGAAGCTGTATAGGATACACGAACAGAAAGTGTTAATGGCACGTTTAAGCGTTCACTTTATTGGGACAAAAATAAGGGACACTTTATTGGGACAAAAATTGGGACTTTATTGGGACAAAAATATTGGGATACTTTATTGGGACAAAAAATCCCAGTTAGTCTAGCGGTTAGGATTTGTGGCTTTCACCCACAAGGCTCAATTGATTTTTTGAAGCTGTATAGGATACACGAACAGAAAATGTTAAGAAACTACCTGGCTCGATCATAGTAGAAAATTCCCAGTTGGTCTAGCCATTTAAGCGTTCCATTTGAATGTAAAACGTGCTAAATAAGCGTTCATTTTATTGGGACAAAATATTGGGACACTTTATTGGGATAAAAAATCCCAGTTGGTCTAGCGGTAAGAATTTGTGGCTTTCACCCACAAGGCACGGGCTCGAAGCCCGGACTGGGAAATCTTTTACCTTTTTAAATTGATTTTTTCTTCCGAATAAATATTACGCTCAAATGAGTTCTTTGAAGTTGTATAGGATACACGAACACAAAAACGTTGAGATATTAAATGGAATGACGATAGTAGAAAACTTGTTCAACTTCATCTTTGAATAGAAAAACGTGCCAATTAGGCGTTCACTTTATTGGGACAAAATAAGAACTCAGGATCATATCCCAGTTGGTCTAGCGGTTAGGATATGTGTCTTTCACTCACAAGGTCCGGGTTCGACTCCCGGACTGGGAAAACTCTTACTTTTTTAAATTGATTTTTTCTTCCAAATAACTATTACTCTCAAATGAGTTCTTTGAAGTTGTATAGGATACACAAACACAAAATGTTGAGAAACTATATAGATCGACCATAGTTGAAAACTTGTGCGTGTTTATCTCTGAATGGAAAAACGTGCCAATCAGGCGTTCACTTTATTGGGACAAACATAGAACACGGTTGCATATCCCAGTTGGTCTAGAGGTTAGGATTTGTAGCTTTCACCCACAAGGCCCGGGTTCGACTCCCGGATTGCGAAGTCTATTACTTTTTTTAAATTAATTTTTTCTTCCGAATTACTATTACGCTCAAATGTGTTTTTTGAAGTTGTATAGGATACACGAACACAAAATGTTGAGAAACTACATGGATCGACCATAGTTGAAAACTTGTGCGTGTTTATCTTTGAATGGAAAAACGTGCCATCCAGGCGTTCACTTTACTGGGACAAAAATAGAACACGGTTGCATATCCCAGTTGGTCTAGAGGTTAGGATTTGTAGCTTTCACCCACAAGGCCCGGGTTCGACTCCCGGATTGCGAAGTCTATTACTTTTTTTAAATTGATTTTTTCTTCCGAATTACTTTTACGCTCAAATGTGTTTTTTGAAGTTGTATAGGATACACGAACACAAAATGTTGAGAAACTACATGGATCGACCATAGTTGAAAACTTGTGCGTGTTTATCTTTGAATGGAAAAACGTGCCATCCAGGCGTTCACTTTACTGGGACAAACATAGAACACGGTTGCATATCCCAGTTGGTCTAGAGGTTAGGATTTGTAGCTTTCACCCACAAGGCCCGGGTTCGACTACCGGATTGCGAAGTCTATTGCTTTTTTTAAATTGATTTTTTCTTCCGAATTACTATTACGCTCAAATGTGTTTTTTGAAGTTGTATAGGATACACGAACAGAAAATGTTAAGAAACTACCTGGCTCGATCATAGTAGAAAATTCCCAGTTGGTCTAGCCATTTAAGCGTTCCATTTGAATGTAAAACGTGCTAAATAAGCGTTCATTTTATTGGGACAAAATATTGGGACACTTTATTGGGATAAAAAATCCCAGTTGGTCTAGCGGTAAGAATTTGTGGCTTTCACCCACAAGGCACGGGCTCGAAGCCCGGACTGGGAAATCTTTTACCTTTTTAAATTGATTTTTTCTTCCGAATAAATATTACGCTCAAATGAGTTCTTTGAAGTTGTATAGGATACACGAACACAAAAACGTTGAGATATTAAATGGAATGACGATAGTAGAAAACTTGTTCAACTTCATCTTTGAATAGAAAAACGTGCCAATTAGGCGTTCACTTTATTGGGACAAAATAAGAACTCAGGATCATATCCCAGTTGGTCTAGCGGTTAGGATATGTGTCTTTCACTCACAAGGTCCGGGTTCGACTCCCGGACTGGGAAAACTCTTACTTTTTTAAATTGATTTTTTCTTCCAAATAACTATTACTCTCAAATGAGTTCTTTGAAGTTGTATAGGATACACAAACACAAAATGTTGAGAAACTATATAGATCGACCATAGTTGAAAACTTGTGCGTGTTTATCTCTGAATGGAAAAACGTGCCAATCAGGCGTTCACTTTATTGGGACAAACATAGAACACGGTTGCATATCCCAGTTGGTCTAGAGGTTAGGATTTGTAGCTTTCACCCACAAGGCCCGGGTTCGACTCCCGGATTGCGAAGTCTATTACTTTTTTTAAATTAATTTTTTCTTCCGAATTACTATTATGCTCAAATGTGTTTTTTGAAGTTGTATAGGATACACGAACACAAAATGTTGAGAAACTACATGGATCGACCATAGTTGAAAACTTGTGCGTGTTTATCTTTGAATGGAAAAACGTGCCATCCAGGCGTTCACTTTACTGGGACAAAAATAGAACACGGTTGCATATCCCAGTTGGTCTAGAGGTTAGGATTTGTAGCTTTCACCCACAAGGACCGGGTTCGACTCCCGGATTGCGAAGTCTATTACTTTTTTTAAATTGATTTTTTCTTCCGAATTACTATTACGCTCAAATGTGTTTTTTGAAGTTGTATAGGATACACGAACACAAAATGTTGAGAAACTACATGGATCGACCATAGTTGAAAACTTGTGCGTGTTTATCTTTGAATGGAAAAACGTGCCATCCAGGCGTTCACTTTACTGGGACAAACATAGAACACGGTTGCATATCCCAGTTGGTCTAGAGGTTAGGATTTGTAGCTTTCACCCACAAGGCCCGGGTTCGACTACCGGATTGCGAAGTCTATTGCTTTTTTTAAATTGATTTTTTCTTCCGAATTACTATTACGCTCAAATGTGTTTTTTGAAGTTGTATAGGATACACGAACACAAAATGTTGAGAAACTACATGGATCGACCATAGTTGAAAACTTGTGCGTGTTTATCTTTGAATGGAAAAACGTGCCATCCAGGCGTTCACTTTACTGGGACAAAAAAAAGAACACGGTTGCATATCTCAGTTGGTCTAGTGGTTAGGATTTTGGCTTTCACCCACAAGGACCGGGTTCGATTGCCGGACTGGGAAATTTAGTATTTTTTAAATTGATTTTTTCCGGATAACTATTATGCTCAATTGATTTTTCGAAGTTGTACAGGATACACGAACAGAAAATGTTAACAAACTACCTGGCTCGATCATAGTAGAAAATTTTTGCAAGTTCATCTTTGAATAGAAAACGTGCCATTTAGGCGTTCACTTTATTGGGACAAAAAAAAGAACTCACGATCATATCCCAGTTCGTCTAGCGGCTAGGAAATGTGGCTTTCACCCACAAGGCCCGGGTTCGACTCCCGCACTGGGAAATCTATTACTTTTTTAAATTGATTTTTCTTCCGAATAATTATGACGCTCAAATGAGATCTTTGAAGTTGTATAGGATACACAAACAGTAAATGTTGAGAAACTACATGGATCGACCATAAATGAAAACTTGTGCAAGTTCATCTTTGAATAGAAAACGTGCCAATTAGGCGTTCACTTTTTTGGGACACAAATAAGGACTCACGATCATATCCCAGTTGGTCTAGCGGTTAGGATTTGTGGCTTTCACCCACAAGGCCCGGGTTCGACTCCCGGACTGGGAAATCTAGTATTTTCTAAATTATTTCTTTCCGAATTACAATTACGATCAAATGAGATTTTTGAAAATGTATAGGATACACGAGCACAAAAACGTTGAGAAATTACATGGATTGACGATAGTAGAAAACTTGTTCAACTTCATCTTTAACGTACCAAAACGTACCAAATAGGCGTTCACTTTATTGGGACAAAATAAGAACTCAGGATCATGTCCCAGTTGGTGTAGCGTTTAGGATTTAAGGCGTCCAACCCAAAGGCCCGGGTTCGACTCCCGGACTGCGAAATCTATTCTTTTTTGAAGTGATTTTTTCTTCCGAATAACTATTACGCTCAAATGAGATCTTTGAAGTTGTATAGGGTACACAAAAACAAAATGTTGAGAAACTACATGGATCGACCTTAGTTGAAAATTTGTGCAAGCTCATCTTTGAATAGAAAACGTGCTAATTAGGCGTTTACTTTCTTGGGACAAAAATTAGAACACGGTTGCATATCCCAGTTGGTCTAGTGGTTAGGATTTTGGCTTTCACCCACAAGGACCGGGTTCGACTCCCGGACTGGGAAATCTAGTATTTTTTTAAATTGATTTTTTCCGGATAACTATTATGCTCAATTGATTTTTTGAAGTTGTATAGGATACACGAACAGAAAATGTTAAGAAACTACCTGGCTCGATCATAGTAGAAAATTTTTGCAAGTTCATCTATAGAAAACGTGCCATTTAGGCGTTCACTTTATTGGGACAAAAATAAGGACTCACGATCATATTCCAGCTCGTCTAGCGGCTAGGAATTGTGGCTTTCACCCACAAGGCCCGGGTTCGACTCCCGGACTGGGCAATCTATTACTTTTTTAAATTGATTTTTCTTCCGAATAATTATTACGCTCAAATGAGATCTTTGAAGTTGTATAGGATACACAAAAAAAATGTTGAGAAACTACATGGATCGACCATAGTTGAAAACTTGCGCAAGTTCATCTTTGAATAGAAAACGTGCCAAGTAGGCGTTCACTTTTTGGGACAGAAATAAGGACTCACGATCATATCCCAGTTCGTCTAGCGGCTAGGAATTGTGGCTTTCACCCACAAGGCCCGGGTTCGACTCCCGGACTGGGCAATCTATTACTTTTTTAAATTGATTTATTCTTCCGAATTACTATTACGCTCAAATGTGTTTTTTGAAGTTGTATAGGATACACGAACACAAAATGTTGAGAAACTACATGGATCGACCATAGTTGAAAACTTGTGCGTGTTTATCTTTGAATGGAAAAACGTGCCATCCAGGCGTTCACTTTACTGGGACAAAAATAGAACACGGTTGCATATCCCAGTTGGTCTAGAGGTTAGGATTTGTAGCTTTCACCCACAAGGCCCGGGTTCGACTCCCGGATTGCGAAGTCTATTACTTTTTTTAAATTGATTTTTTCTTCCGAATTACTATTACGCTCAAATGTGTTTTTTGAAGTTGTATAGGATACACGAACACAAAATGTTGAGAAACTACATGGATCGACCATAGTTGAAAACTTGTGCGTGTTTATCTTTGAATGGAAAAACGTGCCATCCAGGCGTTCACTTTACTCGGACAAAAAATAGAACACGGTTGCATATCCCAGTTGGTCTAGTGGTTAGGATTTTGGCTTTCACCCACAAGGACCGGGTTCGATTACCGGACTTGGAAACTTAGTATTTTTTAAATTGATTTTTTCCGGATAACTATTATGCTCAATTGATTTTTCGAAGTTGTATAGGATACACGAACAGAAAATGTTAAGAAACTACCTGGCTCGATCATAGTAGAAAATTTTTGCAAGTTCATCTTTGAATAGAAAACGTGCCATTTAGGCGTTCACTTTATTGGGACAAAAATAAGTACTCACGATCATATCCCAGTTTGTCTAGCGGCTAGGAAATGTGGCTTTCACCCACATGGCCCGGGTTCGACGCCCGCACTGGGAAATCTATTACTTTTTTAAAATGATTTTTCTTCCGAATAACTATTACGCTCAAATGAGATCTTTGAAGTTGTATAGGATACACAAACACTAAATGTTGAGAAACTACATGGATCGACCATAGTTGAAAACTTGTGCAAGTTCATCTTTGAATAGAAATCGTGCCAATTAGGCGTTCACTTTTTTGGGACAGAAATAAGGACTCACGATCATATCCCAGTTGGTCTAGCGGTTAGGATTTGTGGCTTTCACCCACAAGGCCCGGGTTCGACTCCCGGACTGGGAAATCTAGTATTTTCTAAATTATTTCTTTCCGAATTACTATTACGATCAAATGAGATTTTTGAAAATGCATAGGATACACGAGCACAAAAACGTTGAGAAATTACATGGATTGACGATAGTAGAAAACTTGTTCAACTTCATCTTTAACGTACCAAAACGTACCAAATAGGCGTTTACTTTATTGGGACAAAATAAGAACTCAGGATCATGTCCCAGTTGGTGTAGCGTTTAGGATTTAAAGCGTCCAACCCAAAGGCCCGGGTTCGACTCCCGGACTGCGAAATCTATTCTTTTTTGAAGTGATTTTTTCTTCCGAATAACTATTACGCTCAAATGAGATCTTTGAAGTTGTATAGGGTACACAAAAACAAAATGTTGAGAAACTACATGGATCGACCTTAGTTGAAAATTTGTGCAAGCTCATCTTCGAATAGAAAACGTGCTAATTAGGCGTTCGTTTTCTTGGGACAAAAGTTAGAACACGGTTGCATATCCCAGTTGGTCTAGTGGTTAGGATTTTGGCTTTCACCCACAAGGACCGGGTTCGACTCCCGGACTGGGAAATCTAGTATTTTTTTAAATTGATTTTTTCCGGATAACTATTATGCTCAATTGATTTTTTGAAGTTGTATAGGATACACGAACAGAAAATGTTAAGAAACTACCTGGCTCGATCATAGTAGAAAATTTTTGCAAGTTCATCTTTGAATAGAAAACGTGCCATTAAGGCGTTCACTTTATTGGGACAAAAATAAGGACTCACGATCATATCCCAGTTCGTCTAGCGGCTAGGAATTGTGGCTTTCACCCACAAGGCCCGGGTTCGACTCCCGGACTGGGCAATCTATTACTTTTTTAAATTGATTTTTCTTCCGAATAATTATTACGCTCAAATGAGATCTTTGAAGTTGTATAGGATACACAAAAAAAATGTTGAGAAACTACATGGATCGACCATAGTTGAAAACTTGCGCAAGTTCATCTTTGAATAGAAAACGTGCCATTTAGGCGTTCACTTTTTTGGGACACAAATAAGGCCTCACGATCATATCCCAGTTGGTCTAGCGGTTAGGATTTGTGGCTTTCACCCACAAGGCCCGGGTTCGACTCCCGGACTGGGAAATCTAGTATTTTCTAAATTATTTCTTTCCGAATTACTATTACGATCAAATGAGATTTTTGAAAATGTATAGGATACACGAGCACAAAAACGTTGAGAAATTACATGGATTGACGATAGTAGAAAACTTGTTCAACTTCATCTTTAACGTACCAAAACGTACCAAATAGGCGTTCACTTTATTGGGACAAAATAAGAACTCAGGATCATGTCCCAGTTGGTGTAGCGTTTAGGATTTAAGGCGTCCAACCCAAAGGCCCGGGTTCGACTCCCGGACTGCGAAATCTATTCTTTTTTGAAGTGATTTTTTCTTTCGAATAACTATTACGCTCAAATGAGATCTTTGAAGTTGTATACGGTACACAAAAACAAAATGTTGAGAAACTACATGGATCGACCTTAGTTGAAAATTTGTGCAAGTTCATCTTTGAATAGAAAACGTGCCATTTAGGCGTTCACTTTATTGGGACAAAAATAAGAACTCATGATCATATCCCAGTTCGTCTAGCGGCTAGGAAATGTGGCTTTCACCCACAAGGCCCGGGTTCGACTCCCGCACTGGGAAATCTATTACTTTTTTAAATTGATTTTTCTTCCGAATAATTATTACGCTCAAATGAGATCTTTGAAGTTGTATAGGATACACAAACACTAAATGTTGAGAAACTACATGGATCGACCATAGTTGAAAACTTGTGCAAGTTCATCTTTGAATAGAAAACGTGCCAATTAGGCGTTCACTTTTTTGGGACACAAATAAGGACTCACGATCATATCCCAGTTGGTCTAGCGGTTAGGATTTGTGGCTTTCACCCACAAGGCCCGGGTTCGACTCCCGGACTGGGAAATCTAGTATTTTCTAAATTATTTCTTTCCGAATTACTATTACGATCAAATGAGATTTTTGAAAATGTATAGGATACACGAGCACAAAAACGTTGAGAAATTACATGGATTGACGATAGTAGAAAACTTGTTCAACTTCATCTTTAACGTACCAAAACGTACCAAATAGGCGTTCACTTTATTGGGACAAAAATAAGGACTCACGATCATATCCCAGTTCGTCTAGCGGCTAGGAACTGTGGCTTTCACCCACAAGGCCCGGGTTCGACTCCCGGACTGGGCAATCTATTACTTTTTTAAATTGATTTTTTCTTCCGAATTACTATTACGCTCAAATGTGTTTTTTGAAGTTGTATAGGATACACGAACACAAAATGTTGAGAAACTACATGGATCGACCATAGTTGAAAACTTGTGCGTGTTTATCTTTGAATGGAAAAACGTGCCATCCAGGCGTTCACTTTACTGGGACAAAAATAGAACACGGTTGCATATCCCAGTTGGTCTAGAGGTTAGGATTTGTAGCTTTCACCCACAAGGCCCGGGTTCGACTCCCGGATTGCGAAATCTATTACTTTTTTTAAATTGATTTTTTCTTCCGAATTAATATTACGCTCAAATGTGTTTTTTGAAGTTGTATAGGATACACGAACACAAAATGTTGAGAAACTACATGGATCGACCATAGTTGAAAACTTGTGCGTGTTTATCTTTGAATGGAAAAACGTGCCATCCAGGCGTTCACTTTACTCGGACAAAAAATAGAACACGGTTGCATATCCCAGTTGGTCTAGTGGTTAGGATTTTGGCTTTCACCCACAAGGACCGGGTTCGATTGCCGGACTTGAAAATTTAGTATTTTTTAAATTGATTTTTTCCGGATAACTATTATGCTCAATTGATTTTTCGAAGTTGTATAGGATACACGAACAGAAAATGTTAAGAAACTACCTGGCTCGACCATAGTAGAAAATTTTTGCAAGTTCATCTTTGAATAGAAAACGTGCCATTTAGGCGTTCACTTTATTGGGACAAAAATAAGATCTCACGATCATATCCCAGTTCGTCTAGCGGCTAGGAAATGTGGCTTTCACCCACAAGGCCCGGGTTCGACGCCCGCACTAGGAAATCTATTACTTTTTTAAAATGATTTTTCTTCCGAATAATTATTACGCTCAAATGAGATCTTTGAAGTTGTATAGGATACACAAACACTAAATGTTGAGAAACTACATGGATCGACCATAGTTGAAAACTTGTGCAAGTTCATCTTTGAAGAAAACGTGCCAATTAGGCGTTCACTTTTTTGGGACAGAAATAAGGACTCACGATCATATCCCAGTTGGTCTAGCGGTTAGGATTTGTGGCTTTCACCCACAAGGCCCGGGTTCGACTCCCGGACTGGGAAATCTAGTATTTTCTAAATTATTTCTTTCCGAATTACTATTACGATCAAATGAGATTTTTGAAAATGTATAGGATACACGAGCACAAAAACGTTGAGAAATTACATGGATTGACGATAGTAGAAAACTTGTTCAACTTCATCTTTAACGTACCAAAACGTACCAAATAGGCGTTCACTTTATTGCGACAAAATAAGAACTCAGGATCATGTCCCAGTTGGTGTAGCGTTTAGGATTTAAGGCGTCCAACCCAAAGGCCCGGGTTCGACTCCCGGACTGCGAAATCTATTCTTTTTTGAAGTGATTTTTTCTTCCGAATAACTATTACGCTCAAATGAGATCTTTGAAATTGTATAGGGTACACAAAAACAAAATGTTGAGAAACTACATGGATCGACCTTAGTTGAAAATTTGTGCAAGCTCATCTTTGAATAGAAAACGTGCTAATTAGGCGTTCACTTTCTTGGGACAAAAATTAGTACACGGTTGCATATCCCAGTTGGTCTAGTGGTTAGGATTTTGGCTTTCACCCACAAGGACCGGGTTCGACTCCCGGACTAGGAAATCTAGTATTTTTTTAAATTGATTTTTTCCGGATAACTATTATGCTCAATTGATTTTTTGAAGTTGTATAGGATACACGAACAGAAAATGTTAAGAAACTACATGGCTCGATCATAGTAGAAAATTTTTGCAAGTTCATCTTTGAATAGAAAACGTGCCATTTAGGCGTTCACTTTATTGGGACAAAAATAAGGACTAACGATCATATCCCAGTTCGTCTAGCGGCTAGGAATTGTGGCTTTCACCCACAAGGCGCGGGTTCGACTCCCGGACTGGGCAATCTATTACTTTTTTAAATTGATTTTTCTTCCGAATAATTATTACGCTCAAATGAGATCTTTGAAGTTGTATAGGATACACAAAAAAAAATGTTGAGAAACTACATGGATCGACCATAGTTGAAAACTTGCGCAAGTTCATCTTTGAATAGAAAACGTGCCAAGTAGGCGTTCACTTTTTGGGACAGAAATAAAGACTCAAAATCATATCCCAGTTGGTCTAGCGGTTAGGATTTGAGGCTTTCACCCACAAGGCCCGGGTTCGAATCCCGGACTGGGAAATCTAGTATTTTCTAAATTGATTTTCCGAATTACTATTACGATCAAATGAGATTTTTGAAGTTGTATAGGATACACGAGCACAAAAACGTTGAGAAATTACATGGATTGACGATAGTAGAAAACTTGTTCAACTTCATCTTTAACATACCAAAACGTACCAAAAAGGCGTTCACTTTATTGGTACAAAATAAGAACTCAGGATCATGTCCCAGTTGGTGTAGCGGTTAGTATTTAAGGATTCCACCCCAGAGGCCCGGGTTCGACTCCTGGACTGCGAAATCTATTCTTTTTTGAATTGATTTTTTCTTCCGAATAACTATTATGCTCAATTGATTTTTTGAAGTTGTATAGGATACACGAACAGAAAATGTTAAGAAACTACCTGGCTCGATCATAGTAGAAAATTTTTGCAAGTTCATCTTTGAATAGAAAACGTGCCATTTAGGCGTTCACTTTATTGGGACAAAAATAAGGACTCACGATCATATCCCAGTTCGTCTAGCGGCTAGGAATTGTGGCTTTCACCCACAAGGCCCGGATTCGACTCCCGGACTGGGCAATCTATTACTTTTTTAAATTGATTTCTTTCCGAATTACTATTACGATCAAATGAGATTTTTGAAGTTGTATAGGATACACGAGCACAAAAACGTTGAGAAATTACATGAATTGACGATAGTAGAAAACTTGTTCAACTTCATCTTTAACATACCAAAAAGTACCAAATAGGCGTTCACTTTATTGGGACAAAATAAGAACTCAGGATCATGTCCCAGTTGGTGTAGCGGTTAGTATTTAAGGCTTCCACCCCAGAGGCCCGGGTTCGACTCCTGGACTGCAAAATCTATTCTTTTTTGAATTGATTTTTTCTTCCGAATAACTATTATGCTCAATTAATTTTTTGAAGTTGTATAGGATACACGAACAGAAAATGTTAAGAAACTACCTGGCTCGATCATAGTAGAAAATGTTTGCAAGTTCATCTTTGAATAGAAAACGTGCCATTTAGGCGTTCCTTTTATTGGGACAAAAATAAGGACTCACGATCATATCCCAGTTCGTCTAGCGGCTAGGAATTGTGGCTTTCACCCACAAGGCCCGGATTCGACTCCCGGACTGGGAAATCTAGTATTTTCTAAATTGATTTCTTTCCGAATTACTATTACGATCAAATGAGATTTTTGAAGTTGTATAGGATACACGAGCACAAAAACGTTGAGAAATTACATGGATTGACGATAGTAGAAAACTTGTTCAACTTCATATTTAACATACCAAAACGTACCAAATAGGCGTTCACTTTATTGGGACAAAATAAGAACTCAGGATCATGTCCCAGTTGGTGTAGCGGTTAGTATTTAAGGCTTCCACCCCAGAGGACCGGGTTCGACTCCTGGACTGCGAAATCTATTCTTTTTTGAATTGATTTTTTCTTCCGAATAACTATTACGCTCAAATGATATCTTTGAAGTTGTATAGGGTACACACACACAAAATGTTGAGAAACTACATGGATCGACTTTTGTTGAAAATTTGTGCAAGTTCATCTTTGAATAGAAAACGTGCTAATTAGGCGTTCACTTTCTTGGGACAAAAATTAAAAGACGGGTTCATATCCCAGTTGGTCTAGTGGTTAGGATTTTTGGCTTTCACACACAAGGCCCGTGTTCGACTCCCGGACTGGGAAATCTACGATTTTTTAAAATTGATTTCTTTCCGAATTACTATTACGCTCAAATGAGATTTTTGAAGTTGTATAGGATACACGAACACAAGATGTTCACAAACTACCTGGCTCGATCATAGTAGAAAATTTGTGCAAGTTCATCTTTGAATAGAAAACGTGCCAATTAGGCGTTTACTTTATTGGGACAAAAATAAGGACTCACGATCATATCCCAGTTGGTCTAGCGCTTAGGATTTGTGGCTTTCATACACAAGTCCAGGGTTCGACTCCCGGACTGGGAAATCTATTACTTTTTTTAAATTGACTTTTTCTTCCGAATAACTTTTACGCTCAAATGAGTTCTTTGAAGTTGTATAGGATACACGTACAAAAAAACGTTGAGAAATTACATGGATTGACGATAGTAGAAAACTTGTTCAACTTCATCTTTGAATAGCAAAACGTACCAAATAGGCGTTCACTTTATTGGGACAAAATAAGAACTCAGGATCATATCACAGTTGGTCTAGCGGTTAGTATTTGTGGCTTTCACCCACAAGTCCCGGGTTCGACTCCCGGACTGGGAAATCTATTACTTCTTTAAATTGACTTTTTCTTCCGAACAACAATTACGCTCAAATGAGATCTTTGAAGTTGTATAGGATACACAAACACAAAATGTTGAGAAACTACATGGATCGACCATAGTTGAAAACTTGTGCAAGTTCATCTGTGAATAGAAAACGTGCCAATTAGGCGTTCATTTTATTGGGACAAAAACCAGAACACGGTTGCATATCCCAGTTGGTCTAGTGGTTAGGATTTATGGCTTTCACCCACAATAACCGGGTTCGACTCCCGGACTAGGAAATCAAGTAATTTTTTTAAATTGATTTTTTCCGAATAACTTTACGCTCAATTGAGTTTTTTGAAGTTGTATAGGATACACGAACACAAGATGTTAACAAACTACCTGGCTTGATCATAGTAGAAAATTTGTGCAATTTCATCTTTGAATAGAAAACGTGCCAATTAGGCGTTCAGTTTCTTGGGATTAAAAAATAGAAACCGAGTTCATATCCCAGTTGGTCTAGTGGTTACGATTTTTGGCTTGCACCCACAAGGCCCGTGTTGGACTCCCGGACTGGGAAATCTAGTATTTTTTAAATTGATTTCTTTCCGAATTACTATTACGCTAAAATGAGATTTTTGAAGTTGTATAGGACACACGAACACAAGATGTTAACAAACTACCTGGCTTGATCATAGTAGAAAATTTGTGCAAGTTCATCTTTGAATAGAAAACGTGCCAATTAGGCGTTCACTTTTTGGGACAAAAATAAGGACTCACGATCATATCCCCGTTGGTCTAGCGGTTACGATTTGTGGCTTTCACCCACAAGTCCAGGGTTCGACTCCCGGACTGGGAAATCTATTACTTTTTTCAATTGATTTTTTCTTCCGAATAACTTTTACGCTCAAATGAGTTCTTTGAAGTTGTATAGGACACATGAACACAAAAACGTTGAGAAATTACAAGGATCGACCATAGTTGAAAACTTGTGCAAGTTCATCTTTGAATAGAAAACGTGCCAATTAGATGTTCACTTTATTGGGAAAAAAAATAAGGAATCACGATCATATCCCAGTTGGTCTAGCGATTAGGATTTGTGGCTTTCACCCACAAGGGCCAAGTTCGACTCCCAGACTGCGGAATCTACTACTTTTTTAAATTGATTTTTCTTCCGAATAACTATTACGCTCAAATGAGATCTTTGAAGTTGTATAGGATACACAAACACAAAATGTTTAGAAACTACATATATCGACCATAGTTGAAAACTTGTGCAGATTCATCTTTGAATAGAAAACGTGCCAATTAGGCGTTCACTTTTTTGGGACAAAAATAAGGATTCACGTTCATATCCCAGTTGGTCTAGCGGTTAGGACTTGTGGCTTTCACCCACAAGGCCCGGGTTCGACTCCCGGACTGGAAACTCTATTAATTTTTTAAATTGATTTTTTCTTCCGAATAACTATTACGCTCAAATGAGTTCTTTGAAGTTGTATAGGATAAACAAACACAAAATGTTGAGAAACTACATGTATCGACCATAGTTGAAAACTTATGCAAGTTCATCTTTGAATAGAAAACGTGCCAATTAGGCGTTCACTTTATTGGGACAAAAATAAGGACTCCCGATCATATCCCAGTTGGTCTAGAGGTTAGCCATGACTTGTGGCTTTCACTTACAAGATCCGTGTTGCAAAAATGAAAGTTTTGTTTCGAAAAGTGTATTGAAACATACCCTGAACTATTTATAACAATCAATTGATTTCTCAATAACGCTTACAGGATTATTACGAGGCCAAACTGTGTATGTTGTGAATTGTAAGCGTATTCTGTAACAAGGAAGCTCCCTTTGTTTTTATGCTGTTCTTTCATTCTCTTTGATCGTTCCGACAAAACTTTAACATGTTTAAAGACTTGTCTCTGGAATCCAGGAAAATACAGACACAAAATTGTGCGCTAATTCAGCGCACAGTTTGGCCTGGTAAGGATACGCGAACTAAAATGTTAGGGGTCTTCATAGTTTGATCATAGCAAAATCACTATATTTTAATTGAAAAACCAAACGACAACTTTTGTGATTTTTTGTCGGAAATTAAAACGATCAAAACACAAGACAACAAATCTTTAAAATACTAAGCATTAAAAATAACCCTAAATCTATCATAACGCAATGTGTGAGGGCATCTATTTTATTGTTCCTTCGGTGCACGATGAATTGAAAACATCCGTAAAAAATCAACATAATGTACAAAAATCGAAATGTTCAGAAGCAAAAATTACTGCATGGATCAATTGAGCTATTTTTTTTACTCCAATAAAGACATCTAAAAACGGGCATGATTACATGAGAAAACACTGACCTCGAGATTGTGGCCAGCCGCATAGATTTTCCTTGTTTCACACTCTGCGAGAAACAGTCTGCGCCCTCCGTCTCCACAGCAACCAGGGGAATTTTCCCCCATTTGGGTCGTCTCTTCACCCCCTCCATCACGCCCAATAAGAGACCCCCTCCCCCCACCGACACTACGATACAGCTAGGCAATCTATCGGGTCCTAGCTGCTGTTCTAACTCGTCTACGATTGTGGAGTTTCCTTCCCTGGAAAAAACAACAGTCCATTTTGCATGTTACACTGCTGAACTAATCAATAATCTGCGTGAAAACAAAAACGCTTGAACACTTGCGACCATTCAGACGGTAGACAGAAAATATCATCCCACTTTCCAATAAACAGTCTTTTTAAAGCACAATCTTTCAAGCAATGCCTGAATTTTAGATTTATTGACATTTCAGCCAAAATTTTGAAACAAGTTTTTTTTTGCTGAAGAAAATGACTATTATGTTTATTATTGCTTTTTGACAACTTGTTTCTTGAAATATTTCATATTTAACGAATGCAACCTTCAGCAAAACAAACCAAACCTTTTTAAACTATTGCCTCTTAATTAACTCTTACACAAAATTTACACTAAAACTAGGAGTTGACTCAATTTCAGCAAAAACAATTTTGAAAAAAACAGTCACAAAGTTGGAAAAACGTTAATGAACTCACACAAATCCAAAAAACAGCGTTTCTTTTCTATTCTTTTCTATTGTTGAGACTCATAGCACATACTACAGAATTTAAAAACAATATTTTTGATTGACACGCTTTTCCTGCATATTACTCTCCACTTAGCGCCATCTCCAATTTTTAATATAAGAGTGTAATTTGCCCTCTTTTCATAAATTAGATTTGAAGCCAACTTCAAATGAAACTTAAAAAGAGACTGCTAGAGAGTTGCTCTTTGAATTTAAAGAACCTTATTTATTGAAATTTTCATGCATAATAAGCTCCACTTCCCTTCTTTATATGAGAGCGTAACTTGCCCACCATTCATATATTGAATTTGAGCCAACTTCAAAACAAAAAGAAAATAAAAATCCCCCAAAAAACGCGCACTTCAATTTTTAATAAGAGAGCGTAATTTGCCCTCCTTTCATTAATTAAAGAGTTTTGCTGAAAATAAACCACAGATAGAGTATATTCATGACAGACGCAACGAAACCTTGACATTGCTTATTAGCATTTTTTAATTTTTGCAAATTATTGAGAACTATTTGCTTTAGCTGCATTTATTAAATTGAAATATTCTAACCCAGAAATAAGATTTTTGTGACAGATTGGAAGGCAGAGATTAAAATTTTTCCATCAAAACATCTTAAGTGCTCCACGCATTTCTCACAATTTCAAGAAAATTCGATTGCGGTGCAAGTATAACATAACATTCCGATCACATTTGTTTTGCAAAAAAAAATGAAAATAGCCAACAGACAGTTGCAAAAGAGTCAATCACCGCAAGTGAGCAGAAAAAAAAACTGGCTCAATTTTTTGAGAAACATCAACTTTCAAACTTGAAGCAAAAAAGATGACCTTAAAGCTCTTTGAAACTCCACAACAATTTATGATTGCAATTTTTTGATAAAAAAATTAACCAAAATTGAGAAAACTGGATCAGTAGGTAAAATTTTTCCACTTTCGAAACTACAAGTCGAACAAGTTTTTCGTGAAATTTACACTTTCGCTGTTTCGCTGTTCGATAGGGGAGTTACTCTTTCTTTTAAAAAGGAAGTGAAATGAACTTGAAAAGAAATCAGAAGTCAAAGCACGAAAAAGTAGATTCGTGAAGAACAAATTTCAAGATTTTCCTGAAAAAAAAATTAATCGCAACCTATATATTAGTCTGAACTACGTTCATCGACTCTTAAAAAGAAACGAGAAACAAATTTAGGAGTTGCATTTTTGTAGTTTTAGAGTTAAGGCGATGAGAAGAGTGGCCAGTATAAACCACAGAAAATTCACTAATAAAAGATTATTTAACAATACGAACATTTTTTCTCTAAACCGTCAGAGTTACGTATTGTCAGAAACAATAGGTTCGATATAAAATCAAGAGGGAGACCCAAGTCTCTAACTGCAACTAGAACTCAGTAACTGCAAATAGAACTTGATAACTGCAACTAAAACTCTGATTGTTTTTCTGACTGATATAAAAGGCACCAACTATATACCTTTTTAGATGTATGCAACATAAAAGCCCCATTAAGTATTTCCCTTTAACTGTAGAACAGAAGACTGAATTTCGCTGCTGCACAACTTGCAAAACGACGGACTTTTATTAGTCCAAATTGCAAAGTTATCTTCGACTGTCTCAAGTCATTCTTGATCAGAAATTTGATTCCCCTCCTGGTCTTCAAATTCAGAAATATCTTCCCGACTACCTTGATAGTAGTCAATATCTTAGTAAACCGCCCGTTCATCGATATTCGATGGATCGTGTTTGCTCTCATTCCCAGTGTAATACCCTTCATTTTCTGCGATGCCGGGATTGAGATTATATCTATCGTTTAAAATGAGTCAAAATTTTGACTGCTCTCTGCGCAGCCAGTATATGATGAATTTGCAGAGATAAGCCAAATTTCGTTGTCTTCAGAGCAATTGTTGCCATCAGTTTGGAAGGCTGAATTGCACAATTTGTCTTCTCGTCAATTTCGATTCTTTCAACTTGAATATTTCAGCGAATAATAGAGCAGAGAGATTCGACCGTCGCATTTTCGTGTTCTCAGACCATTTCCGTATTCGACATTTTAGTGTTCTCGCCGCAAACGAATTCATCTTTTACTCGCCTGTTTTGCTCGCTCATCTGCTAAAGGTTACTCCTGCGTCGAAGTCAACTCAAATAGCCAAGCTTCTAGACTATTCAAATCAGTTTAAAAATCCTGCGCAACCTCAATCTCGGATTTAAAATGATTTTCTTGAATTTGGTCAGGTCCAGCATATCGGATTTGCAATTTCTCAAAAGATTGTTCGAGACCATTTCGCGCAGCTTCGTAAAGATTTGAATCAAAGTTGAGTGCTTTTCCAACTAGATAGAGTTGTAAGAACTGAGATTGCTGATTTGTGCTTCCAGTATGCTGGCCACAATGATATTGACTCGTAAGAGTCAATCGAAATTGAATCATCCTATGTCAGCTTCTCCAGTGAACGCTGAGATGGAAGCATAACTTGGAGTTGGTGATGCCATAAAAATGATTTTAATAAGAAAGAAAATAGTGAAAACTGCAGGTCGCAATTAAGTTATCTGCATAACTTTTATGAAGATGAGAATCATTATTTACCACGAGGAAAAAAAGAGGAGCAAGAATCGAGCCTTGCAGCCTTGCAACACTTGATATTGTTCGCTGGCTAGACAGGACGTCATATACTTTGACGCGAAATATTCGTTTTTCTAATTATGACAATATCAATTTTAACAATTTGCCACGCGCGCCAAGAAGAAAAAGCTTCGACAAACGAACACCGTGGTCGACCTTATCGAACGCTTTTTCAAAGTATAAATTACTTCAATATCACTTTGACTTTCTATTCCTTGGTAGATGTCGTCAAGAAAGCGCAGAAATAACTCAAGAATCACACAATCAGTGTTGGAAAAAAATCGGATTTTTATTCAAAAAATCAAAAAATCGGATTTTTTTGATTTAAATCGGATTTTTTTGATTTAAATCAAAGTCACCTACAGTGTAAAGTCACCTACAGTGTAAAGTCACCTACAGTGTAAGCTGGAGAACATTTTAACTGCACAACATTTCATAATTGCAGATGATACACTTTGAAAGCATAATATAATACTTCACAATCATCGGGACATGTTTAGGGTTTTCAAAACGAAAACCAGCTTTGCTGATTTTTCCACTCCTAGGCGATTGCGCTCCTTGGAATGTACCCAACTGTAGGTTGAAAAAATTCTCTCCAGGTCCGCCGTGAATTTAACGTGTATTCAAATTGCTGTCTCAACCGCTAGAGGGATTGATGCTTCCGCTTAATATAAAAACGAGAAATACAAAATTTCAATTTACACTAGAAATAAATCAACCATAAAGGCTTTGATTTAAATCTTGATTTAAATCGGATTTTTACTGTTGATTTAAATCAATTGATTTAAATCAGCCAACACTGCACACAATATCGATTTTTTTTCTTAACCAGTGCTGGACTTTATTCAGTTCACTTCGCAAACTCATAGAGGTCGAGAAACATACTTTTTCCAAGCACTTTTGATATTAAGGAGAAACGTGATATTGGGCTGTAGTTTTCGATATTTTCTTTGTATTTTTTTTCAGATGAACCTACTTCCAGGCGCAAGGAAAAACAGCTATTTGCTGGCCTTTGTAGAAAACTTGGGGCATTGAATGGGCAAGGCTACGTCCAAGTTTTTTCAAGGCGGCTGCTGGTATCTGATCTGGTCCAGTGGCTTTCGATACATCCAGGTTTTCAAGAATATTCGTTATCCTACTTTCTTCAAATGAAAATGAGTTAACATACAATGATTTAATTAAGCCGATATACTATAAAGTATTACAAGCTTTAAAAAAGAGAAGTTTATCGAAAATGCTATTAAATTAAACCAAAATAAAAAAATAAACAAATAAATTTCGTAGGTTGACGAAATAAGAGATTCGACGAAAGAGCCGACGAAATGAATCAATGGTTTTGCTAAACAAGTATTTTGCATGAAAAAAAGTCTATACTTCTATTTGATACGCTTGCTAATCGAAAGCGCCAAATAACATTAACATAACAATTGTACGGCTTTCATAGAAAGGCTGCACTAAGAGTAGGGGGCTGCACTCCCTTGATAGATCCTCTGCGATTTGCAGAAGCAAAACTAAACCAAATTAAGTTTTTGTAGGAAAAACAACTCCGTTTTGCAGGAGTACACGACTTAATTTCATTTATTATCGGATGAGCTAGGTGTACGAACCACCTGTTTCATTGATGAGTAAGCAGATAACCTACCATCAAAACTGACAGGTGACTCACCAGATGTAGGGATGGTCATAAGGAGGAACCATAATTCCATTCACAGTCCCACAGAACTCCTTCGCCTTCTCATTCGCCTCATTCCACACCTAGTAGGCAACAAAAAATCAGCACAAATTGGGGGGGGGGGGCATATAAAACTTCAGACAATTGTATATGCTCACACTTCCGTGGACATGAACTTGACTGCAGGAGTAGAGTTTAAACTGGTCCAGCACAAATTGAGAAGTAGAAGTAGGCACGAACACATGCACTGGTTTGTTCAGTCTCGTCCCAGCATAACTGGCAGCCAAGCCTGCGTTACCCCCTAAAACACAGTATTGAATTTCAGACAAAGTACGTTTTTTTGAAAACTTTCAGACATCTTCTTTGCTTCGAGCTCTGAAAGAACATTTAAATGCTTCAGCTAATTGATTTAAAAAAAGGTTAAATCACCCAATTATTTGGGGTAAAGAACATTTTGTCTTTTGATAATGGTTAGCTCAACTGTTTGAAATTTTGTTTCTTCCGGTTTGCTGATCACTGTTATTTTAGCACTACCCAGAAAAATTTAGTTTCTAAAAACGATTGTTCGACTAACCTGATGAGCAGACAAAACAATCCGCCTAAAACACAATGAATTACTTTAAAAACTGAAAAAATCGATGAGCGCATTTGGCCAAGGAGCTAACCGCTATATCTACCAAAAATGACGAATGCCACTTGTACAAAAACAACCGCCATTCATGAATAAAGAGCAGTAGCATCAGCGCATGCTTGAAGTAGGACTGGCTACGGCGATACTGATAACATCTACCTCCCCCACGGATGTTCTGCATCGAAAAGGACCGATGGTTATAAAAAAAAATAATTAAACAATAGTGGTTAGCTCCTGGGCCAAAAGACGCTTAAAAACTTCTTTTGACAAAAAATTCAACTGTCCTACTCCCTTAAAAAATATTCTAAATAACGCAAAAACAGCACAAATTTATACTTCTGGTGATATTTCGATAGAGGAGTGCATTTTCTAACGAGTTTATGCTAGACCAAAGTCGCTTTGTAGTGTCGCTAATTGAAAGAGAGAGAGAAACACCTCAAACACTTAATTGTTGCATCAACTTTTTCAGTAAAAAAACTGATTGTGGATGGAACAAGTGAACGATATTATTAAATATGTAAGTGCAAGAAAAAAACCGTTTTGAGCAACGTTTTGAAAGAAGTTTTGAGCAATTCTTCACTCCACTAGAAAAATTACCGCAGACGGAAAAAACTGTCAACTTTTGACCCAGTCGCTAAAACCAAATATTTGCACAGGTTGTTGAGATAGCTAGCTTTCAATTTTTAATACTGCTCATGCAGTAATCTTCAAAAGCACTATTTGAAAGAAAGCACTATATACTGTAGTGGACAAATTTAAGCGCAAATTCAAGACTTTACTCTCTAAAATGCCTGTTTTCGAAGTCCATCTTAGACATTTTCTTCAAAAATCAGTAAAACTGTTGCATAGACCAAGAGCAAATGACCAGAGCTTCTCTCTATGGAACTATCAATATTTGGTTTTAATGACTTATCAATGTAATCCGGGTCTGGAATTGCCAGTTTTCCTCTTCTGCACTAAGTTTTGCATCGTAGTGAATTCTTTCTTAAATAAGCGGAGCAAAAAAACTGTTCCAGCGATGTGAAACATTCTCAGCGAGAAAATGGAAACAATCAGTATGAAAACCTTACTGAACTCGCATGTTTCTTACTTTTCACGCGAACTAAGAAAACTTAGAGCAGAAGAGGAAAACTGGCATTTCTAGACCCGGATTACATTGATAAGTCATTAAAATCAAATATTGATAGTTTCATAGAGAGAAGCTCTGGTCATTTGCTCTGTTCTATGCAAAAAATTAAGATGGACATTAAAAACAGGCATTTTAAAGACTAAAACTTTGAATTTGAGCTTAATTTTGACCTTTAGTGTAAATATACCTCGAAAGCTTTCACGAGCTCCCACAATTACGCAGTTTTAAGGGATAGATCTAAACACTTGCTTTAACAGAAGGTTACGACTGTATAGATTCGACTGTAGGTCAACTGTGAAGCTTTACCCAAAAATTGTACCAATAGGTTGAAAGGGTCTGCGATAATTTTTTTTTCTAATGTGGTAGGTAGGGACGGACTTCTAAAGGACCACTATGCGTACCGTGACAACAACTCACCTTTCGATTTTCATCCAGGGACTTCTGGCACATGTGACCAATTCCTCTAATTTTGAAGGAACCAGGCAGTTGTATATTCTCTAATTTCAATAGTACTTCGAACCCATTCTCCTTGGACAGCGCGTTGGATCTCACCAAGGGAGTCTCAATGTGTAGTTTTTCACAACCACCAGACATCTTCGAGTGTTCTTGCTTTCGAATAAATTGAAACAATAAGAAACTTTAGTTTGGGGGGCAATTTTAAAATTGACGCTTAGTTTAAGTTTGCAACAAGCTGGGTTACGGTACGCCGCCTTAGGCTAATTTCAACTAAGAGTGACTAATACAGAGGCGTACAATCATGACTTATCTGTAAAAGTCATGTTTACTTACCAATCATCGAAGCTAAGTATCAGTGTACGCAATTTATGACAGATGACTTCTTATTAGGAAAGTTCAATAATTGATACATTTTACGAAAAAGCCACATTTTTCAAAAGATACAGCTTGATAAAAAACTTTTTTCACCATTTCATTAGATACCAGCGTGTATCGCACCTCCTTCGAACTTTTGAGTCTCATAAAAAACCGCATATATTGGAGAAACAATCAGCAACGTTTTAGTGTACTCTGAAAGCATCCAATAACAGGGTTCGGAATTTCAAATTTTGTTAAGTTTTTTTCGGTTAGATTTTTTAATACAAATTTAGAAATACCATAAAATTTTTAAAGTTTTTTTTAGATCTAAGTTCTTCGAAAAAATCTAAAATTACATAAAAAACGTCACAATTGGGAAACAAACATCATTTGAGCAGTCGCATTTGGAAACAAAATTTGCAACTCCTGAGAGTACTCTCACAGTACCCATTTACAGGGTTGGGAATTTCCAATTTTGAAAAACTTTTTATATTTAAGTTTTCGAAAAAAAAAATTGAAAAACCATGAAAACGTCACATCTCGATAACTACAAAAAATTGAGCAGTCATATGTGGCGGTGAGATTCGCACCCCACGTGGTGAATACTCTGACAGCCCCCAACTAAAGGGTCGATAGTTTCAAATTTTGAAAAAAAATTAAATTTAAGTTTTCTGAAACTTTTTTGAAAAAATCGCAAAAAACGTCATTTCTCAAAATTAAAGATTTGAGCAGTAATATTTGAAGGCTTGATTCGTCACCCCTGAGAATACTCTGATAGCTCAACCCCCCCCCCCCCATTACAAGGGAGGGGGCTTCAAACTTCAATTAAAATTTGATTAAAAAAACTTTACAAAAAACTTACTTTCTGAAAATCACAAAAAAATGTCATATCTCGAAAACTACAAAGATTTGATAAGTCAATATTGGAAGTGAGAGTTGCAAACCCCGATAGTATTCTGACAGCTACCCAACTAAAGTGTTGGGAATTACAAAGCTTGAAAGCAACATTTTAAGTCTAAATTTTCTGAACATTTTTGAAAAAACGTCATATGACTATAACAAAGACCATTTGAGCAGTCGCATTTGGACGCAAGATTTGGATCCTGAAACTGCTGAGAGTAACTTTACAGTTCGCAACATATCTCAAAAACTACAAAGATTTGAGCAGTCAAATTTGGAGGGAAAGTTGGCAATCCTTGAGAATAATCTGACAGCACCCAACTACAGGGCTGGGAATTTCAAGTTTTGCAAACTATTTTGTAAATTGAGTTTTCTGAAAATTTTTGAAAAAAATCAAAAAAAGGGTCGTATCTCGTACACTAAGAGGATCTGTGCATTCATAACCAGAAAGCCGCAAAAATATGCCAAGACAATAGAATAAAAATTCGCATCCAAAATTTACCAAGTGGTAACGAAGCCGAAAGTACCTTAGCAGAAACCCTTTAAGCCGCAAAAAAATCATCAAGACTTATGAAAATTTAACAATTCCCCCTCAGCCTCAAAATACATACACTTTTTTTGCTCGTCACATGAAAAATATGCGACCATCAAGTCGATATGAAATAGGTCGAAGCTTAACAAGCCGAAAAAAAAACCAAAAAAATTTAAAAATTATACAGAGGCTAAGTCGTTAACGCAGTGAAATTTTTTAGGGTATTAGAAATGTGCGATCAATTTAAGTTATCAATTGCGCAATATTCCCCTCATCCCATTATTCTCACGGTGGGGGGGGGGTGTGATAACTCAATAGGTACTTGAGACATATTTATAACCATTTGAAAATAGTTTGAAAGATATGAAATCATGAACCAGATACACAAAGAATGTGGAACGCCAAAATTTACAATAACAAAGCTCAAAAATTGAATTCAGAGTGAAAAAAGACTGAGGCACATAAGCGACTTTTTTCTGTCCTGAATGATAAAAAGCTGTTGTGTACATTATTTAAGTGCTGCGGATAACAGTTTTTGGTATTCAGATACAAGGCCAGAGCATCAACCCTGTTAATTCGCTTTCCTCGATGAGGCAATAGTGACCAAACAAAAATTTGCAAACAAAATTATTTTGAAATTCGAATTTGTCTTTTTCAAAATGCTGCGCGACACTCATATAAAACAAACATAAACCATCTACTTGCATTATTTGCTGACGTCTTTTTGTAGGATCTTCTAATTTTTGTTTGAGGGGGCAGATAGCTCAATTGGGCATTAAGGTGGGGGGAGGGGAGGGGAGGGGAGGGGAGAGATTGCTCAATTGATCCAATTTAAGTATTTTCAAATTAGCAGTGACCATCGTATAGAACCGACCATGAGTCTTCGAAAAAAAGTTTTCAGTGCACATCAGATTTCTTTTTGCAAAAAAGTTTAAAAAAACCTAACAACTATTTAATAAAATTAACCTGAAGCATTGTTAGTTCTTCAATTTATCAATAAGGAGCCAGTACAGAATACATCGCGTGAGAGATTACATATGCTAAGACAAATTAATCCGTAAAATTCAGTATCGAAAGTTCGTAAAATTAGGATCAAAGAATTGTATCTCAGCGATGGATTGAAAAATTCTGAAACTCTGTACGCTAATAATTATCGTAATTGTATTATGCCATTTGACAATTAAGGTTCTTTCTGATTACCCATGGGTTCTTTACACATAATTAGCCTTGTTCTACCAGTTAATGGTCAAAAACAGTTTTGTTTCAGCGCAAAAGAAGGTACCAAAATGACACTACTTACGAGCTTGAGTCATATATCGTTTTTCAGCCTTTTAGTCTGATTTAAACTTGAAAGTTACTTAGAAAACAAATTCTAAATGCGCTCAAAAAGAGTATATATTTTCCAGAATTTTGTATTTTAATACCAATTTTTTCGACATACTATGTCAAAGGAATAAAGATAAGAATTTAAAGCTATTGGTCGATAATCCTTGAAGCTTGGTATCATTCATTCTTACGGCTTAAAGAAATCACAAACAAAAATGTCCAAAAAATTACCTGCATTAGAAACTCTACAAAGAGCTTGGGGAGGAGGTTCAAACTCGTATTTGGTCTATACGAGTTTGAACAAATAGTATAGACCAAATTTTCTGCGGAACTAAGCAAACAGACATTAATCTAAATTAGTCAAAATTTTCTATTTGCAAAAAAAAACAGGAACCAACTGGAACCGAACTACCAGGCTTCGTCTCAAGCATTGGGCTTACAGCAACTTGGAATAAAGCTGAACCATCGAGCTACGAGAGCCAAGCCGACAAAAAATAACACGGACGATAGTCCGAAAAAGCAAAAAAACTAGTTTGCAAAAAAAGAGCCCGAGGGGAGTTGAACTGCAAGCCTTTGCCATCTAAAGCTGTTGTTTTACCTTTACGCCAGATGGTTGATTCAATTTGAATTTATAATTAACAAGCGGTGACAAAACCGAAAATACTACAGCAGAAAACCTTCATGCCGAAAAAAAAATCAAAAAATTCCAAACTTATCAAAATGTTAAGTTCCTTATCCCCTCAGAGCACACACATGCGCACAAAAAAACCTGTCGGTCATAATGACCTAATAAGAGGCCACCAGGTCGATATTAGGTAAGCCGAAAATTATTAAGCCGATAAATATGACAAAAAAAAACGAAAAAAAGTTTGAACAAATCGAGCTGGTAAAATTACAACCAATGTGAAAAGCAAATTTCGATTTGGCCGGATTTTTAAAATGCTAAAAGCAACTACAGTGAGAGATGATTACAGCTAAGCAAATGATTTTTAGATGTGGCAACTAAGCCGACAAAGCATAAGCAGGCAATTAATAGGCCGAATTTTCATTGGTTTGCCGTCCCAGGCGTATTCGTTAACACCAGGCTAAGTGTGCAAGAGACACTACGAAATGTAAATTCACAATGAAGCAAGGTACATCAGGAGTCCAATGAGTCTGTGGACAAAGTTGTTTATGGGAAAAAAGTCTATTACTCGATTGTAGTAACCTTGCTTATCGCAAGGGTAAAGACTAATTAAAAATTATTAATACCCCCTCAATCTCAAAACAAACACACGCGCACATACACATAATTTTTTTGGCTCATCTAAAGACGCAATATGAGGCCATTGAGCCGATATAAAAAAGGCGAAACCTATCAAGCCCAAAAAATATTGTCATGAAACACTTGAACAATTATTTTGAGAATTTGTGCGATCTAGTGAGCAATTTTTTTCGCTAGTCAAAAGACGCCATATAAAGCTATTAAGCCCATATAGTATAGACCAAAACCTAGGAAGCTTAACAAAAGAACAAAACGGACAAGCCGGAAAAAATGTTGTCATGAAAAACTTGAACAATACTTTCTTAAACAATTTTAGGAATTGCAGCGATCCATTGAGCACAAAAATTATGTTTCCCTTCAAATGAGTCAAAAATAGGCCACCTAGCCGATAAAACAAGTCAAAACCATTAAGGTAGAATAAAGTTTTAAGCGAAAGAAATATACATAAATGAAATCAAGAAATTACAGACAGCAAAATAAAATCACAACTCCAAAAACATCTACAATGAAATTAGGTACGATGTGGCAACAGAGGCGAAAGAACATAAGCATACAATTTTTTTGGAACAGAATATTTCGTTTGAAAAAAAAAACGCCGTCAGATTCGAACCGAGGACCTTTGCCGTCCCGGGCGTATTCGTTACCTCCAGACCGAGCCGCAATGAAAGTGCGACAGAGAAGCAATGAAATTTAAATTCATTATGAATTGAAGTTAAATTTACCATTTCTAATTTTGACCATTCTGTGAACCAAGTTACGGGAAAAAAAGTCTAGTACCCGATTGCAATAACCTTATTCTGTTATACATCGTTCTAGTTTTTATACTCTTGCGATAAACGAGAGTAAAAAAACTAAAACGATGTAGCACGGAATGTTACAACCACAAAAATTCAAAAAAAACAAAATAAAGATATTAGTTAAAAAATTGACATTATTTTCATTTTTTTCCTAAACTCAATGCCAATTTATTAGTAAAGTGTGACTAATTGGGTGAAAAAAGTTAAAAACAAAAAGAGCCAAAAAACGTTGACATTTTAGCCAAAATGAGTTGAATTTTTATTCAATTTCGTCTAATTTTGTCTGAAATACTCTAAGAACCAAAAACCAATTTCTCTTAACACTGAATTTTCTGTAAAACTATTCGAATAACGACCAAAAAATGCTTTAATATAATACCAAACTTGACCCCCTACGAGCTTTCTTTGAGGAAGTCGAAATTGGTGTGAAACAAACGACCCAAATACACAGTTTATTTTTCCTTTTTGAGTGGTCGGGATAATTACATTCATAATTGGATCAATTGGAACAGAATTCACTGATTTGACTCCCTAACCTCTTAGTTAATCGGCAAGCTCAAACTGAACTAATGATGTATCGATTACTTTTCGAAGAAGCTCCATCAAGACCAATTAGCTTCGACAGAAGACAGCCACATTTTTGCAACGCAGCCAATTGCTGTGCTCTCAAAAATGTAAAAACAAAGATAACGCTTTATTGATTTTTTATTGGAAAGTGAATAAGTGCTACGGTGGGAGTGGGTTTTGGAGGCGAACTAATTTATTGTTTTTATTATAAGAAAATTTGATGTTTTCTGGCAAAAACAGCTTAATTAAGATTGAAAAGAATGTTTACTCTCTTTGTTGTCACGATTGTCAGATTCAATATGATATATCACGACCTGTTTTCAAAAATTTCAGCCAATTTCAAAGCAAGACAACTCGGTCAAAATAACCTAGACACTTCAGACAAATTAAACGTAAGCGTATACAAAACTGATCAAAGCTGAGTTAGCCAGAGCTAATTTGCTATGCACAACTAAACAAAAAGCTACGCACGCCTAAATTTGTCATATTTATGAAAAGCGGCCATGTGACCAGATTTGGATCCGAGGTTATTCAGTTTTAGAACAGGGCGATATTGGGTATAAAGAAAAAGTTGACGCAATTTAAGAAGCAGCTCAAATTTTTGGCAAAGATACGGGCGTTTAAAATGGCTGAACATCCCTACAACGTAGAGGCCACGCAGTGACGCTGATATTCTCATAACGCCCGTTGGGGGAGGGTGCAACCGATCATCAGGTAATTGGGTAGTTAGAATTGAAAACTTGATCTTTTTATTTACATTTCAGCCAATCAGAAATTATGACTCAATTTATCAAGTACAGTTTTCATTTAGCCGGCCTACTTATTGGTGATTAATCCCAATTAACAATCAGATAAATTAATTGCCACTGCGAAAATTGAGCACATCCCATGAAAATTAAGTCTGCCTAGATGGCTATAGATATCTTCAAAACATTGAAAATTGGCCTCCTTCAAGCAATTCACATTTGAGAATAATTATAAATCAATCGTTTCTTTAAAAAAAAGACATTTAAAAATCAGCATTGTCATCTGTCAACCTCAATCAAAATACGTTGCTAAAAAAATGCTACCGAAATGATGGAAAAACTACCCCCACATAAAACGCTCCTGTCAAATTGTATTCAATGTCGACTATTTAGGCTCACGACAATATCACCACTAATCTACATTCGTTCGCCAAAATAACAAAAACAGGAAGCTGGCCAAATTATTGATTTTCTGATTGATGGCGACTAGTTTCATTTTACGACTCCAGCATATCATCAGAGCTCTAAAGTTTGGAACTTTTCCTGCTCTTGGTCTATTTATCGGCCTGATGTTTGCACAAAGTCATGGAAGTTCTTCGGTAGCACCAGAATTTTTCAAACAAATAAAACATTTGACAGCAAAATTGAAGTTAATTTGATACGGTAAATTTATCCATTGCCTTAAACCAACATCAAATAACGTACAAAACCTTCCAGCAGCCTTTTATTGAAATTCAGTTTCGCTTTTTTGAACAAGCGGTAGGCCGCGGTGTACAAAAAGTTGGACACGAAAAAAGAAAAACCAAGTTAAATATCAATTTTACCTTAATGGGAAAAGAATCATTTAACTCTAAGTCTCGAGCCAATAGAAGATTCGGAATTGACTAGCAGAGAAGAGAAGAGTTTACGGCATTTCAGCAATTATGAGATAATTTGAAGGACAAATTGTTCCGATGCTAGATGCTCGAAGAGAGTTTATTTGGGCTGAAATGTCGCATTACGATTTTGGCTGAAAAACTTTGTCTTCAATGTGCCAACATCACCGCCTTACCTCGGCATCTTGACTTTGCGTGAAAAAAATCAAGTTCATTCCGACATTTAGTAATCGGAACACAAACTAAAACAATTGAACTGCACGAAATATGGTTTTTAGATAATGATGTTTTTAATTATATTCACTCGAAAAATAAAAACCTATTATACAAAAACGTATACCCATTTTCGGAAAATGACTCAAATAAAACCAACTCCGATTATTTTGACAAAAAAAAAAACAAAGCAAAAAAGAAGCACAAAACTCAGATAATTCCCACGAACTAACCTCAGACAATTGCCCAGCTTTTGAACAGCTTTAATTGGGTAGTTAGAATTGAAAACTTGAGCTTTTTATTGACATTTCAGCCAACCAGAAATTATTACTCAATTTATCAGGTACAGTTTTCGTTTAGCCAGCCTACTTATTGCTGATTAATCCCAACTAACAATCAGATAAATTAATTGCCACTGCAAAAATTGCGCACGTCCCATTCAAAATAAAAAACACTTTGAACTATTATGGAATTCGTCACTTGTAAACAAGGGGAAAATCATGACTGTCTAGATGGCGACAGATATAAGCAAAACATCAAAAATTGGCCTCCTTGAACAATTCCCATTTGAGAATTATAAATCAATCGTTTCTTTATAAAAAGACAATTTATTAAAAATCAGCATTGCCATCTGCCAAGCTCAACTAATAACGAGCACAAAAAATTGCTACCGAAGTGAAAACTATCCCCACAAAAAAAGCTCCGCATAACTTGTATTCAATGTCGACTATTTGGGCTGAAGACAATATCACCAAGTTAAACATCAATTTTACCTTAACGAGAAAAGACTCATTTAACTCTAAGTCGTGTCAATAGAAGATTTGGACACGAACAGCAGGGGAAGAGTAGTCGGAAATTCAGCTATTATGAGATAATTTCGAGGAAACAAACTGTTCCGATGCTAGATGCTCGAAGAGTGTTTATTTTGGCTGGAAAGTCGCATTACGATTTTGGCTGAAAAACTTTGTCTGACATGTGCCAACATCACCGCCTTATCTGGGCAAGTTGACTTTGCGTGGAAAAAATCAAAGTTCCTTCCAATCTTTAGTGATCGGAACACAAACTAAAGCAATTGAACTGCACGAAATATGGTTTACAGATAATGATGTTTTTAACTTTTATTCACTCGAAAAATAAAACCCTACTATACGAAAATGTATAGCATATTTGGAATATGACTCAAATAAAACCAACTCCGATGCTTTTGACAAAAAAAACTGGAACCAAAAAGGAAAGACAAGTTTCAGGTAATTACCAAGAACTAACCTCAGACAACTGCCCAGCTTTTGAACACTTTTCGCAAAAAAAAACGTCAGAGATTTATCAAACATTGGACATCAAACCGTGATTGTCGAAACTACACACAAGTTAGTTCTTCCATGAACATTCCTAACTTATCAATAGGATAGTAGTATAAGTTTTTAACATAGAGGCGAAGGGGTGCTTCACAAAACTTGCTATACAATACAACAAAGTCACTACATCTAAAAAAAATACGAGTTTCACCAAAATGAATAAACTTAGTTTTGAAAAAAGACATGCCAAGGCAATAGCATGTGAAACAACCATCCAAAGAAAACTTACAGAGCGTAACAAAGCTTTAGAACTGAGAAAACTGAACTGAGCAGAAAGCTAAAAAAAGTTCAAAAAACCTTAGAAACTAATTGAACAAAAAAGGAGAAAAAAGAAAGGAGGAAAACAAAAAAATCTAGTTTTCAAATTACAACCAACAAAAAGCAAAATTGGAATAGGATGGACAATTAAAAAGCTGATGTGCTCAAAATATGCCTGTTGCAGTATTTAAACAGAGGCGACAAAGATATGAGCCCTGTGAACAAAGATATTTACAGAGAAAAAAAACTAGTACCCTGTTGCAACACACTTGCTGCAGCAAACGTAGAAAACAGCCAAACACTCAAATTTCACTTAAAAAGAACGTAAAGAAAATGCAGATAAGTCGATAGATCGACAGAAAATGAGCCCAAAAAAAATTAAGCCAAAAATTTTCTATAAACAAATCATCAGCCGACAATTTTTTTGAACCGGAATATTTTCCGCTTGAAAAAAAAAACAGGTCCTGTCAGATTCAAACCCCCAACCTTAGCCATCCCAAGCGTACTCGTTATGTTACTTCTAGACCAAGTGTGCCGGACACTAGAAAAAACAAATTCATTGTAAACAGAACTTGCATTTAACATTTATAAGTTCTTAACGAAGTTCTTTCTTGGAAAAGAAAACCATTTCCGATTGCAATATCCTTGCTTATCGCAAGGACAAAAAATGGGATCTATGAACGTATGGCTTAACTAGAAGCCCGTTAATTGAATCTCTGATAAAAATAGAAAATGGATACCAGCTTGGCATAACTTCAGTCGAAATGAGGAAACGGATTTTAGCATAAACGTACAAAAACGTATACCCATAATCGGAATACGACTCAAATAAAACCAACTTCGATGCTTTTGACAAAAAAACTGGAACCAAAAATGAAAAGACAAACTTCAGGTAATTACCAAGAACTAATTTCAGACAATTGGCCAGCTTTTGAACACTTTTCGCAAAAAAAAACCGTCAAAGAGATTTATCAAACATTGGACATCAAACCGTGATTGTCAAAACTACACACAAGTTAGTTCTTTATGAACATTCCTAACTTATCAATAGGATAGTAGTATAAGTTTTTATCACAGAGGCGAAGGGGTGCTTCACAAAACTTGCTATACAAAACAACAAAGTCACTAGATCTAAAAAAAAAACGAGTTTCACCAAAATGAAGAAACTTAGTTTTGAAAAAAGACATGCCAAGGCAATAGAATGTGAAACTTACAAAGCTTTAGAACTGAGAAAATTGAACTGAGCAGAACGAAAAAAAAAGTTCAAAAAACCTTAGAAACTAATTTAACAAAAAGGGGGAAGAAAAGGGAAAAACAAAAAAATCTAGTTTTCAAATTAAGACAAACAAAAAACAAACAGCAAAATTGAAATAGGATGGACAATTAAAATGCTGATATGCTCAAAATATGTCTGTTGCAGTATTTAAACAGAGGCGACAAAGATATGAGCCCTGTGAACAAAGGTATTTATAGAGAAAAAAACTAGTACCCTGTTGCAACACACTTGCTGCCGCAAGCGTAGAAAACAGCCAAACTCTCAAATTTCACTTGGAAAGAGCGTAAAGAAAATGCAGATAAGCCGATAGATCGACAGAAAATGAGCCCAAAAAAAATTAAGCCAAAAATCTTTTATAAAGATATAAAAACATACAGAGGCAAAACCGAGCATCGACCTTGGAAATTCCTGTAGAACCGAAAACATAAATGTTGTCATGAAAAACTTTAAGCTATAATTTCTGATCCTAAGATTTTAAACATTTTGTCCTATCCATAAGGAAGCATAAAAATTGTGTTTACCTCCAAATTAGGCCACGAAATTGATAAAAGATGAGTCGAGATCATTTGGGGCAGATAGAAGTATTAGAGCGGAAAAAAAGAGAAAAAATACGAAGTCAAGTAAGCAAAAATACGATGTGGCAACTAAACCGACAAATTATAAACAGACAAATCATTGGCTGACAATTTTTTGAAACGAAATATTTATCGTTTGAATAAGAACAGGTCATGTCAGATTCAAACGCCGGACCTTTGCCGTCCCAAGCGTACTCGTTATGTTACTTCTAAACTAAGTGTGCCGGAGACTAGAAAAAAACAAATTCACTGTAAACAGAACTTACATTTAACATTTATAGGTTCTTAACGAAGTTCTTTCTTGGAAAAGAAAATCATTTCCGATTGCAATATCCTTGCTTATCGCAAGGACAAAAAATGGGATCTATGAAGGTATGGCTTAACTAGAAGCCCGTTAATTGAATCGCTGATAAAATAGAAAATGGATAGCAGCTTGGCATAACTTCAGTCGAAATGAGGAAACGGATTTTAGCATAAAAATAGGTCTTATAGCAGACTTTGAGTGACAGCTTTGTGAAGGCAGGAAAAATTTATATCAGTAAAAATCAGATAAATTAATTGCCACTGCGAAAAGTGCACCAAGTCCCATACAATGAAAAATGCTCGTATCAACGCAAAGCCCTGAATGTTCCGACTGCCCTTTAAGGTCTATGGAGCAGCAATAACCTAAAAAAAATTAAAAGTAATGAAAAAAATTAATTTTTTTCGAAAAGTTTGAGATTTTTTGTAAAAATCATCACCCCACACGCCATATAAAGTAAAAAGTGATAGATTTTGCTCCAATATAATTATGGCAAAAAAGCTTCCTTGATACAATTTGGAACGATACGTAAAACGGATTAAATCTTCGCTTACGCCTTAATAGCTCAGTACAACAATACATTTTGAAGGATATATAAAATCCGTCAAAAATGGCTGGTTAATTATTGTAAACTTGTCTGAAGAAAAAAACTCACTCCGAGCAAAAATAATCCGTTACTTTCGTTACAAAAGTCGGAACAAAAACACTTTGATCTATTATCGACTTCTGACATGTAGACGAGGGGAAAATAAGGTCTGCCTGGATTGAAATTGGCTTCCTTAAAGCAATTCACATTTGAGAATTGTAAATCAATCATTTCTTTATAAAAAGACAAAATATTAACAATCAGCATTGTCATCTGTCAACCTCAATCAAAATACGTTGCCAAAAAAATGCTACCGAAATGAAAGAAAGAGCTACCCCCACGGAAAACGCTCCTGTCAAATTGTATTCAATGTCGACTATTTAGGCTCACGACAATATCACTACTAATCTACACTCGTTCGCCAAATTAACAAAAACAGGAAGCTGGCCAATTGATCGTTTTCTAATCAGCGCAGTAGTGACTAAATTTCATTTTACGGCTCCGGCACATCACCAGGCAGAGCTCTCACGTTTGCAACTTGCCTGCTCTTGGTCAACTTTATCATCCTGATGTTTGGCCAAGGTCATGGATAGTTTACGGTAGCTTCAGATGTTTTTAACAAATAAAGTATTTCACAGCAAAACTGAAGTTAACTTGATACGTTTTACTTATCCATTGCTTTCAACGAACATCAAGTAACGTACCAAACCTTCCAGCAGCCTTTAACTAAAATTCACATCGGCTTTTTATTTGGACCAAGCGGTATGCCGCAGTGTACAAAAAATGAGACACAAAAAAGAACAAGACTCCTCGTATCAGGGCGAGGCCCTGAATGTTCCGACTGCCTTATAAGGTCTATGGAGCAGTATTAAATGTATAAAAATAACATGAAAAATTAAATTAAAAAGATGATTATTGTTTCGAGTTTCGATACGAAAGTAACGGAATATTTGTGCTCGGGGTGGGTGTTTTTCTTCAGACAAATTTTGATTTTTTAACTAGCCATTTTTGACGGCATTTATTAAATCATTCGAAAGGTATTGTTGTCTTGAGCTCAAATATGGAAAGATATTTCACCTGTGATCATTTTTCGTAAAGTTATTGCCAATTTGGGACAATTAACGCGCGATATATTTCGCGCTTTTAACGCAAAAGCGAGATTTAATCCATCTTGGAAATCGTTGCAAATTGGTTGAAAGAAGCTTATTTGCCATCATTGATTTATTACAAGGAGCAAAAACTATTCTTTTAAACTTTATATGGCGTGAGGGGTGATGATTTTCATAAAAAAATTTCAAATCTTAGAAAAAAAAATTCATTATATTTTATTACATTTAATTTTTTGTCTGCCTGAATGTCTATAGACATCTTGAAAACATTGAAATTGGCTTCTTGACTAATTTTCATTTTACTGCTCCGACACATCATCAGACAGAGCTCTAACGTTTGCAACTTGCCTGCTCTTGGTCTTCTTTATCATCCTGATGTTTGGCCAATGTCATGGAACGTTTACGGTAGCATCAGATGTTTTTAACGAAGAAAAAAAAATCACAGCAAAAATGAAGTTAACTTGATACGTTTTACTTATCCATTGCTATAAACAAACATCAAGTAACGTACAAAACCTTCCAGCAGCCTTTAACTAAAACTAGCGCGTCAACCGCACCTCCGGAGCTACAAAACCATTTCTTCAGAAAACTGACAAACCAAATTTCTGGAAAAATAAAAGTATTGAGCAGTTATACTTGGACGCCAGATTTGCAACCCTTGAATTTACCAAGACAGGAACCCACTATAAGGTTCAGAAATTCAAGCTCGGTTAGTTTTTTATGTTTAACTTTATTTGAAAAAATTGAAAAAAAAAAGAATCATAAAAAAACGCCATATCTCGAAAACTATAAGGATTTGAGCAGTCATTCTTGGCTGCTAGATTTAGAGCCCTTGATTGTACACCGATAGCACCCCACTATAGGGTTGAGAAATTCAAGTTCGGTTAGATTTTTTATATCTGTTTTTTGGAAAAAAACTGGAAAAATCATTAAAAAAACGCCATATCTCGAAAACCATAAGGATTTGAGCAGTCATAATTGGACGCTAGATTTGCAGCTCTTGAGTGTACTCCGATAGCACCCCACTATAGGGTTGAGAAATTCAAGTTCGGTTAGTTTTTTTATAACTAAGTTTTTTAGAAAAAAACTGAAAAAAATCATTAGAATAGCCAAATCTCCACAAACATAGGAATTTCACCAACCATTTTTGGACGCTAGATTTGCAGCTCTGGAGTGTACCCTGAAAGGCCCCACTATAGGGTTGAGAGAATCAAGTTCGGTTAGTTTTTTCTTATCTAGTTTTTTGAAAAAAAGTAAAAATTATAAAAAACGCCATATCTCGAAAACCATACGGATTTGAGCAGTCATACTTGGATGCTGGATTTGCAATCTTTGAGTGTACCCTCGTAGCACCCCACTATAGGGTTGAGTGATTTAAGTTCAGTTAGTTTCTTTTTATATCTAAGATAATTTAAAAAAAAAGAAGAAAATCAGAAAAAACGCCATATCTCGAAAACCATTAAGATTTGAGCAGTAATACTTGGACGCTAGAATTGCAGCCCTCAAGTGTACCCCGATAGCACCCCACTATAGCGTTGAGAAAATCAAGTTCGTTTTTTTTCATATCTAAGTTAATTGAGAAAACAAAAATTATAAAAAACGCCATATCTCGAAAACCATAAGGATTTGAGCAGTCATACTTGGACGCTAGATTTACAGCCCTCGAGTGTACCCTGATAGCACCCCACTATAGGGTTGAGAAATTCAAGTTCAGTTAGTTTTCTATATCACATTTTTTTTGGGAAAAAAATGAAAAATCATAAAAAGCGCCATATCTCGAAAGCCATAGGGATTTGAGCAGTCATATCTTGACGCTAGACTTGCAGCTCTTGAGTGTACCCCGATAGGACCCCACAATACACTTGAGAAAATCATGTTAAGTTCGGTTAGTTTTTTATATCTAAGTTTTTTGAGAAAAAAACGAAAAACCATAAAAACCACCATATCTCGAAAACCATAAGGATTTGAGCAGTCATACTTGGACGCTAGATTTGTAACCCTCAAGAGTACACTGATAGAAACCCCACTATAGTGTTGCGAAATTCAAGTTCGGTTAGTTTCTTTTTATATCTAAGATAATTTAAAAAAAAGAAAAAATCAGAAAAAACGCCATATCTCGAAAACCATTAAGATTTGAGCAGTAATACTTGGACGCTAGAATTGCAGCCCTCAAGTGTACCCCGATAGCACCCCACTATAGCGTTGAGAAATTCAAGTTCGGTTTTTTTTCATATCTAAGTTTAATGAGAAAACAAAAATTATAAAAAACGCCATATCTCGAAAACCATAAGAATTTGAGCAGTCAAACTTGGATGCTGGATTTGCAGTCTTTGAGTATACCCTGATAGCACCCCACTATAGGGTTGAGAGATTTAAGATCGGATATTTTTTTTTATAACTAAGTTTTTTGAAACAAAAAAGGAAAAAAACAATAAAAACGCCAAAGCTCGAAAACTATAAGGATTTGAGCAGTCATACTTGGACGCTAGATTAACAGCCCTCGAGGGTACACTGATAGCACCCCACTATATGGTTGAGAAATTCATGTTCAGTTGGTTTTTTTATATCAAAATTTTTTTAAGAAAAAAATGAAAAATCAAAAAAGCGCCATATCTTGGAAACCATAGGGATTTGAGCAGTAGTACTCGGACGTTAGATTTGTAGCCCTGGAGGGTACACTGATAGCACCCCACTATAGGGTTGAGAAATTCAAGTTCAGTTAGTTTTTTATATCTAAGTTTTTTGAGAAAAAAACGAAAAACCATAAAAACCACCATATCTCGAAAACCATAAGGATTTGAGCAGTCATACTTGGACGCTAGATTTACAGCCCTCGAGTGTACCCTGATAGCACCCCACTATAGGGTTGAGAAGTTCAAGTTCAGTTAGTTTTCTATATCAAATTTTTTTTGGGAAAAAAATGAAAAATCATAAAAAGCGCCATATCTCGAAAGCCATAGGGATTTGAGCAGTCATAACTTGACGCTAGACTTGCAGCTCTTGAGTGTACCCCGATAGGACCCCACAATAGACTTGAGAAAATCATGTTAAGTTCGGTTAGTTTTTTATATCTAAGTTTTTTGAGAAAAAAACGAAAAACCATAAAAACCACCATATCTCGAAAACCATAAGGATTTGAGCAGTCATACTTGGACGCTAGAATTGCAGCCCTCAAGTGTACCCCGATAGCACCCCACTATAGCGTTGAGAAATTCAAGTTCGGTTAGTTTCTTTTTATGTCTAAGTTTTTGGAAAAAAAAATGAAAAAAATCGTTAAAACGCCATATCTCGAAAACCATAAGGATTTGAGCAGTCATACTTGGACGCTAGATTTGCAGCCCTCAAGTGTACCCCGATAGCACCCCACTATAGCGTTGAGAAATTCAAGTTCGGTTTTTTTTCATATCTAAGTTTAATGAGAAAACAAAAATTATAAAAAACGCCATATCTCGAAAACCATAAGAATTTGAGCAGTCAAACTTGGATGCTGGATTTGCAGTCTTTGAGTATACCCTGGTAGCACCCCACTATAGGGTTGAGAGATTTAAGATCGGATATTTTTTTTTATAACTAAGTTTTTTGAAACAAAAAAGGAAAAAAACAATAAAAACGCCAAATCTCGAAAACTATAAGGATTTGAGCAGTCATACTTGGACGCTAGATTAACAGCCCTCGAGGGTACACTGATAGCACCCCACTATATGGTTGAGAAATTCATGTTCAGTTGGTTTTTTTATATCAAAATTTTTTTGAGAAAAAAATGAAAAATCAAAAAAGCGCCATATCTTGGAAACCATAGGGATTTGAGCAGTAGTACTCGGACGTTAGATTTGTAGCCCTGGAGGGTACACTGATAGCACCCCACTATAGAGTTGAGAAATTCAAGTTCGGTTAGTTTCTTTTAATATCTAAGTCCTTCGGAAAATTTTTTTAAACAAAAATCATAGAAAACGCCATTTCTCGAAAACCATGAATATTTGAACGGTCATACCTTGACGCCAGACTTGCAGCTCTTGAGTGAACCCCGATAAGACCCCACTATAGAGTTGAGTAAAATCAAGTTAAGTTCGGTTAGTTTTTTTATATCTAAGTTTTTTGAGAAAAAAATGAAAAATCATAAAAATCACCATATCTCTACAACCATAAGGATTTGAGCAGTCAAACTTGGATGCTAGATTTTTAACCCTCGAGAGTACACTGATAGCACCCCACAATAGGTTTTAAAAATTCAAGTTCGGTTGGTTTCTTTTTATATCAAAGTTAATTTAAAAAAAACGAAAAAATCATAAAAAAACGCCATATCTCGAAAACCATTAAGATTTGAACAGTCATACTTGGATGCTAGATTTGCAGCCCTCAAGTGCACCCCGATAGCACCCCACTATAGCGTTGAGAAATTCAAGTTCGGTTAGTTTCTTTTTATGTCTAAGTTTTTGGGAAAAAAATGAAAAAAATCGTTAAAACGCCATATCTCGAAAACCATAAGGATTTGAGCAGTCATACTTGGACGCTAGATTTGCAGCCCTCAAGTGTACCCCGATAGCACCCCACTATAGCGTTGAGAAATTCAAGTTCGGTTAGTTTCTTTTTATGTCTAAGTTTTTGGAAAAAAAATGAAAAAATCGTTAAAACGCCATATCTCGAAAAACCATAAGGATTTGAGCAGTCATACTTGGACGCTAGATTTGCAATCCTTGAGTGTACCCGATAGCAGCCCACTATAGGGTTATGAATTTCAAAATTATAAGTAAACTGAAACAAAAAATGTGATAGCTTTACGTTGCGAAATAAAGGAAAAAATGTAAAGCATTCGAGCTCCATCAGTTTTTGAAACGCTGACTTCGGAAAACTTTTCAACCCTTGCATATTTTGGCCTTTCAACAGACCAGCATAAGGACTTCTTAAACCAGTGCTAAAGGAAATTTCCTCAGCGTTCTAATATACGATATAGCTTAAACGTGCAAAAACACTTTCGTTAAACATGCAAAAAAATAATACGTTGAAAAGTTTAAACATGCAACGATAGAGTTCTCATAAGCATGTCAACATAGGGACTTCTTAAACATGTGTCAAATGAAACGCCAAATAAAGAATAGATAGATAGATTCACTTCGGTTTTTTTTTTATTTTGACCAAGCGGTAAACCGCAGTGTAAAAATGTGACACAAAAAAGAACAAGACTCCTCGTATCAGGGCGAGGCCCTGAATGTTCCGACTGCCTTTTAAGGTCTATGGAGCAGTATTAACAATAAAAATTAATGTATAAAAAAATAACATGAAAAATTAAATTAAAAAAAAATGATTATTGTTCCGAGTTTCGATGCGAAAGTAACGGAATATTTTTGCTCGGGGTGGGTTTTTTTTCTTCAGACAAATTTTGATTTTTTAACTAGCCATTTTTGACGGCATTTTTTAAATCACTCGAAAGGTATTGTTGTCTTGAGCTCAAATTTGGAAGAATATTTCACCTGTGATCATTTTTCGTAAAGTTATTGCCATTTTGGGACAATTAACGCGCGATATAGTTCGCGCTATTAACGCAAAAGCGAGATTTAATCCGTCTTAGAAATTGTTGCTAATTGGTTGAAAGAAGCTTATTTGCCATAATTGATTTGTTACAAGGAGCAAAAACTATTCTTTTAAATTTTATATGGCGTGTGGGGTGATGATTTTCATTAAAAAATTCAAATTTTAGAAAAAAAAAAGTTCATAATATTATTTTACATTTAATTTTTTGTCTCCCTGGATGTCTATAGACATCTTGAAAACATTGATATTGGCTTCCTTAAAGCAGTTCACATTTGAATAAAAATTAATCGTTTCTTTATAAAAAGACAAAGTATTAACAATCAGCATTGTCATCTGTCAACCTCAAACAAAATACGTTGCCAAAAAAATGCTACCGAAATGATAGAAAAACTACCCCCACGGAAAATTCTCCTGTCAAATTGTATTCAATGTCGACTATTTAGGCTCACGACAATATCACTACTAATCTACATTCGTTCGCCAAATTAACAAAAACAGGAAGCTGGCTAATTGGTCGTTTTCTAATCAGCGCAGGGGTGACTAATTTTCATTTTACGGCTCCGACACATCATCAGACAGAGCTCTAACGTTTGCAACTTGCCTGCTCTTGGTCTTCATTATCATCCTGATGTTTGGCCAATGTCATGGAACGTTTACGGTAGCATCAGATGTTTTAAATGAAAAAAAAAAATTCACAGCAAAACTGAAGTTAACTTGATACGTTTTACTTATCCATTGCTTTAAACGAACAACAAGTAACGTACCAAACCTTCCAGCAGCCTTTAACTAAAATTCAATTCGGCTTTTTTATTTTGACCAAGCGGTATGCCGCAGTGTACAAAAAATGGGACACAAAACAGAACAACACTCCTCGTATCAGGACGAGGCCCTGAATGTTCCGACTGCCTTTTAATGTCTATGGAGCAGTATTAACATGAAAAATTAAATGTATAAAAAATAACATGAAAAATAAAATTTAAAAAATGATTATTGTTCGATGCGAAGGTTTTGATGCGAAGGTAACGGAATATTTGTGCTCGGGTGGGTTTTTTTTCTTCAGACAAATTTTGATTTTTTAACTAGCCATTTTTGATGGCGTTTTTTAAATCATTCGAAAGGTATTGTTGTCTTGAGCTCAAATTTGGAAAGATATTTTACCTGTGATAATTTTTTGTAAAGTTATTGCCATTTTGGGACAATTAAATTTATTTACTGTTAAATAAATTTATTACATTCAATTTTTTTAATGTTATTACTGCTCTATAAACCTCAAAGGCAGTCGGAACATTCAGGGCTTCGCCCTGACAAGTGCAGTCTTGTTTTTTAAATTTAAAATTTTTACGAAAATCATCCCCCACACGCCATATAAAGTACAAAGTGATAAATTTCGCTCCTAGTAACAATTCAATTATGCCAAATAAGCTTCCTTCAACCAATTTGGAACAATTTCTAAGACGGATTAAACCTCCGCTCGCGCGTTAATAGCGCGATATACATATTGCGCGTTATTTGTCCCAAATTGCCCAAAATGGCAATCTTTAAACCCCCATAACTTTACAAAAAATGATCACAGGTGAAATATCTTTTCAAATTTAAGCTCAGGACAGCAATACCTTTTGATTGATATAAATAATCCTGTCAAAAATGGCTAGTTAAAAAGTGGAAAACTGTCTGAAGAAAAAAAACCACCCCGAGCACAAATATTCCGTTACTTTCGTTACGAAAGTCGGAACAAAAACCAAGTTAAATATCAATTTTACCTTAATGTGAAAAGACTCATGTATCTCGAAGTCCAATAGAAGATTCGGGTTCGAACACCAGCGAAGAGAAGAGTTGTCGGAATTTCAGCAATTATGATATTATTGTTCCGATGCCAGATGGTCGAAGAGTGGGGCCACAAAAACTGCGGTAGCCGACTGGAATCAAGGACTAATAAGGCTTTGGAAAGATTGAATGGCAATTTCAACATAGACGAACAGAGACTCATGGCTGGAAAAGAGACTTAAAAAACGAGAGCTAAGTATGTGAATGCGAATAACACTCAAATACCAGCATTGAAATTCACAAGAACTAGATAATTTGTGTAAGCTATTGTTCAATTAACTTAAAATGCATAAGGTTTGATATTCGTGTCTATCTCGTTAGTCTTTTAACTTTGTTTGTCTAGATAAACTGGACTATTTGTAATAAAAGTTTGTTCTTTTTCTCTTATCTTTTGTTCTTTTCTGAGTCTCTGGCTGAAACGTTTCAATTATTTGGGCGGAAAAGTCTCATTACGATTTTTGCAAAAAAATTTGTTCCATAGGTGCCAACATCGCCGCCTTATCTCGGCAACTTGACTTTGCGTGGAAAAAATCGAAGTACCTTCCGACCTTTAGTGATCGGAACACAAGCGAAGGCCATTGAACTGCACAAAATATGGTCTATAGATAATGATGTTTTTAACTTTTATTCACTCGAAAAATAAAACCCTATTATACAAAACCGTATACCCATATTCGGAATACGACTCAAAGAAAACCAAATCCAATGCTTTTGACAAAAAAAAACTTAAAGCAAAAATGAAGCACAAGTTTCAGATAATTACCAAGAACTAACCTCAGACAATTGCTCAGCTTTCGAACACTTTTCGCAAAAAATATCAACTAGATTTGTCAAACATTGGACATCAAACCGTGATTGTCAAAACTACACACAAGTCATTTCTTTTAAGAACATGCCTATTTTATCAATATGATAGTTGTAGAAGTTACTTCACATAGAGACGAAGGGGTGCTTCACAACACTTGCGATACAATACAACAAAGTCACCCGATCTAAAAAAAAACTACTTTCACCAAAATGAATAAAGCTAGTTTTGAAAAAAAAAGATATTCCAAGCCAGTAGAATGCGAAATAAGCATCCAAAGAAAATTTAAAAAAGTAACAAAGCTTTAGAACTGAGAAAATAGAACTGAGCAGAAAGCCGAAAAAAGTTCAAAAAACCTTAGAAACTAATTGAACAAAGAAGGAGAAAAAAGAAAGGAGGAAAACAAAAAAAATCTAGTTTTCAAATTACAACCAACAAAAAGCAAAATTGGAATAGGATGGACAATTAAAAAGCTGATGTGCTCAAAATATGCCTGTTGCAGTATTTCAACAGAGGCGACGAAGAGATGAGCCCTGTGAACAAAGATATTTACAGAGAAAAAAACTAGTACCCTGTTGCAACACACTTGCTACCGCAAACGTAGAAAACAGCCAAACTCTTAAATTTTACTTTGAAAGAACGTACAGAAAATGCAGATAAGCCGATAGGTTGACAGAAAATGAGCCCAAAAATATTAAGCCAAAAATCTTTTATAAAGATATAAAAACATACAGAGGCAAAACCGAGCATCGACCTAGGAAATTCCTGTAGAACCGAAAACATAAATGTTGTCATGAAAACCTTAAAGCTATAATTTCTGATCCTAAGATTTTAAACATTTTGTCCTATCCATAAGGAAGCATAAAAATTGTGTTTACCTCCAAATTAGGCCACGAAATTGATAAAAGATGAGTCGAGATCATTTGGGGCAGATAGAAGTATTAGAGCGAAAAAAAGAGAAAAAATACGAAGTCAAGTAAGCAAAAATACGATGTGACAACTAAGCCGACAAATTGAAAACAGACAAATCATTGGCTGACAATTTTTTGAAACGAAATATTTCCCGTTTGAATAAGAACAGGTCATGTCAGCTTCAAACGCCGGACCTTTGCCGTCCCAAGCGTACTCGTTACCTCCAGACCAAGTGTGCCATAGACGCAAAAACAATAAATTCATTATAAACAACCTAAATTTAGCTTTTATTAAATCTTAACGAAGTTCTCCATTGGAAAAGAAGTCTATTTCCGATTGCAATACCCTTGCTTATCGCAAGGGTAAAAAATGGGAGCTATGAAGATACGGCACAGCTAGAAGCCCGTTATCTGAATCGCTGATAAAAATAGAAAACGGATACGAGCTTGGCATAACTTCAGTAGAAATGAGGGAACGGATTTTAGCATTAAAAAAAATATAGGTCTTTCAGCAGACTTTGAGTGACAGCTTTGTGAAGGCAGCAAAAATTGACGCATAATTGATTGACTGAATTAAACACGGCGCGTAATCTGAGTTTGAACTTCCCTACTTAAGACAATTACCTCAGTTTGTCAACAAAACTGTTGGCAAAACATACTGTTTTAGCAGCAAGTACTGATTTACACGCCCCATTCTTTTCGTTTCGGATTTGAGCGGAGCGAGCAAGCGGTAGCCACTTGCCAAAACGCGTTTGAAGTTGGCGTTTTGACTGGATAACTCAGTTTTTTTGAGTCTGCCAAAAAACCATGCCTGCTGAAAAAATCAGTTTGCTAAAAAAAAACCTAGCCCCAAATTAAGGAAACCGAAAAAAAAAACGAATTATTTCCAACTTATTCCCTTCGTAGCAATGTTTAGTTTTCCATTTTATTTTCATGTAATGTTACTGAATGCGTAACTTACTGATTACTCAAAAGTTACAAATGCATTCGTAACAGATTCTTTTTTCATCATTACACGTGTTTTTTGACATTACACGTGCTCTTTACGTTTTCTAATGAAAATCAAACATTGTGAATGGAAAAAAGCAAAAACTCGCGACAAAAAAATTCAAAAAACCCACTCCTATATGATTACAATGTTCAAAATCGTGTACAATAGTTAAAAACGTAGCGGCCACATTTACGCCAGCTCGCATTGATGATCTGTGGAAAAATAAAACGAGGGGAAACTAAGCCGAATATTTAAGAAAAAAATCTGATATATGTATTTTCACAATTTCAACTGTTACGGTCCATTAAATTGAAAATAATCAGTTCATAAAGCTGAATTATGGAGCAATAAATAGAAAACAACTATGTTTATGAAATCTACAGTAGAAAGTACTTAATCTAAACTATAATGACTGATGTTAGAAGGCATGTTTGGAATGATTTTCAGGTACGCAGTTCATAGTATTTATTAGTGACTGGGTCAAAGTAACAGTTCAAGTCCGGGTCGTAGATTAACTCTAGTTCCTCGTCCGGTTCACTGTTCACGTTCGAAGAGTCCCTTTCTCTTTCTCTGTTTTCCATTTCTGATTCTTCTAGCTGCTCATTTTGTAGCATCAACGGAGGACTTGATCTCATTGCATTGTTGTTCCTCCCTAATCTAAAGTTCTCCAAAGAGGGCAACTGGTACGATGCTTCGTCATAATTATGGTTATTCGCTCTCGCCATTGCGTTAAGCTGAGTTGATTTATTGCTGTTTAAGTAGTCTAGCCTAGACGACAAATTGTACTTGCTTGATTGCATGCTCAAGTCTTCTAAAGCTGAGAGGGGGTTGTGTATGTCTGTATCTCCATCTTGGTAATGGGGATCTAAAATAGAGTTTAACATGCTCTGTTCCACTGATGAGGCACTGCGACCAGTGTCCGGTGGAGCGTAATTCCTCCAGTCGTAGTCCGAAGGAGTGTGCACATTTGTCCTGGCTGTTATTTCGCCTGATTCTCTCTCCTTTTCCACCATGTTTTCTTTCTCGTCGTCTAAACCGTCGTCGGCCAGATGAACGTTCCTCTTATTTCTTTCGTTTTCTCCACTTTGTAGTTTGAACGCATCTGAAAACTTCTTTGAAATTTGTGGAACTGATTTTCCCTCTTTTGCAGGACTATAAGTGTCTTTGGCACTTTGGACCACATTATTTGCTTCAAATGGCGAGACAGGTTTGACAGACGGTGACTCTGGAACAGGAGCTACTCGGGGCATAGAGGAGAACGTGAACAAGCCGTGATCTGAAACAGGCGGTTCCGGCACCGGAGCTTCTGGAACCTTGCTGGCGTTGTCAGGAGACGCACTAGGCTTCGGTTCTTTCTCGTTGCTATAAACTCGAGCTCTTATTCTGCTGCTACTTTTCCCACTTTTCGAGGGAGCGGGCGGTTGAGGGTTTACGGAACAATGATTTGGTCTCTTTCCGACAGGAGCAGAGGAGATTCCATGTCGGCCTGATATATTCAGCTCTTCGCTTCCATGACTACTAACCAATGATTCAAAAGAACCATTTTTAATTGCCTCACTTTTTATTAATTCTTTATTTGGTGCAACCGCTTTGATGTTGTTTGCTGATTGGTTTAACTTCTTTGGTGCACTATGTATTATTCGTTGCGACGATAGCAAAATTCCTTCGTAACATTCGAAATTAATAAGTTTAGTTTCGTATTTGACTCCGAATGGAAACTCAGCGGCTTTTGGCAAATCTGAAGCACAGTTCACATCCCGAACGGTGAATATTCGCCTTACTTTGCATTTCGAGCTAACTGTCAGTGAGTCCAAGAATTTGAAAGAATGTCCAGGGTATAAGCCAGATGTCAACGTAAGCAGGTCAATATTTATCATGAACCATGAATTTCTAGGTACATTTTTCAATGGCAACTTCGTATGCAGAGGAGTAATTGCTGACACTTTGTGAGCAGTTGCAAAACTGAGACGTCTTTTCGAGTTAGCTTGGTCGAAAATAGTTACATCAACGGTTAGTTCCGATGACTGTGATATGTTAAGTTGAAGACACAAAATAGACTGTACAATTTTTAATGATGCAGATTTCTCGCTCGGAATGTTGAGGCAAGGCACGGATCCTGTTTTGGAAGTTAAAATGAAAACATTTCCTTTCACGTCCCGCTCGTAAGACCGCGTTAGCTGGCACCTTGAGTTCGATTTTATAGAGGTCGGAACTGCGACATTTCCCTGAGCAACCAAAATATCTACAGCAGCCCCACCTTGGAACGTATCGCCAAACATCACATGTTACACTAGAGGCGAGACATTTTACTTCTAAAAAAGACGCATAGCAAAAATTGAGTGAGTTAAGCCTGACAGCTGATTAGCAACGCTACGTGTTTACTAAAAGGAGTTGAATCTTTTTTCATAACAAATTTTTCTTTTCATTTAACATTTTACATATACTTCAAAAAAAATTCCAATTCCAATTATACATTTATCACTGAGTGGGGCAGGTAAACATTCACAAGTGATTACAAAAAACGAATGTCGCTTGCTGTGCGAGTAGTTTAGAATATTCCGACACAGTTATCTAGGTAAAGCAATTTAAAAACACAGAGGCAAAGCTGAGCTTCGCTCACTCGCGATACAAAACAAAAAATGAAGAAAAAAAAATCGAAAATGTCGAACAAAATCTATCGAAATGAATCAGGCTAGTTTTGAAACAAAAGCATGCCAAGACAATAGAATGTGAAATTAGCATCGGAAGTATGCGTACCCAGCGGTAACAAACCCAAAAAAATACCTAGTCAGAAACCCTTTAAGCCGAAAAAAAGAAAAGTTAATAAGTCCCCCTCACCCTCAAAACACCGAAACCTTTTTTGCTCGTCGAGAAGCGCAATATGAGGCCAATAAGCTGATTTATAAAGGCCGAAACCTATCAAGCAGGAAAAAAATGAACAAAAAAGCCGAAAAAAAACGTTCTCATGAACAATAATTTCTATTAACATTTTTAGCATTTTGTGCAATCCAGAGGCTAGCATCAAAAAATGTTTCCGCTGAAACGACTCGAAATTAAGTCATCTGGCCTATAAAAAGTAGGCCGAAATCATTTGGGCGAAATAAAGTTTTTAAGCGAAAAGAAAACAAAAAAAAAACAAAATATACGAAGTCAAGTTTAGTAAAATTTATAACAAACAGAAGAGGTACATCAGAACACTAACAGCAACCATAATAAAAAAAAATTCTAGAATATGGCAGAACATTTGCCGATAAAAAAAAAGCAGACAAAAATTAGCCGGCAATTTTTTTGAAACGGACTATTTCTCGTTAAACAAGGTCCTGTCAGATTCGAACCCATTTGCCGTCCCAGGTGCATTCATTAACTTCGGACTAAGTTTGCCGGCGACGCAAGAAAAACTGGAATTCATTATGAACTGAAACTTAACTTTTTTGACCATTCAGTGAACAAATTTTTTTATGGGAATAAGACCAGTACCCGATTGCAATAACCTTGCTTATCGCAAGGGTTTATATAGAAAATTAAAGTTCTTTAACTTTTTTACGGTCCGGATTTGAAAAAATAACTACCCCTAAAGTACTCTGTTAATATCGAATTTCATCAGTCTCTATTGAGTTGAAACTTAGATGACACTTCATGATTTTGGTCGGATATATTTCACAACAGAGCAATTTAAAAAAAAGAGTAAAAATAGCACGTAAACTGAAACATAATGAAAACTATAGTGCGACCGTTATATAATTCCAACTATTAATTTTTAATGCCTCTTATGATTCTTTTGATCTATCTGAAGCGTCTATTTTAGCCACATTTACAGAAGCAACTACTAAATGCAGCAAACTGATGCTCGACTTGGCGAACCAGACGGGACAAGAAAGATAGAATATGAAGCGGAATAGTGACATGTTCACTGCACTCAACATGGGACCTTGAGTGAATGCCATCAAGTAGAGCATGCTGTAGAACAACTCGTTGCCAGCACACATAAAAAAACAGAACTGGTTTGGAAGTGTAGTACAATTTGAGAATTGGGTTGCCTTCCAGAGATATTGCTTTGTGGGAGGCATTTCCACTGATTGTTGAGACGTGAAGGTGCATCCAGTGCGATACAATGTCCAACGCCATGCTCATTTGAAACACAACTGTATATTTTGGGTAGAGTACGCATAAACCCATCATTATACATGCTGTAGATGCCCTGTCTGTTAGCATATCTAACAGAGCACCAAATTTTGACGACTGGCCTAGAGCTCTCGCTGCATGTCCATCCAGCGCATCCAGCAACTGACTAAGCAGGTAACAACATACTGTTATGTAGTGATTATGTAACATTGTACAGCATGATTATGTAACATCACATGTTACACTAGAGGCGAGACATTTTACTTCTAAAAAAGACGCATAGCAAAAATTGAGTGAGTTAAACCTGACAGCTGATTAGCAACGCTACGTGTTTACTAAAAGGAGTTGAATCTTTTTTCATAACAAATTTTTCTTTTCATTTAACATTTTACATATACTTCAAAAAAAATTCCAATTCCAATTATACATTTATCACTGAGTGGGGCAGGTAAACATTCACAAGTGATTACAAAAAACGAATGTCGCTTGCTGTGCGAGTAGTTTAGAATATTCCGACACAGTTATCTAGGTAAAGCAATTTAAAAACACAGAGGCAAAGCTGAGCTTCGCTCACTCGCGATACAAAACAAAAAATGAAGAAAAAAAAATCGAAAATGTCGAACAAAATCTATCGAAATGAATCAGGCTAGTTTTGAAACAAAAGCATGCCAAGACAATAGAATGTGAAATTAGCATCGGAAGTATGCGTACCCAGCGGTAACAAACCCAAAAAAATACCTAGTCAGAAACCCTTTAAGCCGAAAAAAAGAAAAGTTAATAAGTCCCCCTCACCCTCAAAACACCGAAACCTTTTTTGCTCGTCGAGAAGCGCAATATGAGGCCAATAAGCTGATTTATAAAGGCCGAAACCTATCAAGCAGGAAAAAAATGAACAAAAAAGCCGAAAAAAAAACGTTCTCATGAACAATAATTTCTATTAACATTTTTAGCATTTTGTGCAATCCAGAGGCTAGCATCAAAAAATGTTTCCGCTGAAACGACTCGAAATTAAGTCATCTGGCCTATAAAAAGTAGGCCGAAATCATTTGGGCGAAATAAAGTTTTTAAGCGAAAAGAAAACAAAAAAAAACAAAATATACGAAGTCAAGTTTAGTAAAATTTATAACAAACAGAAGAGGTACATCAGAACACTAACAGCAACCATAATAAAAAAAATTCTAGAATATGGCAGAACATTTGCCGATAAAAAAAAAGCAGACAAAAATTAGCCGGCAATTTTTTTGAAACGGACTATTTCTCGTTAAACAAGGTCCTGTCAGATTCGAACCCATTTGCCGTCCCAGGTGCATTCATTAACTTCGGACTAAGTTTGCCGGCGACGCAAGAAAAACTGGAATTCATTATGAACTGAAACTTAACTTTTTTGACCATTCAGTGAACAAATTTTTTTATGGGAATAAGACCAGTACCCGATTGCAATAACCTTGCTTATCGCAAGGGTTTATATAGAAAATTAAAGTTCTTTAACTTTTTTACGGTCCGGATTTGAAAAAATAACTACCCCTAAATAACTCTGTTAATATCGAATTTCATCAGTCTCTATTGAGTTGAAACTTAGATGACACTTCATGATTTTGGTCGGATATATTTCACAACAGAGCAATTTAAAAAAAGAGTAAAAATAGCACGTAAACTGAAACATAATGAAAACTATAGTGCGACCGTTATATAATTCCAACTATTAATTTTTAATGCCTCTTATGATTCTTTTGATCTATCTGAAGCGTCTATTTTAGCCACATTTACAGAAGCAACTACTAAATGCAGCAAACTGATGCTCGACTTGGCGAACCAGACGGGACAAGAAAGATAGAATATGAAGCGGAATAGTGACATGTTCACTCCACTCAACATGGGACCTTGAGTGAATGCCATCAAGTAGAGCATGCTGTAGAACAACTCGTTGCCAGCACACATAAAAAACAGAACTGGTTTGGAAGTGTAGTACAATTTGAGAATTGGGTTGCCTTCCAGAGATATTGCTTTGTGGGAGGCATTTCCACTGATTGTTGAGACGTGAAGGTGCATCCAGTGCGATACAATGTCCAACGCCATGCTCATTTGAAACACAACTGTATATTTTGGGTAGAGTACGCATAAACCCATCATTATACATGCTGTAGATGCCCTGTCTGTTAGCATATCTAACAGAGCACCAAATTTTGACGACTGGCCTAGAGCTCTCGCTGCATGTCCATCCAGCGCATCCAGCAACTGACTAAGCAGGTAACAACATACTGTTATGTAGTGATTATGTAACATTGTACAGCATGATATGACCAGCAATAATATCCTGATGTAGCCGATTAGATTTGGCACGAAGAGCAATACTGTAGCAGCTGTGCAAGCCATTTTGAATCTAAAAATTGTTCTCCCATTACTAGTTACATTAAAAAAGAGGATCTGATAGTTTCAAGAGCGTCTCGACACCGAGCGTAAAACTTGGCCAAAAAATTTTCAGAACTTCAATTACTTTCAAAACTTGATTACAACTGTAACCGGTATTGGAAGATTTTGGGCGAGAGAAACTGATAAGCAAATATTTTAAGGAAAGAATTTAAAATAAACAGGATTGTATTTTTCCAACTTTGACCATTATCATAAAACTCTATTTTAAATCATCATTCGCCCCTGTCCCATATTTCAACCATAAATCCATAACTGAGCAAGAATAGACGGTTTCGGGGTTCAATTTTAAAAACAATTTCCCTTGAAACTATCAAAATTTTCTCGGCGACACCAAGAATTTTTTTTGATTTTTTTTTCAGCATTTATATTACGGCTGGGAGCGCTTTAATTTGATACCACTTGAACTTTAAATCCCTACGAGCTTTCTTTGAGGTTGTCATACAGTACTGATTTAAATTATACGGAAAAAAAACGAACATTTGGAACTTCAAACGCTTTCTTCTCAAATTGGGTTGAGATTAGACAAAAAGTGAGGAGAACAAAAGTTGCTTAGAAATTCAACAAAATTAAATGGTTCCCTATTTTCTCCGAAATTTGCAACCAAAAATTTACCCCTAAAATTGGTCATTATGGCTTTTTTCATTTAATCAAGAATTACGCTGAAACTACTTTGTTAATTGATGAGAAAATTATATCGCAATACGCCTCTTACACAGCCCAACAAAGTTTTAGAGGGACAAAACTTTCAAAAATTTGCGTACAACGTTTGATATTTGTTTTTAGCCTTAGATTTTGACGTGTATATGGTAAAAATGACCTTTTTTGGCTGTCAACTATAAATATATTCTATTATAAAAAATTTTGAAAACTCAACCCGCCCTAAAACTTTGTTGAGATGTGTAAGAGGCTTCTTTTGATATAATTGTCTCATCGCATAATTTGGTAGTTTTAGCGTAATTCGTAATTGAATTCCAACAAAACCAAAATGAAATATTTTTGGGGCAAAATTTTGGTACGAAATTTCGAAAAAAAGTTGCACAATATTAACTGTGGTGAAATTCTAAGCAATTTTTGTTCTCTTCACTTTTTTTCTAATCTTAACCCAATTTGAGAAAAACGCACTTGAAAGTTTATTCCGGTTCCTGTGAATGGCAATTTTTTTAAAGCTTATCCGATTTAGAAAAAAAAACAGAATCGACTGATAAATTTTTTTTGTTCCGCTGAGAAATCACAAAACTAATTCCATTTTTGAAACTAGAAGTCATTCACATTTATTGTGACTTTTTCAATTTTGCTTTTCGATTGTGGAATTTGCCATCATTTAAATAAGAAAAGGAGAAGAGAACTTGAAAATAAATCATAAGTCGAATCAGGAAAAAGCAAATTTTAACATGGACAAATTTTGAGACTTCGCGTAAAAAATGGAAACACAATTTCCTGAGTGCAATGTCTAATCATTGTTTCAGTTAGTTGATAGCATACACTACGCCTCAGACATCTTCTACTTTTCTGAGTTCTTGGAGGAATATGAATGACTTCCTTCTTCCCAATGCGCTATGCCTTTCAGAACTTCAATTACTTTCAAAACTTGATTACAACTGTAACCGGTATTGGAAGATTTTGGGCGAGAGAAACTGATAAGCAAATATTTTAAGGAAAGAATTTAAAATAAACAGGATTGTATTTTTCCAACTTTGACCATTTTCATAAAACTCTATTTTAAATCATCATTCGCCCCTTTCCCATATTTCAACCATAAATCCATAACTGAGCAAGAATAGACGGTTTCGGGGTTCAATTTTAAAAACAATTTTCCTTGAAACTATCAAAATTTTCTCGGCGACACCAAGAATTTTTTTTGATTTTTTTTTCAGCATTTATATTACGGCTGGGAGCGCTTTAATTTGATACCACTTGAACTTTAAATCCCTACGAGCTTTCTTGGAGGTTGTCATACAGTACTGATTTAAATTATACGGAAAAAAAAACGAACATTTGGAACTTCAAAGGCTTTCTTCTCAAATTGGGTTGAGATTAGACAAAAAGTGAGGAGAACAAAAGTTGCTTAGAAATTCAACAAAATTAAATGGTTACCTATTTTCTCCGAAATTTGCCACCAAAAATTTACCCCTAAAATTGGTCATTATGGCTTTTTTCATTTAATCAAGAATTACGCTGAAACTACTTTGTTAATTGATGAGAAAATTATATCGCAATACGCCTCTTACACAGCCCAACAAAGTTTTAGAGGGACAAAACTTTCAAAAAATTGCGTACAACGTTTGATATTTGTTTTTAGCCTTAGATTTTGACGTGTATATGGTAAAAATGACCTTTTTTGGCTGTCAACTATAAATATATTCTCTTATAAAAAATTTTGAAAACTCAACCCGCCCTAAAACTTTGTTGAGATGTGTAAGAGGCTTCTTTTGATATAATTGTCTCATCGCATAATTTGGTAGTTTTAGCGTAATTCGTAATTGAATTCCAACAAAACCAAAATGAAATATTTTTGGGGCAAAATTTTGATACGAAATTTCGAAAAAAAGTTGCACAATATTAACTGTGGTGAAATTCTAAGCAACTTTTGTTCTCTTCACTTTTTTTCTAATCTTAACCCAATTTGAGAAAAACGCACTTGAAAGTTTATTCCGGTTCCTGTGAATGGCATTTTTTTTAAAGCTTATCCAATTTAGAAAAAAAACAGAATCGACTGATAAATTTTTTTGTTCCGCTAAGAAATCACAAAACTAATTCCATTTTTGAAACTAGAAGTCATTCACATTTATTGTGACTTTTTCAATTTTGCTTTTTGATTGTGGAATTTGCCATCATTTAAATAAGAAAAGGAGAAGAGAACTTGAAAATAAATCATAAGTCGAATCAGGAAAAAGCAAATTTTAACATGGACAAATTTTGAGACTTCGCGTAAAAAATGGAAAAACAATTTCCTGAGTGCAATGTCTAATCATTGTTTCAGTTAGTTGATAGCATACAATACGCCTCAGACATCTTCTACTTTTCTGAGTTCTTGGAGGAATATGAATGACTTCCTTCTTCCCAATGCGCTATGCTTTTAAGTTTTTCAAGTACCGTAGATTAAAAACCAATGACACCGGAGAGATAAGCAAAATGATTCCTACATAATCAGAAGGTCAAAAGTATCATAATATCTGTGCCATTCCCCCGGATTGGCACAGCGGAACCTTCCATCGCAGCACGAAAACAACATTAGAGGCTTTAGTCGGCATATATTGATGTAAAGGAGGCTAGAAATTTCTAGTAGAAAATTTTTAGAATTATTCGAATTGCGACGTTACATTTCTGAGACATTCAGAGACGGCCATGTTTAGCCGGAAAACAGAAAAATAACACAACAAAATAACCGAATTAGCGAGAGACAGACGGTCGAGAACGCCTTAAAGAACTGAATCTATCATCGCTGGAATACAGCAGGAGAATAGGGACAATGATAGAATTGTATAAAATCTGCTCTGGTTTTTATGATAGGAATGCCACTGCGGGAATATTCGAGGGGAATGATAGGGACTCTAGAGGGAACGCATGTAAAGTAGTAGTACGTAAATCAAATCTAGAAATGCGAAAAAATTTCTTCACGATAAGAGCACCTGTCGACTGGAACAATCTGCCACAGGAAACAGTGCAAAGCAAGACCATCGACGAATCCAAGTGGAAACTGGATAAACATTGGAAAGCAATTGGAATTGACATATACGAATTCGAAAGGAGATGGGAAAGAACATTTGAAATGACCACAAGAGGCACTGCCCAATGATCATAAAAAAATTGACTTGACTTGACTTGACTTGAGAAAATTGACAGAAAAAAGCGAAGCCCCTTATCGTGACGATCGCGCACGATAAGACAATTATTTGAAGTCGATAGAAGGAAAGGAGGCTTCAGTGGGGCAGACTGAAGGAGCAGTACTCTCCCGTGCCATGAAATTAGTGTGCCAGTCGGTCATATTTGGAAGTTTGACCTTGAGAAATACGAACAACGTAATTTTGGGGTGAAATGTAATTTTTTCAAAAATTCGAATTGAGACTGTCATGCTCAACTTTCTCGCGACAACTGAAAATCTCAGAAATGCAAAAAATATCAGAACAACCGAATTACAATCGCGGGAAAGTAGTTGAAAAAAGCAGCGGGAAATTGCTATTCGCAATTTCGAAACATAAAAATCACACGAGAGTAGAGCTGTCCTATTCTGAAATAGGAAACAGAACGATTGCGAAAGAAGAATACAGTTATTCGAAAAGGACCAGAGTGAACCTTCGGTGGAAAGGTGGACAACCGGAGTCTCCCAATGGTCCAAACCAAAACTTCAATTCTCGATTGAAAACTCATTTCCTTTGTTGGATTTTATTAATAGCAAACTTCTTAAGTTATATTATTTATGCTGGAGTCTCTAGTTAATTGTGTTACTCCAATTCTCGAGTGTGCTGATATGTGAGTACCCAATTTCGTTTTCTTGTGTGTGTTTTATAATTGTTATGTTGAGGTAAGGAGAGTTTTAGGTTGATCCCTCTGAAATGGATCAAAGTTCCACTGTCTAATAAAAAGTAACTGCACGGACTGTTCCGACCCTGTTTTTAACGGCGTTCGCGTATTTTGGGTATTTTGAGAGCTAAGTATGAGAATTTCTTATTTTCTAGAGTGGGAAGATATTTTTGTAGCGGTCTTTAAGTTGTAACGATGGTTTTAGTCTCATGTCGCAAGTGAACCGAATTGGCTCCGACCGTTCGAGGTAGAAAAACACAACAGATAGTGTCCCTGACTCTTGAGCCAATGGTTATAGTCCCTTTTTTTCTTTAACTTCATATGTGATTTAAGTAGGCGACAGTTACATAGTGTTTTATGGCGCTCCTGGGTGTTTTTAGGACATCATGACTACGGAGTCGAACCCACTAGACACAGCTTCCGGCTACATGCCCATTCTAGAGTACCGGTGGTACGGTTCGGCGGGAACGTGTAAACCTTCCGGTCGTATCGTGATAGCTTTTCCAAGAAAACTCGAGAAAATTTCCTGGTACGCTCTCCGAACAAGGCCTAGCTAACCGAGTAAGGGGGAGGGGGGGGGGCAACTAGGGGGACTAAAAAACGAGCAAAAAGACAAAAAGCGAAACAAAAACTGGAAAAGAATAGAAAAAGGAACAAAAACCATAAAACAAAAAAATGACAGTGACTTTGACACCAGATTAGTTGGATCAAACCTTTATATTAATTAAATAGTATACCCACACTGTTTTCATAAGACCGGTCGTTTCGATCATTCTAGCAATCTAAACCAGTGACTTCAATAGGGTGCCCAAGTGGGGGGCGTTGTTAAGGGTTTTCAGATAGCTTACAACCTAGCCGGACCTCTAGGAGACTTGACTGGAAACGGTGACCAGCCAAGTAGGAAAGTGATTCACAAGAAAGGAACCCGATAAGTGCTGGACACGACAAGGGGACATCCAGCACCGACGGGACCGAACAGAGAAGGCACAGAGGGGTGTTTTGTTTGGTCAATCGACGAACCACTGGGAGACTGGACTGGAACAGGTGACCAGCCAAGTGGGAAAGTGGTGCTGGAGAGAGGTGCTGGACGAGCCAAGGAGACAATCAGCACGGAATTAGAACAACCAGAGGGAACAACCAGAGGTGTTCAGGTTGGTCAATCGGGTATCGTTAGAATCCACATTACAATATAGGAGATAAGTGTAAAATTGGATAAGCGGAACCCCACTGTTTTGAGGAACGTTTTTATTTGAGCAGAGCTTGGAAACAGGTTCTACGGTTTAGCACCCAGCGCTTAAGGTAATTTTCGGCTTAAGAAGGGGGCTAAACAGGGGGGAGGTTAGAAGGGGGGCTGGTTAAGTTAGAGGTTGACGGTTGCAAATTCTAAAAAGGGGGACACGTTATAGTAATTAATCAATCGATATTGTCGATTTAGTTACATTATAATCTTACACGCGTGACTCATAGAGACAGGATATCCAAATTTAAGATCAAATTAAGGTAGGTACCCTGGTCGGATCGGGTGGGGGGAACGGAGATAGACAGTTTTTGAAACCCGGAAGGACAATACCCCATAAGAACAATAAGAGGGGGGAGGAAAACGCGTGACAATCAGGTACCAGACATTTTTTCTACGAAAGGACGACATTGGTCATCTCTGATTTTCGGTGGGTTCATCTTCCTGTTTTTTTTATAATTTTTTCTCGTTTGTGTTTTTACGTTTTCGGTACTAATTTTCTCGGTTTTGAATGAACAGGTGATCACAACCCACCGGCGAACAAATTGAGTTTCAACTTGCATCAGATTAATAAAGGAAAAATTACAGGGGGTTAGCATCTGAAACTTTTGGCAAGTAAGGTTGGGTTTTGGGGAATTTTTTATACTAGAACTCAAGTGGTGGTACCAGGGATAGTTGTTCAAGAGTCCCAACAACGAAGAAGAAGAAATCAGTTTGTCCCAATACTAAGGAAGAAGGGGTCTTGGGACAGTGTCTATGTCCCAACACTGAAGTGACGAAGTCTGGGGACAGTACGAAGAAGTCTTGGGACGGTACCAAGAAGTCTGGGACAATTCCGAACAGTCTTGAGACAGTACCAGGAAGTCTTGGGACAGAGTGGAAAAGTCTTGGGACAGAACAAGGAAGTCTTGGGAGAGAGCAGAAAAGTCTTGCGACACTACCGAAAAGTCTTGGGACAGAGAGGAAAAGTCTTGGGACAGCACCGGAAAGTCTTGGGACAGAGCAGAAAAGTATTGGGACACTACCGAAAAGTCCTGGGACAGTACCAAGAGGTCTTGGGACAAAGTGGAAAAGTCTTGGGACAGCATCAGGAAGTCATGGGACACAGCGGAAAAGCCTTGGGACAGTACCAGGAAGTCTTGGGACAGAGCAGAAAAGTCTTGGGACAGTACCAGGAAGTCTTGGGACAGAGTGGAAAAGTCTTGGGACAGTACCAGGAAGTCTTGGGACAGAGTGGAAAAGTCTTGGGACAGCATCAGGAAGTCTTGGGACACAGCGGAAAAGCCTTGGGACAGAACAAGGAAGTCTTGGGAGAGAGCAGAAAAGTCTTGCGACACTACCGAAAAGTCTTGGGACAGAGAGGAAAAGTCTTGGGACAGCACCGGAAAGTCTTGGGACAGAGCAGAAAAGTATTGGGACACTACCGAAAAGTCCTGGGACAGTACCAAGAGGTCTTGGGACAAAGTGGAAAAGTCTTGGGACAGCATCAGGAAGTCTTGGGACACAGCGGAAAAGCCTTGGGACAGTACCAGGAAGTCTTGGGACAGAGCAGAAAAGTCTTGGGACAGTACCAGGGAGTCTTGGGACAGAGTGGAAAAGTCTTGGGACAGTACCAGGAAGTCTTGGGACAGAGTGGAAAAGTCTTGGGACAGCATCAGGAAGTCTTGGGACACAGCGGAAAAGCCTTGGGACAGTACCAGGAAGTCTGGGGACAGAGCAGAAAAGTCTTGGGACAGTACCAGGAAGTCTTGGGACAGAGTGGAAAAGAAGAAATCAGTTTGTCCCAATACTAAGGAAGAAGGGGTCTTGGGACAGTGTCTGTGTCCCAACACTGAAGTGACGAAGTCTGGGGACAGTACGAAGAAGTCTTGGGACGGTACCAAGAAGTCTGGGACAATTCCGAACAGTCTTGGGACAGTACCAGGAAGTCTTGGGACAGAGTGCAAAAGTCTTGGGACAGAACAAGGAAGTCTTGGGAGAGAGCAGAAAAGTCTTGCGACACTAATGAAAAGTCTTGGGACAGAGAGGAAAAGTCTTGGGACAGAGCAGAAAAGTATTGAGACACTACCGAAAAGTCCTGGGACAGTACCAAGAGGTCTTGGGACAAAGTGGAAAAGTCTTGGGACAGCATCAGGAAGTCTTGGGACACAGCGGAAAAGCCTTGGGACAGTACCAGGAAGTCTTGGGACAGAGCCGAAAAGTCTTGGGACAGTACCAGGAAGTCTTGGGACAGAGTGGAAAAGTCTTGGGACAGTACCAGGAAGTCTTGGGACAGAGTGGAAAAGTCTTGGGACAGCATCAGGAAGTCTTGGGACACAGCGGAAAAGCCTTGGGACAGTACCAGGAAGTCTGGGGACAGAGCAGAAAAGTCTTGGGACAGTACCAGGAAGTCTTGGGACAGAGTGGAAAAGTCTTGGGACAGTACCAGGAAGTCTTGGGACAGAGTGGAAAAGTCTTGGGACAGCACCAAGAAGTCTTAGGACAGGGCGAAAAAGTCTTGGGACAGTACCAGGAAGTCTTGGGACAGAGCACAAAGGTCTTGGTACACTACTGAAAAGTCTTGGGACAGAGCGGAAAATTCTTGGGACAGTACCAGGAAGTCTTGGGACAGAGTGTAAAAGTCTTGGGACAGCACCAGGAAGTCTTGGGACAGTACAGAAAAGTCTTGGGACAGTGCCGAAAAAGTCTTGGGACAGTACAGAAAAATCTTGTGACAGTACCAGGAAGTCTTGGGACAGAGTGGAAAAGTCTTGGGACAGCATCAGGAAGTCTTGGGACACAGCGGAAAAGCCTTGGGACAGTACCAGGAAGTCTGGGGACAGAGCAGAAAAGTCTTGGGACAGTACCAGGAAGTCTTGGGACAGAGTGGAAAAGTCTTGGGACAGTACCAGGAAGTCTTGAGACAGAGTGGAAAAGTCTTGGGACAGCATCAGGAAGTCTTAGGACAGGGCGAAAAAATCTTGGGACAGTACCAGGAAGTCTTGGGACAGAGCACAAAGGTCTTCGTACACTACTGAAAAGTCTTGGGACAGAGCGGAAAATTCTTGGGACAGTACCAGGAAGTCTTGGGACAGAGTGTAAAAGTCTTGGGACAGCACCAAGAAGTCTTGGGACAGTACAGAAAAGTCTTGGGACAGTGCCGAAAAAGTCTTGGGACAGTACAGAAAAATCTTGTGACAGTGCCGAAAAGTCTTGGGACAGTACTAAAAGGTCTTGGGACAGTACCAAGAAGTCTTGGGACAGCACAGACAAGTCTTGAGACAGTACAGAAAATTCTTGGGGCACTACCGCAAAGTCTTGAGACAGAGCGGAAAAATCTTGGGACAGTACCAAGAAGTCTTGGGACAGAGTGGAAAAGTCTTGGGACAGCACCAAGAAGTCTTGGGACAGTACAGAAAAGTCTTGAGACAGTGCCGAAAAGTCTTGGGACAGTACCAAAAGGTCTTGGGACAGTACCAAGAAGTCTTGGGACAGCACAGACAAGTCTTGAGACAGTACAGAAAAGTCTTGGGGCACTACCGCAAAGTCTTGAGACAGAGTGGAAAAGTCTTGGGACAGTACCAGGAAGTCTTGGGACAGAGTGGAAAAATCTTGGGACAGCATCAGGAAGTCTTAGGACAGGGCGAAAAAGTCTTGGGACAGTACCAGGAAGTCTTGTGACAGAGCACAAATGTCTTCGTACACTACTGAAAAGTCTTGGGACAGAGCGGAAAATTCTTGGGACAGGTTGGGTTTTGGGGAATTTTTTATACTAGAACTCAAGTGGTGGTACCAGGGATAGTTGTTCAAGAGTCCCAACAACGAAGAAGAAGAAATCAGTTTGTCCCAATACTAAGGAAGAAGGGGTCTTGGGACAGTACCAAGTCTTGGGACAGTACCAGGAAGTCTTGGGACAGAGAGGAAAAGTCTTGGGACAGCACCGGAAAGTCTTGGGACAGAGCAGAAAAGTATTGAGACACTACCGAAAAGTCCTGGGACAGTACCAAGAGGTCTTGGGACAAAGTGGAAAAGTCTTGGGACAGTACCAGGAAGTCTTGGGACAGAGTGGAAAAGTCTTGGGACAGAACAAGGAAGTCTTGGGAGAGAGCAGAAAAGTCTTCCTGGTACTGTCCCAAGGCTTTTCCGCTGTGTCCCAAGACTTCCTGATGCTGTCCCAAGACTTTTCCACTTTGTCCCAAGACCTCTTGGTACTGTCCCAAGTCTTGGGACAGTACCAGGAAGTCTTGGGACAGAGTGGAAAAATCTTGGGACAGCATCAGGAAGTCTTAGGACAGGGCGAAAAAGTCTTGGGACAGTACCAGGAAGTCTTGTGACAGAGCACAAAGGTCTTCGTACACTACTGAAAAGTCTTGGGACAGAGCGGAAAATTCTTGGGACAGGTTGGGTTTTGGGGAATTTTTTATACTAGAACTCAAGTGGTGGTACCAGGGATAGTTGTTCAAGAGTCCCAACAACGAAGAAGAAGAAATCAGTTTGTCCCAATACTAAGGAAGAAGGGGTCTTGGGACAGTGTCTATGTCCCAACACTGAAGTGACGAAGTCTGGGGACAGTACGAAGAAGTCTTGGGACGGTACCAAGAAGTCTGGGACAATTCCGAACAGTCTTGAGACAGTACCAGGAAGTCTTGGGACAGAGTGGAAAAGTCTTGGGACAGAACAAGGAAGTCTTGGGAGAGAGCAGAAAAGTCTTGCGACACTACCGAAAAGTCTTGGGACAGAGAGGAAAAGTCTTGGGACAGCACCGGAAAGTCTTGGGACAGAGCAGAAAAGTATTGGGACACTACCGAAAAGTCCTGGGACAGTACCAAGAGGTCTTGGGACAAAGTGGAAAAGTCTTGGGACAGCATCAGGAAGTCATGGGACACAGCGGAAAAGCCTTGGGACAGTACCAGGAAGTCTTGGGACAGAGCAGAAAAGTCTTGGGACAGTACCAGGAAGTCTTGGGACAGAGTGGAAAAGTCTTGGGACAGTACCAGGAAGTCTTGGGACAGAGTGGAAAAGTCTTGGGACAGCATCAGGAAGTCTTGGGACACAGCGGAAAAGCCTTGGGACAGAACAAGGAAGTCTTGGGAGAGAGCAGAAAAGTCTTGCGACACTACCGAAAAGTCTTGGGACAGAGAGGAAAAGTCTTGGGACAGCACCGGAAAGTCTTGGGACAGAGCAGAAAAGTATTGGGACACTACCGAAAAGTCCTGGGACAGTACCAAGAGGTCTTGGGACAAAGTGGAAAAGTCTTGGGACAGCATCAGGAAGTCTTGGGACACAGCGGAAAAGCCTTGGGACAGTACCAGGAAGTCTTGGGACAGAGCAGAAAAGTCTTGGGACAGTACCAGGAAGTCTTGGGACAGAGTGGAAAAGTCTTGGGACAGTACCAGGAAGTCTTGGGACAGAGTGGAAAAGTCTTGGGACAGCATCAGGAAGTCTTGGGACACAGCGGAAAAGCCTTGGGACAGTACCAGGAAGTCTGGGGACAGAGCAGAAAAGTCTTGGGACAGTACCAGGAAGTCTTGGGACAGAGTGGAAAAGAAGAAATCAGTTTGTCCCAATACTAAGGAAGAAGGGGTCTTGGGACAGTGTCTGTGTCCCAACACTGAAGTGACGAAGTCTGGGGACAGTACGAAGAAGTCTTGGGACGGTACCAAGAAGTCTGGGACAATTCCGAACAGTCTTGGGACAGTACCAGGAAGTCTTGGGACAGAGTGCAAAAGTCTTGGGACAGAACAAGGAAGTCTTGGGAGAGAGCAGAAAAGTCTTGCGACACTAATGAAAAGTCTTGGGACAGAGAGGAAAAGTCTTGGGACAGAGCAGAAAAGTATTGAGACACTACCGAAAAGTCCTGGGACAGTACCAAGAGGTCTTGGGACAAAGTGGAAAAGTCTTGGGACAGCATCAGGAAGTCTTGGGACACAGCGGAAAAGCCTTGGGACAGTACCAGGAAGTCTTGGGACAGAGCCGAAAAGTCTTGGGACAGTACCAGGAAGTCTTGGGACAGAGTGGAAAAGTCTTGGGACAGTACCAGGAAGTCTTGGGACAGAGTGGAAAAGTCTTGGGACAGCATCAGGAAGTCTTGGGACACAGCGGAAAAGCCTTGGGACAGTACCAGGAAGTCTGGGGACAGAGCAGAAAAGTCTTGGGACAGTACCAGGAAGTCTTGGGACAGAGTGGAAAAGTCTTGGGACAGTACCAGGAAGTCTTGGGACAGAGTGGAAAAGTCTTGGGACAGCACCAAGAAGTCTTAGGACAGGGCGAAAAAGTCTTGGGACAGTACCAGGAAGTCTTGGGACAGAGCACAAAGGTCTTGGTACACTACTGAAAAGTCTTGGGACAGAGCGGAAAATTCTTGGGACAGTACCAGGAAGTCTTGGGACAGAGTGTAAAAGTCTTGGGACAGCACCAGGAAGTCTTGGGACAGTACAGAAAAGTCTTGGGACAGTGCCGAAAAAGTCTTGGGACAGTACAGAAAAATCTTGTGACAGTACCAGGAAGTCTTGGGACAGAGTGGAAAAGTCTTGGGACAGCATCAGGAAGTCTTGGGACACAGCGGAAAAGCCTTGGGACAGTACCAGGAAGTCTGGGGACAGAGCAGAAAAGTCTTGGGACAGTACCAGGAAGTCTTGGGACAGAGTGGAAAAGTCTTGGGACAGTACCAGGAAGTCTTGAGACAGAGTGGAAAAGTCTTGGGACAGCATCAGGAAGTCTTAGGACAGGGCGAAAAAATCTTGGGACAGTACCAGGAAGTCTTGGGACAGAGCACAAAGGTCTTCGTACACTACTGAAAAGTCTTGGGACAGAGCGGAAAATTCTTGGGACAGTGCCGAAAAAGTCTTGGGACAGAGTGTAAAAGTCTTGGGACAGCACCAAGAAGTCTTGGGACAGTACAGAAAAGTCTTGGGACAGTGCCGAAAAAGTCTTGGGACAGTACAGAAAAATCTTGTGACAGTGCCGAAAAGTCTTGGGACAGTACTAAAAGGTCTTGGGACAGTACCAAGAAGTCTTGGGACAGCACAGACAAGTCTTGAGACAGTACAGAAAATTCTTGGGGCACTACCGCAAAGTCTTGAGACAGAGCGGAAAAATCTTGGGACAGTACCAAGAAGTCTTGGGACAGAGTGGAAAAGTCTTGGGACAGCACCAAGAAGTCTTGGGACAGTACAGAAAAGTCTTGAGACAGTGCCGAAAAGTCTTGGGACAGTACCAAAAGGTCTTGGGACAGTACCAAGAAGTCTTGGGACAGCACAGACAAGTCTTGAGACAGTACAGAAAAGTCTTGGGGCACTACCGCAAAGTCTTGAGACAGAGTGGAAAAGTCTTGGGACAGTACCAGGAAGTCTTGGGACAGAGTGGAAAAATCTTGGGACAGCATCAGGAAGTCTTAGGACAGGGCGAAAAAGTCTTGGGACAGTACCAGGAAGTCTTGTGACAGAGCACAAATGTCTTCGTACACTACTGAAAAGTCTTGGGACAGAGCGGAAAATTCTTGGGACAGGTTGGGTTTAGGGGAATTTTTTATACTAGAACTCAAGTGGTGGTACCAGGGATAGTTGTTCAAGAGTCCCAACAACGAAGAAGAAGAAATCAGTTTGTCCCAATACTAAGGAAGAAGGGGTCTTGGGACAGTACCAAGTCTTGGGACAGTACCAGGAAGTCTTGGGACAGAGAGGAAAAGTCTTGGGACAGCACCGGAAAGTCTTGGGACAGAGCAGAAAAGTATTGAGACACTACCGAAAAGTCCTGGGACAGTACCAAGAGGTCTTGGGACAAAGTGGAAAAGTCTTGGGACAGTACCAGGAAGTCTTGGGACAGAGTGGAAAAGTCTTGGGACAGAACAAGGAAGTCTTGGGAGAGAGCAGAAAAGTCTTCCTGGTACTGTCCCAAGGCTTTTCCGCTGTGTCCCAAGACTTCCTGATGCTGTCCCAAGACTTTTCCACTTTGTCCCAAGACCTCTTGGTACTGTCCCAAGTCTTGGGACAGTACCAGGAAGTCTTGGGACAGAGTGGAAAAATCTTGGGACAGCATCAGGAAGTCTTAGGACAGGGCGAAAAAGTCTTGGGACAGTACCAGGAAGTCTTGTGACAGAGCACAAAGGTCTTCGTACACTACTGAAAAGTCTTGGGACAGAGCGGAAAATTCTTGGGACAGGTTGGGTTTTGGGGAATTTTTTATACTAGAACTCAAGTGGTGGTACCAGGGATAGTTGTTCAAGAGTCCCAACAACGAAGAAGAAGAAATCAGTTTGTCCCAATACTAAGGAAGAAGGGGTCTTGGGACAGTGTCTGTGTCCCAACACTGAAGTGACGAAGTCTGGGGACGGTACCAAGAAGTCTGGGACAATTCCGAACAGTCTTGGGAAGTACCAGGAAGTCTTGGGACAGAGTGGAAAAGTCTTGGGACAGAACAAGGAAGTCTTGGGAGAGAGCAGAAAAGTCTTGCGACACTACCGAAAAGTCTTGGGACAGAGAGGAAAAGTCTTGTGACAGCACCGGAAAGTCTTGAGACAGAGCAGAAAAGTATTGGGACACTACCGAAAAGTCCTGGGACAGTACCAAGAGGTCTTGGGACAAAGTGGAAAAGTCTTGGGACAGCATCAGGAAGTCATGGGACACAGCGGAAAAGCCTTGGGACAGTACCAGGAAGTCTTGGGACAGAGCAGAAAAGTCTTGGGACAGTACCAGGAAGTCTTGGGACAGAGTGGAAAAGTCTTGGGACAGTACCAGGAAGTCTTGGGACAGAGTGGAAAAGTCTTGGGACAGCATCAGGAAGTCTTGGGACACAGCGGAAAAGCCTTGGGACAGAACAAGGAAGTCTTGGGAGAGAGCAGAAAAGTCTTGCGACACTACCGAAAAGTCTTGGGACAGAGAGGAAAAGTCTTGGGACAGCACCGGAAAGTCTTGGGACAGAGCAGAAAAGTATTGGGACACTAGCGAAAAGTCCTGGGACAGTACCAAGAGGTCTTGGGACAAAGTGGAAAAGTCTTGGGACAGCATCAGGAAGTCTTGGGACACAGCGGAAAAGCCTTGGGACAGTACCAGGAAGTCTTGGGACAGAGCAGAAAAGTCTTGGGACAGTACCAGGAAGTCTTGGGACAGAGTGGAAAAGTCTTGGGACAGTACCAGGAAGTCTTGGGACAGAGTGGAAAAGTCTTGGGACAGCATCAGGAAGTCTTGGGACACAGCGGAAAAGCCTTGGGACAGTACCAGGAAGTCTGGGGACAGAGCAGAAAAGTCTTGGAACAGTACCAGGAAGTCTTGGGACAGAGTGGAAAAGAAGAAATCAGTTTGTCCCAATACTAAGGAAGAAGGGGTCTTGGGACAGTGTCTGTGTCCCAACACTGAAGTGACGAAGTCTGGGGACAGTACGAAGAAGTCTTGGGACGGTACCAAGAAGTCTGGGACAATTCCGGACAGTCTTGGGACAGTACCAGGAAGTCTTGGGACAGAGTGCAAAAGTCTTGGGACAGAACAAGGAAGTCTTGGGAGAGAGCAGAAAAGTCTTGCGACACTACCGAAAAGTCCTGGGACAGTACCAAGAGGTCTTGGGACAAAGTGGAAAAGTCTTGGGACAGCATCAGGAAGTCTTGGGACACAGCGGAAAAGCCTTGGGACAGTACCAGGAAGTCTTGGGACAGAGCCGAAAAGTCTTGGGACAGTACCAGGAAGTCTTGGGACAGAGAGGAAAAGTCTTGGGACAGCACCGGAAAGTCTTGGGACAGAGCAGAAAAGTATTGAGACACTACCGAAAAGTCCTGGGACAGTACCAAGAGGTCTTGGGACAAAGTGGAAAAGTCTTGGGACAGCATCAGGAAGTCTTGGGACACAGTGGAAAAGCCTTGGGACAGTACCAGGAAGTCTTGGGACAGAGCCGAAAAGTCTTGGGACAGTACCAGGAAGTCTTGGGACAGAGAGGAAAAGTCTTGGGACAGCACCGGAAAGTCTTGGGACAGAGCAGAAAAGTATTGAGACACTACCGAAAAGTCCTGGGACAGTACCAAGAGGTCTTGGGACAAAGTGGAAAAGTCTTGGGACAGCATCAGGAAGTCTTGGGACACAGCGGAAAAGCCTTGGGACAGTACCAGGAAGTCTGGGGACAGAGCAGAAAAGTCTTGGAACAGTACCAGGAAGTCTTGGGACAGAGTGGAAAAGAAGAAATCAGTTTGTCCCAATACTAAGGAAGAAGGGGTCTTGGGACAGTGTCTGTGTCCCAACACTGAAGTGACGAAGTCTGGGGACAGTACGAAGAAGTCTTGGGACGGTACCAAGAAGTCTGGGACAATTCCGGACAGTCTTGGGACAGTACCAGGAAGTCTTGGGACAGAGTGCAAAAGTCTTGGGACAGAACAAGGAAGTCTTGGGAGAGAGCAGAAAAGTCTTGCGACACTACCGAAAAGTCCTGGGACAGTACCAAGAGGTCTTGGGACAAAGTGGAAAAGTCTTGGGACAGCATCAGGAAGTCTTGGGACACAGTGGAAAAGCCTTGGGACAGTACCAGGAAGTCTTGGGACAGAGCCGAAAAGTCTTGGGACAGTACCAGGAAGTCTTGGGACAGAGAGGAAAAGTCTTGGGACAGCACCGGAAAGTCTTGGGACAGAGCAGAAAAGTATTGAGACACTACCGAAAAGTCCTGGGACAGTACCAAGAGGTCTTGGGACAAAGTGGAAAAGTCTTGGGACAGCATCAGGAAGTCTTGGGACACAGTGGAAAAGCCTTGGGACAGTACCAGGAAGTCTTGGGACAGAGCCGAAAAGTCTTGGGACAGTACCAGGAAGTCTTGGGACAGAGAGGAAAAGTCTTGGGACAGCACCGGAAAGTCTTGGGACAGAGCAGAAAAGTATTGAGACACTACCGAAAAGTCCTGGGACAGTACCAAGAGGTCTTGGGACAAAGTGGAAAAGTCTTGGGACAGCATCAGGAAGTCTTGGGACACAGTGGAAAAGCCTTGGGACGGTACCAAGAAGTCTGGGACAATTCCGGACAGTCTTGGGACAGTACCAGGAAGTCTTGGGACAGAGTGCAAAAGTCTTGGGACAGAACAAGGAAGTCTTGGGAGAGAGCAGAAAAGTCTTGCGACACTACCGAAAAGTCCTGGGACAGTACCAAGAGGTCTTGAGACAGAGCGGAAAAGTCTTGGGACAGTACCAAGAAGTCTTGGGACAGAGTGGAAAAGTCTTGGGACAGCATCAGGAAGTCTTGGGACACAGCGGAAAAGCCTTGGGACAGTACCAGGAAGTCTTGGGACAGAGCCGAAAAGTCTTGGGACAGTACCAGGAAGTCTTGGGACAGAGAGGAAAAGTCTTGGGACAGCACCGGAAAGTCTTGGGACAGAGCAGAAAAGTATTGAGACACTACCGAAAAGTCCTGGGACAGTACCAAGAGGTCTTGGGACAAAGTGGAAAAGTCTTGGGACAGCATCAGGAAGTCTTGGGACACAGTGGAAAAGCCTTGGGACAGTACCAGGAAGTCTTGGGACAGAGCCGAAAAGTCTTGGGACAGTACCAGGAAGTCTTGGGACAGAGTGGAAAAGTCTTGGGACAGTACCAGGAAGTCTTGGGACAGAGTGGAAAAGTCTTGGGACAGCATCAGGAAGTCTTGGGACACAGCGGAAAAGCCTTGGGACAGTACCAGGAAGTCTGGGGACAGAGCAGAAAAGTCTTGGGACAGTACCAGGAAGTCTTCGGACAGAGTGGAAAAGTCTTGGGACAGTACCAGGAAGTCTTGGGACAGAGTGGAAAAGTCTTGGGACAGCACCAAGAAGTCTTAGGACAGGGCGAAAAAGTCTTGGGAAAGTACCAGGAAGTCTTGGGACAGAGCACAAAAGTCTTGGTACACTACTGAAAAGTCTTGGGACAGAGCGGAAAATTCTTGGGACAGTACCAGGAAGTCTTGGGACAGAGTGTAAAAGTCTTGGGACAGCACCAAGAAGTCTTGGGACAGTACAGAAAAGTCTTGGGACAATGCCGAAAAAGTCTTGGGACAGTACAGAAAAATCTTGTGACAGTACCAGGAAGTCTTGGGACAGAGTGGAAAAGTCTTGGGACAGCATCAGGAAGTCTTGGGACACAGCGGAAAAGCCTTGGGACAGTACCAGGAAGTCTGGGGACAGAGCAGAAAAGTCTTGGGACAGTACCAGGAAGTCTTGGGACAGAGTGGAAAAGTCTTGGGACAGTACCAGGAAGTCTTGAGACAGAGTGGAAAAGTCTTGGGACAGCATCAGGAAGTCTTAGGACAGGGCGAAAAAGTCTTGGGACAGTACCAGGAAGTCTTGGGACAGAGCACAAAGGTCTTCGTACACTACTGAAAAGTCTTGGGACAGAGCGGAAAATTCTTGGGACAGTACCAGGAAGTCTTGGGACAGAGTGTAAAAGTCTTGGGACAGCACCAAGAAGTCTTGGGACAGTACAGAAAAGTCTTGGGACAGTGCCGAAAAAGTCTTGGGACAGTACAGAAAAATCTTGTGACAGTGCCGAAAAGTCTTGGGACAGTACTAAAAGGTCTTGGGACAGTACCAAGAAGTCTTGGGACAGCACAGACAAGTCTTGAGACAGTACAGAAAATTCTTGGGGCACTACCGCAAAGTCTTGAGACAGAGCGGAAAAGTCTTGGGACAGTACCAAGAAGTCTTGGGACAGAGTGGAAAAGTCTTGGGACAGCACCAAGAAGTCTTGGGACAGTACAGAAAAGTCTTGAGACAGTGCCGAAAAGTCTTGGGACAGTACCAAAAGGTCTTGGGACAGTACCAAGAAGTCTTGGGACAGCACAGACAAGTCTTGAGACAGTACAGAAAAGTCTTGGGGCACTACCGCAAAGTCTTGAGACAGAGTGGAAAAGTCTTGGGACAGTACCAGGAAGTCTTGGGACAGAGTGGAAAAGTCTTGGGACAGCATCAGGAAGTCTTAGAACAGGGCGAAAAAGTCTTGGGACAGTACCAGGAAGTCTTGGGACAGAGCACAAAGGTCTTCGTACACTACTGAAAAGTCTTGGGACAGAGCGGAAAATTCTTGGGACAGGTTGGGTTTTGGGGAATTTTTTATACTAGAACTCAAGTGGTGGTACCAGGGATAGTTGTTCAAGAGTCCCAACAACGAAGAAGAAGAAATCAGTTTGTCCCAATACTAAGGAAGAAGGGGTCTTGGGACAGTGTCTGTGTCCCAACACTGAAGTGACGAAGTCTGGGGACAGTACGAAGAAGTCTTGGGACGGTACCAAGAAGTCTGGGACAATTCCGAACAGTCTTGGGACAGAACAAGGAAGTCTTGGGAGAGAGCAGAAAAGTCTTGGGACAGAGAGGAAAAGTCTTGGGACAGCACCGGAAAGTCTTGGGACAGAGCAGAAAAGTATTGGGACACTACCGAAAAGTCCTGGGACAGTACCAAGAGGTCTTGGGACAAAGTGGAAAAAGTCTTGGGACAGCATCAGGAAGTCATGGGACACAGCGGAAAAGCCTTGGGACAGTACCAGGAAGTCTTGGGACAGAGTGGAAAAGTTTTGTTACAGCATCAGGAAGTCTTGGGACACAGCGGAAAAGCCTTGGGACAGTACCAGGAAGTCTGGGGACAGAGCAGAAAAGTCTTGGGACAGTACCAGGAAGTCTTGGGACAGAATGGAAAAGTCTTGGGACAGTACCAGGAAGTCTTGAGACAGAGTGGAAAAGTCTTGGGACAGCATCAGGAAGTCTTGGGACAGAGCACAAAGGTCTTCGTACACTACTGAAAAGTCTTGGGACAGAGCGGAAAATTCTTGGGACAGTACCAGGAAGTCTTGGGACAGAGTGTAAAAGTCTTGGGACAGCACCAAGAAGTCTTGGGACAGTACAGAAAAGTCTTGGGACAGTGCCGAAAAAGTCTTGGGACAGTACAGAAAAATCTTGGGCCAGTGCCGAAAAGTCTTGGGACAGTACTAAAAGGTCTTGGGACAGTACCAAGAAGTCTTGGGACAGCACAGACAAGTCTTGAGACAGTACAGAAAATTCTTGGGGCACTACCGCAAAGTCTTGAGACAGAGCGGAAAAGTCTTGGGACAGTACCAAGAAGTCTTGGGACAGAGTGGAAAAGTCTTGGGACAGCACCAAGAAGTCTTGGGACAGTACAGAAAAGTCTTGAGACAGTGCCGAAAAGTCTTGAGACAGTGCCGAAAAGTCTTGGGACAGTACCAAAAGGTCTTGGGACAGTACCAAGAAGTCTTGGGACAGCACAGACAAGTCTTGAGACAGTACAGAAAAGTCTTGGGGCACTACCGCAAAGTCTTGAGACAGAGTGGAAAAGTCTTGGGACAGTACCAAGAAGTCTTGGGACAGAGTGGAAAAGTCTTGGGACAGCATCAGGAAGTCTTAGGACAGGGGGAAAAAGTCTTGGGACAGTACCAGGAAGTCTTGGGACAGAGCACAAAGGTCTTCGTACACTACTGAAAAGTCTTGGGACAGAGCGGAAAATTCTTGGGACAGTACCAGGAAGTCTTGGGACAGAGTGTAAAAGTCTTGGGACAGCACCAAGAAGTCTTGGGACAGTACAGAAAAGTCTTGGGACAGTGCCAAAAAAGTCTTGGGACAGTACAGAAAAATCTTGTGACAGTGCCGAAAAGTCTTGGGACAGTACTAAAAGGTCTTGGGACAGTACCAAGAAGTCTTGGGACAGCACAGACAAGTCTTGAGACAGTACAGAAAATTCTTGGGGCACTACCGCAAAGTCTTGAGACAGAGCGGAAAAGTCTTGGGACAGTACCAAGAAGTCTTGGGACAGAGTGGAAAAGTCTTGGGACAGCACCAAGAAGTCTTGGGACAGTACAGAAAAGTCTTGAGACAGTGCCGAAAAGTCTTGGGACAGTACCAAAAGGTCTTGGGACAGTACCAAGAAGTCTTGGGACAGCACAGAAAAGTCTTGGGACAGTACAGAAAAGTCTTGGGGCACTACCGCAAAATCTTGGGACAGTACCAAAGGGTCTTGGGACGGTATCAAGAGGTCTTGGGATGTGCGATGTGTCCCGACAATTGAGCGAAAGAGGTCTTGGGACATGCGAAGTGTCCCGACATTTGAGCGAAAAGGATCTTGGGACAGTGCGAGGAAGCCCAACCGTTGAGTGATAAGCCTTGGGACAGTGTGAAATATCCAAATACTTAAGTGAAGAGCACAATGGACCAGTCAGAACGATCAAATCAAGAAAAATCAGCTTTAATAAGATCGCGAGTTGAAAGATTTTTACTTAAGAAAATAAGGAATACTTTTTAAAATTTTTATCCTTGGAATAGAAGTTTGTAAATAATAAAATTGTAGATAAAAAGAAAAAAATTGTAAATAAGAATCATGAGGCGAAGTAGGGTACCAATAGCAGAAAGGAGAGTACTAGAGTCAAAGACTAATCATAACTCTTCGCAACGAAAAGCAATGCCGTCGGTCCAAAAAGTAATGAGAAAGAACTTTTCAGTGAGCATGGTCAAGACAAGAAGCGCAAAGGAGAACAAAACGAAAGTAAGCGCTGAAGATGGACCACCAGTACCTGCTATGGAAACTGATCCTGAGACACCAGACCAGAGCGTTGATGAGGTGGAAAGGGAAACAACGGAGTCAACACCGATGCCGAAAGTGGAAGAACAAGAAAAGAAGACGATGGAGTTCTCGCCGATTGACATTGTAGGTGATACAACGAGGAACACGCCGGAAACGATAAAAGATGACTCTCATGCAAAGAGAACGTTGTTCACTGAGAGGATTGCAATGATGGTCGGAATGAAACCAAGAGATAAGGATGAAATAGCAACTACGACCGAGAAAGGCAAGACATTTGGAACGATTTCTGCAGTAGCAACAGAAGAAAATCGAGACGATGCTCATGTCAATCTTGTAGCAACAGCTAGCCACGAGGCAACAATAGAAAATGGGACAACAGCTAACCAGGAGAAAACACTTTTTCTTGAACTGAGTGACTTGATGGCGAAGCTGGAGCAAATCGATAAACAACTGAAGTGCAGTGAAGAGGATGGATAATTGCTAAAAAAGGAAATCAGATATAATAAGCACGAGAGCCTGGATCACTGCTTCAATCTGGTGAAGGCAACTGAAGAGAGGCTACAACAAATGTCAGACAAATTAGAGGCTACAGACAAGGAGATAGAGAAGAACATCAAAAAAGACATGCAAGAAATGAAGCAACGGTATGATACTGTGAACAGGCAGTTAGGGAGTCTGAGGACGAGAATGGACTCAATGAGCAGATACCAGGCTGAGAGTTCATGTGCCATACAGACCAAACTGAATGCCATCTTGAGAAACTCTACATCACAAGACAAGCCGGTAACATATCGAACGCAAGGAAACAGAGTTGATTTGGTGGAACCACAATGGAACAAGCGGGAGTCAACACCGTTACCATTGCCCCGGGGTGCAGCAAGCATAGGACCAGGGGGATCAAGACAATTATGAAAAATGGAACCTCAAAAACGACAAATGGTCCGGGGGATTCCACAACAAGCAACAATGTGGGACCTGATGCCATGATGTGGGCTAGCACCTGGGAGATGATGAATAGGACATTGGAAGCGTTCGCTACAAGAAACACGGACTTGAGTGAAAGAGGAGGTGGCAAATCCAGGTAAACCTTCAAGAAGCCAAAAGAATTTAAGGACGACTCAGACGGATGCATCGACACATGGGTAGAAGTCATGAGACTACATTTGGAACAAGATAACTTGAACGACGAGAGACAAGCCTGCACAGCGATACTCAGCAATTTAGAAGGCACGACCTTAAAATGCGTGGTTGCAAAGAAGGAAGAGGAACGTGATACTGCAGACAAAATCTTCGAGATATTGTTGAACCGATTCGGATCAGGAATGAAGGGTCACCAGGCTATGATGAGATTCGAAAAGAGAAGACAGAGGGACGATGAATCAATCGATCGGTTCCTGGATGATCTTTAGAGCTTGAGAAGAAGGAGTGATCCTGAACAAATAGAAGGAACTTCAGCATCGCCTCGAAATTTATCGATGGGGTTAAACGTGACGACTTAAGAACAATGTTAGCAACATATTATACATTATCAAAAGACAAAGCACCGACTCCGGAAGAGATGAGGCAAAAATCAAGGGAGTACATGTTGATGAAACCAAAGAAATACTCGTACCCAGAGAAAAGGAACATGCAAGGGGGGAGTCAATCACAGAGGTCATCATGGTACAATCCTAGAGATGATATGGACAAACGCAGGTCATGCGCAAATTGCGGATCAGCGGATCATCACGTGGCGGACTGCACGACGTACAAACAAGGCATGAAGAGTCTGGAATATGCGCCCGATGAGGAAGATATGAGCCAGACGGAAGAACATGAGTTCTACAGCGGCCTGATCATCAAGATAGGTGCGAGATGCTTCTTCTGCAATCAAGAGGGCCATTTCAGAATTGACTGTCCGTTGTTTTGGGAAGCAGTGAAAAACCAAAGTCACCACAAACACAAGCCGGCACTGGCGGCGGTACAGAACACGAGGAACAGGCAAGCCGAGTTTGACACAAAAAACACGGATGCACCGAGTGCGGAATTACCGACAAAAACGGTGAAGGCTGTAGTGCAGGACAAGAATGCCATAGAAGCCGAAAACAGGAATACTCTAGAAATATAGTATGAAAAGGCAGCGGCGGAGGCCATCAACAAAGTGAAACAAGATCTAGCGACGAAAGAGCTCGAGCAACGACTAAAGCAGGGGATCGAAAGGCAGAAGTTGAATGAGACGTTAAGTATGTCGATGCCGATACCAGAAGCCGAAGTGGGAGCGACAAAGAGTGGAAATTGCAACACTCTAAAAATGGTGACGGGAAAGCCATTCGGCATTACAAATATCGGAGCCAGAATAATGTCAATATTCACTGTGGGCGGCCACGAAGTAACGAGAAACCTGAGTGAACCCAGTGATCAGACAATAATGCACATTGATGTGTACCCAGATTACTTAAGTTCGATAAGTCCGCAGACAACTTCTAGAGCCTTGAGGGCACTACTCACAAGAGGTGGTAGCAAGTCAGTCCGCGTCGAGAACAGGTACACGGAAGCCTATGGTCTGCATGAGGTGATGTTAAACATAGATGGGATAAACATTTACACGAAAACTATGATAACATGTGACGAAGACCTAGCCTGACAGATCTACGTGGGCAGGGAAGAACTAAAAGTGAGATCGATTGGACACTGCGCCATGTTTGAGGAGGATGCAATGCACATCGGGATGGAGGCGGACGTATCAGCACACGTGCTTGACATAAGTGGCAAGAAGACTCAGTTACGCGGGTTACTTGATACGGGAGCAGTCTTGAACGTTATACCAATCAAAATTTGGGAGCGAATGGGTTTCGACAAAGATGATTTGATAGACTCAAGAATACGGCTGTCAGCTGCAAACAAAAGGGCGCTGCGGGTACTAGGCAGAACACCAATAATAGCCCTAAACCTAGGGGAACGCAACTTGTGGATGAGCTTTCTTGTGGTGGAGAACCTAGATGAGTCTGACCAATTTATTTTAGGCAGAGACTTCATCAGGAATTTCGACGTAAAAATTGATGTGAACAATGCCATGTTCAGGATACGGAACCCGGATAGGAAGTACGTAATTAAACCGGTAAATCTGATAATGGTTAATGAGAGTAAAGCGCCGGTTTTCTTGAGTAGGAGAGTAAGGCTGAAAGCGAACGAAGCGGCAATTGTAAGCTTGCGGATGAAAATTAAATGAACTAAGTGATAACAAGCAAGTATGCATAGTCCAAAATCCAAACAGTCAAAGTGCTGCTGTTTTAGGAAGATCCTTCTCGATAACCAAGAGCGGCCTTTGTGTCAGTGTCTTGTTGAATACTCTTGACATACCCATCACAATCCAGAGGAGAAGGAAGCTGGGATATGCTTTACCCGTGAAAACTCGATATGAAATGACTGAAATTGTAAAAGAGAATGAAGTACTTGAGCGCCCCAATCATAGGGACAAGATTTGTATCTTGAGATGATTGAAGAAAATAAAAGATTCATCAGGTCTTGTGAAATCACTTAAGTCAGAGACAGACGATGGAATTTCGAGCTGTTCGAATTTCCTAGAAAGACCCACACTAGAGGAAATGGAAATGAATAAACGAGTTTTACCTGAAATAGAGCACTTGAGGGGTAAGGTAACGGATGAACAGCTCGAAGCCATCAAGGATGTACTAAAGAGGAATGAGGACGTTTTTTCGAAACATAAGGCAGACATTGGATGTTGTAATTTTGTTGAACATGAAATAAAGCTTGAAGAGTCGGCGGTGCCGCACAGGGAGGGGGCGAGGCGTATGACCCCACACAAATTGGTTGTATGCAGAAAAGAGATAGAGACCTTACTAGAGTATGATATGATAGAACCATCCAAATCACCGTGGGCGTGTGAAGTAGTGATGGCTAAAAAGAAGGGCGACCAATTAAGGTTTTGCTGCGACTTTCGGTATCTGATCTTTGTCACGGTGAAGGATGCCTATTCCATACCTAGAATAGATGAGAGCCTCTCGAAGTTGGGGACGCAAAATTTTTTACGACTCTTGATTTAGGATCAGCTTTTTGGCAGCTACCACTGAGGAAGCAGGACAGGGACAAGACAGGGTTTGCCTGCGAGCTGGGGCTGTTTCAATGGAAAGGGATGCCTTTTGGTCTTTGCAACGCCACGGTCTCATTTCAACGATTGATGGCGCACGCATTGATCGGTGTAACAAAGAAATATGGCAACCTGGTAATGTGCTACGTGGATGACGTGGTAACTGCGACGCCGACACTAGAGGATCATATCAAATGACTAGACGAGATGTTTGCCTGCATGAAGAGATCGGGACTAAAATGCAAACCGTCAAAGTGCGAAATACTCAAGGACTCGATAAAATACCTGGGGAGAATGGTGGATTGACATGGCATCAGACCAGACCCAGATGCAGTAGAAGCGGTTCTGACGTGGAAATCGCCAAAAATGGAACATCAATTGATGAGCTTCCTGGGTTTTGTGAACTACTACAGGGAGTTCATCAAGGGCTATGCGGACAAAGTGTACCCGATGCAACAACTAATGAGGCACAAAGGCAAGAAGTTCACGTGGAACAACGCGGCGGTAGAGTCATTCCAGAGAATAAAGAAGGAGTTGTGCGAAGCACCTGTGCTAGGGATGCCAACAGAGAAGGGAATGTACGTGCTGGACACGGATGCATCGATAGTAGCAATTTCTGGCATTCTCCATCAAGAGCAGGAGTGGAATGGGAAGACAGTCTTGAGACCAATAGCATACGGGAGTAAAGTCTTGAGTGATACGGAGATGAAGTACGGGGCGCCCAAAGCAGAGATGTTTGCAGTGGTTACCTTTGTCGAGAAATGCAGGGCATACCTAGGCAGCGAGCCGTTCAAGTTACGAGTCGACAACAGGGCACTTAGCTGGTTGAAAACGTACACAATGGATCAAAGCTACATAGGGAGATGGATAGTTCGCCTGGATGAATGCAACATGATTATTGAGCATAGGACGAGAGACACACAACAAAATGCCGATAGCGTGAGTAAGAAGACGGAGTTCTACGAGAGACAGGAACAGAGGGAGGCGGATAGGTCAGAAATCAAAGATGGCTTCTCCTTCAAGGATAAGGAAACGTATGATAGTTTTCCACTCACGAGATAAGTCTGGCAAACCCATAGAAGATCACCCCGAACTACCGAAGGAACGCCGGGAGAAAAAAATCTTGAAAAAGACCCGAGAGATGCCAATGGGGATAAGGCTCAAGTCAAAAATTGTGAAGGAGACACTCAAGGCAAAAGGCTATGATCCCAACCAAGTAGAAACGGGAAGAGCAGAGATAAATGGAGACTTGAGGAGATTACTCCAGAAACTGGCAGACTATAAACCTGTGGTACAAGAGAAGGGTGAAGAAGAACCAGAGGTCACGATATTGAGAAGAAATGAGGCGGATGGCAGCGAGGACTCCTCGAAAGAAAGGAAACCTGATGGAAAATAAGTCGTCCAGTCATTGGTTGAGAGGATCCCCGAGGACATACTTGAGCGGACTATGGTCAGGAAGAAGAAGGTAGCTTTCAAGTAGGAGGCTGAACACCTGGGACTGAGTCGAGAGTCCGGGGAGAGGGACAATGCAGAGGAAGATGCTGAAGAAGAAAATTTGTCCGGGGAGTGTGAAGAATGGGATGAAGACTCAGAGAAAAGCAACGATGATCAAGATAGTCTATGCATGATACTGGTAGAAGAGACGAAGAGGCACCGAGATAGGGAACTACAAAAGGATCCCTCCTCAGGAACGTACAATTTGGATCAGCAGGAGGTGTGCGGAGGTGAACAACTTGAAAGAATTGCAGTATCAAGGAAACCGTTCAGGGAGCTATCATGCAACTCGAATGTCAGAATAAACCTGGTGCCAGACGATGACAGGAAGATCTTGAGGAGGATAGTTGAGCTGAAAGATGACATCCACAGTCTCGGAGAAATGAATGGTCAAATAATGGCACTAAAGGAGCACGTCAAGGCGAGATATAGGCTGTCGGATCTGATAAGAGCCCAGAAGAATGACAAGATGACAAGCAACCTCTCCAAATGGATCCGGACGAGAGCCAAGGAGAAAGGAGACCTGGAAGAAGATAGCTACAAGATCTTGAGCCAGTTCTACAAGGAGAGGAAAGATTTGCTCTATCACACAGCTGATGGGGTGGTAGCAAGCTGGAGAAAAGATGAAAAAAAGATACTACCCGAGCATAACCTCATCATACTACCACAGTTGTACGAGACGGAGGTGTTATTCAAATTGCACGATCAAATGGGACATCAGGGGATAGACAAAGTGCAACAGAGAATACTACACAGGTTTGATTGGCCGGGATTTAGAAAGACCTGCGAGAGATGGGTGAACGCATGTCTGACATGTCTACAGGTGAAAGACCCACGGAAGATGAAATTCCCACTCAAGTCCGTTGAGAGCTCGGAATTCAACGAGGTTTTGCAGATAGACCATCAGAAGATCTGCATGACAGAGTCGGGTTATAACCAGATACTGGTCATAATAGACCACTTTACAAAGTTGGCGGAAGCAGTGCCCTGTCAAACAGCCTCAGCGGAGGAGACTTGTGACCACTTGATAACACATTGGATATCACGATTTGTTTGTCCGATGACATTTCAATCGGACAATGGGAAGACCTTCGTGGGTGACCTGACAAAAGAATTGATGAAGAGGGCACACATTGCTCAAGCGCACTCGACGACTTACCATCCTCATACTAACGGGTTAGTGGAGAGACAGAGCAGGACGTTGGTGAACATGCTGAGGGTATATTGCTCGAGATACATGACAGACTGGGATAAGTATGTACCGCAAATGGTGGGGGCGTACAACAGCACGCAACACTCGACGACATGAATCAGTCCCTTCATGATGTTAACGGGCAGAGAGAGAGAGCAATGCCCCTAACGTTCTTTTATCCAGAATACGAAGGGAAAAAGACGTCGCCTCAAGCTTATGTGAAGGAAGCAATCACGAGACAACAGGAACTAAACGAGCTCTGCAGGAGGAACAGGGCGCAAGCGCAAATGAGGCAGCGGAAGAAATATGATGAAAAGATACTTCAAGCTAAACCGTATGCAGTGGGCCAATACGTCTGGGTGTTCCAGAATGTCATACCTCCCAAGGGGACGAAAAAACAACTCAAGAAGTGGAGAGGACCATTCATGATCACGGAAGTACACCAGCAGGGACGGTTCTACCGCTTGAGTACGGGGCGAGCAGCGCATTATGAAAACCTGAAGACTCATGCCCCATCTCCGGAGGACTGGTGCGTACCGCAGAATAAGGAGGGACTAGAGTACCTGTTGGTAGAGCCAGCATGCGAAGTGAACGAAAAAGGCACCAGAGAAAAGAATGATGGCAACGAGGACGTGAGCATGGACGATAACGAAAAAATAGAAGCAGGCTCAGATGCGGAATCCTTTGCGGAAGAAGACTGGAACGATCCGGAGCAGGACGAAGTGCCAAAGTGGACGGAACCAGATTTGCCGATAACAGCAGGAACCAGGAGTGGTAATCGCAAACGGACAGGCATGAGGTACAATAGGTACGGGGATGACGTCATGATTGACAAGATACAGCCTGATGAATTAAGCGAAGAGTTACTGAGTGTGGGCGAATTGGTGGCAGACGATGAATGGCAAATCATCAACGACAGCAAACATTACCCGCAGGAAGACTACTCCACACAGGAGACTACTTCAGAACAAGAAACAGAAAGGTGGGAAAACACAGACTTGAGAATACTAGAGTGGATGTGCGATGTCAAGAGCAAAGGAGATGAAGATCAAAGCATCCAGCAGGTCGCCGTGTCAGCAGAAAAACACGTGAAAACGAAAGATCCCCTCTTCGGTTGGACAGCAACCGACAGGCCGCTCGAGATACCGCCAGACAATTTAGAACCAGCATCATCGACGGGGACGTCGATAAATAATTTTGTCCGGGGAGTGGGGGTAGGACTTACCCACACCAAAAATTTGATGATAAAGAAACTCAGAGAAGTGAGAGAGACCAGCGGGCTGGAACTGGATGAGAAAGAGGCCGAGCCTACCATAGGACGAAACTTCAAAACAAAATTTGATATACTCAATGAATACTAGGAGAACATCATGATGACGAACAGCGACTTCATTTTATCAGACAGGACTAGCTTGATCTGTATAACGGCGGACATGAGCTTCAAATCGAGGCTAGAGGCCGACTTCAAGAGAGAATATCAGAACAGGGAGTTTCTATTTACACAGAGACCGGGGCTGGAAGGAATGGCTGCGCTTCCCCCATCAGTTTCACAAGTCCCAGGTAAATACCTGTGCTTCCTGGTAACGAGGATCAATGAAAGGAATACGATAGATCCTGAGCACGTGATGTTGGCACTAACGAGGCTGAGAGACTTCATGGTTGAAAGAGGGATAATGGAGGTCTCTATGCCTGTTTATGATCCACACAGGGGCAAGTTGAGCCCAAGGGAGTTTTATGCCATCCTACATGTGGTCTTCGCAGAAACGGAGATAATGGTACACCTACACAAGAAATACTACTTGAGTATCGCCTGAGTCCCGGGCGGACAATGGAGGTCTTGAGTTAAGGTACACGGGGATCTCGAGTTAGTTACATGGGGATCTCGAAGCAGGTAGATGGATTTTAACGCAATTGGCATGACAATTAAAATTTAAAGAGTTGACGGTCCTAAAACATTAAAGGAATCTGCATGCTCTTGAAATGTCCAATTGAACTATTTTAGTGAAATAAATGGAGGGATAATGTTTTAACCACAATAATGGGTGGGGGGGTTTAGGTTAGGAACAGAGCATCTTAGTCTAAAAATGGATTCTATTTTCAGATTGATTTGTAAAATTGAATTGACGACCTAGCCGCACTCATTTGAAAAGAAAAAGAAGGTCTTGAACAAGTTCACGATCAGCAACATTCGAAGGGAGACATTTCTCAAGTTCTCAAGTTGATTGGTAAGGTGATTCTCAAGTTGATTGGTAAGGTGATTCTCAAGTTGGTTGACGAGGTAAAGTAGTTCTCAAGTTGATTGACAAGGTAAGATCATCTAGAGGTTGTGACAATGGCAGATCGCTTTTGGAAATCTATGCCGGCAGCGCTCAAGAGACCTACGCTCGATGAGCTATACAAACGCTTGAGGGATCTGGACTACACCCAAGTCGATGAGAGGATGGCAGTGATGTTGAACGCCATCCTGCAGTTGGAAGCGCAGGATGAATGCAGGGAGTCAGCGACAGAAGCTGTTTTGATTGTTGGCTACACGACAGAAGGGATATCCAATCAAGAGCAGACCAGATGGTTGTCCTGGAATGTGGATGGAGGCGTGAGGGGATTCGACTTGGCGAGAAATCCTGGCTTGAGCAACAACACAGAATACGGCGCGGGAGAATTCCCACTACCAACCAGACCACCGGCAAGGTTTGCGGGCCAGTCTACGAGTAAACCACTTTCTATGATACGGTCACAACAGACGGAGGAAGTATATCCGGACCTCAGTAATCTGAAGAGGGAACTGGACAGGGCGCAGAGGGAGAGAGACAAGGCGAATCTTGACCGGGATGGTGCGAAGCGGGACCAGGCAAACCTGGAGAGAGATCAAGCGGTCCTCGATAGGGATCAGGCGAGGCGTGATCTTAGTATGATGAGAGCAGAGTACCAACAAGAGCAGAAGGTACGCGGGAATGAGGCGAATAGTGAGCAGTTCAAGTCTGAACTCGAAAAGATCCAGCGGCGACAACGAGAGTTCGCGAGACAAAAGGAAAAGGGATCCAGGTCCACAGAACGAGCCGCTGCAGTGTCAAGGCCAGAGTCGCGGATGGAGGTGGATGAACTTCCTAGGTCCAGTGGGCGATTCAACTTGGACCGAGCGGCTCAGGAGCACATCAACGAGGGACTGGAAGTATGGATACCACCCGAGCCGGTGTCCTCCGTGCGTAGTTTGGAGGTGCCACCGATACGCCCACTGATGGACGTAGCGCTGCCGGGATATACCCCGAGTTCAACACCGAGCAGCAGCCAAGTTAGCGGGAGTTCATCACGTCTTAAGGAATTACACGATAGGCTGCAACTGGGGACCCGTGACGACTCAACAAGAGTGGAGCGACCCCCTACTTGGAGAGACCAACCAGTCAGGAGCGTGGTGATCGCAAGCTATAAAAATAATACAGACGGCAGATACCACAGACACAACCGTATGGATTGGACCACGGAACAGAGGGCGAGAAGGGATTGTTTCCACGACGCGTCATGGGCTGAGTACTACGCACAGCCGAGAATACCGGAGGGTGCGATCCATCTAATCATATAGGACAGCCTGATACGAGTGCTGACCCGGATCCAGTCGCATTGGCAGACTGGAGTCTTGAGCTTTTCTGGAGCCGCAACACCCCAGATATTGGCATCGCTTGAGATGTTAGACATGGTGAAAATGTACACGGTCACTCTGATGATGGGGACCAATGACGTGTGCAGAGGTGAATCGAGGAAAATAATGAGGCTACGCGAGAAGATGAGCTGCATCCTTGAGGAGTTGAGGATTCAGATGGATCGTGCTATGCTCACGATTTGCACCGACCCTTACAACATGAAGACCGATCAGCGTGCGATGGAAATGAACGAGAAGGTGCGCAATATCAACGAAATAATCAGGCAGATACAGCAGAGGATCGTACTCCCTGTTAGGTTGTTGGATGTGGCAGACATGATGGAGCAATCCTCCCCAGATGACGCGTCTTCGGATGGAATCCATTTTGATAGGCCTAAAGGTGTGGAATGGCTAAATGGCGTCTTCCAGAAACACATAAATACACTGGAAGCGGATCTGCTGGAATTAGGCCAATTCACCTTCGGTCCATCCCCTGTGCCCCCTTTCTTTGCCACAAGATCCCTGTCCAATCGCCTGTGAGTGAGACTCGATTCGAGAGACAGCTCAAGGACTAGCCGGACCAGGCTACCGGGATCCACACCGATGGAGGCCGAAGATGTAGAATCGTCCAATACCCAAATTTCGGTGGTATCCTCGGTGGTGGTGGTGGATCTCAAGAGGGTGGAAAAACAAACGGAGACGAGCCGGACACGATATCTTGAGAGGATAAAGGAATTGGACCTAGAAGATCTGGAATGCAGACAAGAGTTGGCGGAGACCCTTGGGCTCAAGCACGTGTCACATGAGGACTTAAGTCGACACCCTTGTGTGGATTGGTTGAAGGCCCATGAAGCACACTTCTCGAGAGCGAGTATGATGGAGACGGCGGACTTGACCGGGATTCCTCTGAAATCAGTAGTGGGACCAATCAACTATAGGCCACTCAAGCAGTTGGGGAGTCCAGGGCTCATCATAGAACCCCCCAAACACCGAACGAGCGTAGCGAGAATCAGACTGGACACTCCTGCACAGCTGAGAGTAGTAGACAAGTTACTGGAGCCGAAAGGCATGGGACTCCCAGATGCTGCCTACGAAGGCAAGAAACTAGCGAACGATTCAAGATACGGAAGACCCTGTGGGAAAGCGCAGTTGGCCAAGACCTTGGCGGTGTACGATCAATCGGATCCAGGAGCCGCAAGAGTAGTCATCGTCGCGGGCTCTGATTTCGAGGGGACGTCTCCGAAGCTGTTTTGGCCAGAGACTCTAGTGTACCTGCTGCCTGGTGCGGAAATGAACCAGATGCTGACACTGGTGATGGCTATCAAATCAGAAATGCCTTGCGAACCGGAGCTGCTGCTGTTTGCTGGAATGAATGATCACTTGCATGCGGCGGGGCTTCTGGAGCATCTGAAAAGTGATGCACCGGCGCTCAAGAAGGTCTGGGAAGCTTTCCAGGCATTGTTTGCGGCGATGAATGAGGTGCAAGAGAATGCGACTACTCGATTCGGAGCCAAGACAAAAGTAGCGTTTAAAACGTCACCGGGCTACGCAAGCATGCCTCCGGCTTTGCAATTTGTGTACGCTATCTTGATCCTCATAGCGGAGGGGAACGAGTGGCGGGCGTTGATGGCAGCCCCTAATTGAGAGCTGGAACCTACGAACTTGAGACTTCTGAAGTCGGAATTGGCAGCGGCATGGGCGGACGTATCTCATGCCTTGAGGGGATTCTACGAATTGGCATACATCCTCATTGCGTTGGACGAGGTCCTATTACTTGAGATTTCGAATTTTGCTCGACAATTGAAGTTTAGTCCGGACATAAGGGTTGATCACCCAATAATAAGCCACCTAACAGCCAGCCTGTGGTTCCGAGGTATGGATCTGACGATCACAAGCTCCACCAGTAAGGCGAGGGGACAAAGCAAGGAAAGGAGAAACGTGGCTGGAGCCGAGAAGCAATTAGAAGCGATGACGGTGGGGAGATTCGTCACAGCGGTGAACGAGGTCACCATCGGAGGGTTCTGGAGAGAGCATGCCAAAGACGAGCTGAGAACGAGGAAAGATCACAAAATCCTGAGATTCTTGAGTCCTTGTTGGGAGAAGAAATACATGGCTAAAGTGTTCTACGCAAAGGACACCATCTTCGAAGCCTTTGTGCAAGAGCAATTGAATATGCCTATAAATCTCTTGTTGGCTTTGTACTTGGTTTATCCCAGGTACCTGTTTAACATAGGTCCAGCATACATGTTCAGCAGTGGAGTAGAGACGCTTCGGATTGACGGGTACCTGACGCTAGTGCTCTTGACTCATAATGAAGTGGTGGCATTTCATCGGTTGATGAAATATGGGGAGCCCCTGTCGATGGGGAAAACACACCCAAGTGTCGACACCTACTCCTACAAGTGCGCTGCCGGACTGAAGACGTTGCTGGTGGAGTATCTTCTGATGCAGAACCGACACTTGACTAGCGAAGAGAACGGAACCCCAAGACAAGAGATGAATGGAAAGAGGCGAATGGTGGTATCCCTCTGCTGACTGACCTGTGCTTGGCCATGAGATCTGATCCATTGGGAGTAATCAGGAGGCTTGAGGAGGTCGTAACCTGTATCCTCTCGTGGCGGCATATCGCAATTCAGTGGTGCACGTGAGCCTCATAAGCGTATTAGATGGGACGGCGTTGAATTGGTGCCGACAAGAGGTGCTGAGGGCACGGATGAGTGACACAGTGCTCTTCGGGAAGATAAAAGATCCCGAGTTAATAGTGTTTAATTTCCGGGGGCAGCTACAATGCAGAATGGGGGAAGCGTGAAGGTCCCATTGAAACTTACCCCAAGTTTTGGATTTTGAATCCTTTAACAGCAGATAGGAGAGAAATTTTGAGAATCCCGGCGTGGAAGGGGAGCTTCGAGTTGGTGAAAAAGGAGCTAGAAATGACACTGGAGAAAGAGATTTTGCCCACCGTCGTCCCCGAGTTCCCGACAGTCAGGAGAATGACCCAGGGGATGAATAGCCCTCTGGTAGTCCCGTCCTTGGACGCAGGAGCTGCAGTGGAAACGCAGCAGAGGGAGTTCACCGATGGCTGGGATCCCGTGTTTCGGATATACAGCAGCAGTTTTTTTCCACACGTGCGACATCAAAATAAACTCGTGGACAACACAAGCAAAAAAGATGAGGGGCTCAATTCCTCCAAAGTTTGAGGTTCGGGACATCTTGAGAACGCTCGATCAAGCGGATCTGGAGAACATGCTTGCGGTTTGGGACGATGGAAGAATGATTGTGGAGGAAGGACACATAGCCTTGAAAGATAAAATGAAGTTCGCCACGAGAAAGTACCGGGCGCCCTACGGACTAGAGCAAGTGGAAATGAAGCAAGCAGAGAAAGATCTGGACGCAGCGGGCTCCTTGTATGTAGCCCTGACGGAATACAAAAAGCAGGACCCAGCTACACCCTCACCCCTGTCAGTGGGCACCCCTGGAGATAAGAGAAGCAGTCCCGTGGAGACGAGGTTTAGAGACGTGCTTGAGAGAAGGCGAGCTGAGTCAGAAGGGGAGAGCATGGATGAGACTCTCAGTGAAGCAGGAGAAGAGATGGAGGTGGGGAATACACCGAGCCAAAACCAGCGGAGAAGGTTTTTACCACTCAGGAACTTCTGCAAGACTTGCGTGAAGACGATTGGGCGAACACGGCCACTCCACCCGTGACGTCATCCCCTCGCAAGAACCTGGAGCTACCCTTGAGCAGCGAGACCTCTAATATGGGGATGATTCTATTGAATGCCAAAGAGAGTAAGAAGAATGCCTTCGAGGGCAATAAATGGATGTTCTTGAGTACGCTGGATGAGAAGATGTGGCTTGAATTTTTGAGTGAATTTAACCAGAGAGCAGGGACCGAAGCTACACTGGAGAGTTTCAAAGAAGAACTGTGGGGTGAAGTTCGGGGAACCAGTTCTGATGGGCACCGGGACTGGATGAGAAGGCGAGAAAGGAATTGTTGGATAAGATGATCAAGCTGCGAGAAACAGAGCAGAAAACCAAAGATGATGAATGTAAAGACAGCTCTACTCTGAAACAAAATTGACGATAAAATGATTAAAGTTAAAGGGGAGGATAAGCTTAAGACTAGTAATATGATTAAAGATATTAATATCCTTAAGGCTCCAGAAGGGGGAGGCAAAAGTCGGAAGGGTTGGACCGGGACAAAGAATTCGAATCAGTGATGATAGTGACGACGCCCCCAAGTAAAGGTGTGAAGTCTCGAAAGAGGAAAAGGGAAGTAGAGGAGTTGAGTAGCCCGTTGGCGGATGCTGTCTCTGAGAAAAATTTGAGGGAGACTGCTTTCATGATTCTAGCGCTATGGAAGACTGCGGCCTACAAGAGTAGCTCCGAACCAAAGAGGCTAGCCGAAGTGGTGAAAGAGATAGAGGTCTCGACAAGTCTGGCAACGGAAGAAGATTTCAAAGCTCAGAAGGCAAGCTCGAAAAAGGGTTCGACGAATGGACAAACATGGGAAGATGTTGGCAAAGAATGGATCTCGAGCGAGCATCAGGTTATCGGCAAACAAGTGACCAGCGACCCTCTTGAGAAGAATGCGACAAGAAATACGGCTCGACCTTGGTGATCGACCTTGGTGACCCTGGAGACAATGAAGGAATTGGAGGACTGTCTGAAAAAGCTCGATCGTGGAGTGTCCCGCAAGCGTCGCAATTGGGCTACCCAACAAAAAGCCGAGGTTAACAAATTAGAATTGGGAAGTCAGCTGAAGCGAACTTGGCAGAGCTTGTTGCGGGATTACTTCGAGGAAGCGATGAGAACACCTTCGTCCGCATTGCCATTGATGGCAAAGCTCTTCGTTAGAACACCGGGGCAGCTGACGTTCGCGTGGAGCCTAGTGGGAAAAGAATTGAAGGTATTGACCTCACACGATAAATTGAAGTTGGGCAACAAAAGTCCAGAAGTTTACCAGATGCTGGTACAGCATATCGCCAGGTTTCCGGTTTGAGTCTTGAAGGAAAGATGCCACTTGTTTCTTGAGGTGGATAATGTCCGTAATGATCAATAGTACTGTCCAAGCGTGTCATCAGAAGGCCATGGGGGAGCAAAACTATGGAGAGGAGAGTCTCCACCGTCATACTGAACGTGTACCAGAGTACTGGGATCGAAAAGGAAGATGACTCGAGGCAATCCCTAGAGAATCATGTGAAACTTGATGAAATACGGAGATTCTAAAACAAGAAATTCGAAGAGAGGCATGATGTGCATCGTAACTTGGCCTCGGCTGAGGATTACTCGAGACCCAACAAACGGGGAGAGTACCAATTTGTATCTGGAGTAATGGGATAGCATACAACCCTTTCTTGGATTCAGAGGCCGGGAGCGCTCACAGGAATTACAAAGTGACGGAGCTGTTGAAGTTTTGGACAGAGAAGATAATCGAAATTGATTCAAGGGAAAGGGAGAAACCGAGCCTGGGCCTGCTACTTGAGACGACGCTCAAGGTAATAACCGTGCCGCGCTCGAACAAGAGAGTGGAATTGAAAATGGGGAATGGAAATGGCATGATGACTACGATTTTGGGAACAGTTTGGAAGTTGCTGAGACCCTCGTGGTGCCCACATCCCCATGCAAGCTTGATTGAAGAAGTCACGGAACGAGTGAGGCTAACACCGACAAAAGATGAAGACTTGGGAACTTTGGATGTGATACACAAACTGAGCCTACCACAGAGTAAAGAATCGGGCGAGACAATGAGTAAGCTAGGATCAGTAAAGAAGTTGGAACCCGGTAGCTGTCTTGACTTGACATGCGGAGGCGGAGAGCACACCTGTGATGGACGATCATGTGTCAGAATACAACCTTTCCAGAGAGAATACCTAATCGCTTGGTTTGGCGACATAACAGAAAGAGATAAGAGCGAAGTGCAGATAGTGGCTGAGTGCTATAAAAACAATACAGTGAATATAACAATGGCGCTGGGGCTTTTCTCAAGGATGTACAGTTTGCAATCACTGGAGATGCTGGAGTCTGAGCACCATTTGGTGACAGCGTTGAGCGTGGAGTCGTGGCCTGGGGCGTTGAAAACCACCCAGAAAGACATCAGAGGGTGGAAGATTGGTCTTGAGGCGGAAATGGGACTTCCATTGAGCGAGGCTTACGGTCTGCCAGTAAATGCAAAATCCTTGGTGGGATCAGTAATGGCCAACCTATGTGGGAGCCACTATCCATTACACATGGCGGTGGTGGAGGTATCCAGCCAAAGGATACTAGTGGACAAGGCCTTCTCGGTACCCAAGTGCGTACGACTGGCTCGAATGTCGCATCATTCACATGAGCTGTTGAAGAACATCCTGGAAGGCGAAAACACGAGTGACTTCGAGAGACAGAATACCACCGGGAAGCCGATGAACTGTGTCCCAGCACAGGAGGAAAATGATACAGCACACGAGAAGATGATGGAATTGGAACCTCTGCTGGAAGTTTCGGGAGAACGCAATCTCCGAAGCATCGATAATACACATGGGGAATGTCCATGCCATTGCTTGGCACAGACAGTGTGGTACTCGGATCACTCAAACCTCTGTTTAGTGTGGGACGTGGAACAAGTTCGGTCAATCGGATTACCCGATCATCGGCAGAAGGAGACCATCTTGGTAGTGAGTACCATGTTGGCGTTGCGATGCATCGAGGAGAATGTGACGAAATATCGGGAGTCGAACACACCAACGGCGGAATCGATATACGCTATTGATTATAGCAGGAGACTTGAGTTGTTTGAGACGGCGTGCAAATTATCCGCCATACCTATGGAGGTCAGGCACGTATGGAGCCACATAAGATTCGTCCCGTGGTTTCGAGCGACATTGACATCTTAGTTGTATATGGTGACGAAAGACCACATGAAAAAACATAGTAAAGAATATCGTTAGTTCCTGGCAGAGATAGTACTGGAAGCCTTCAAAATACCTTTGCTAGCCCATCGAAATGCGATCACGACAGGTTGGAAAAGAGTCGGTAGGCTGTCTAGAGATAATACCAAAGCGAGAGAATTGATACTGGAGGAGGACTTAGGGAAGAACGTGAGCTTGAGCCTGCACAATTCCTTTTGCTTGAACAGGGAATCGAAAGTGAAAGGTTTACCAAATCAGGCGAAGAGGTTGCGAGAGCAGAGGGAGTGGATGCGTTCCTTCGAACAATTAAAAGCGTGGGAAGAGATCGTAATCAGCTCCGATGATGAGGAAGCGCTGCTAAGGCGGATCACGGTGTCAAACTCATCAGGGCCCAGCACCTCAAAGGCTAGAAATACGAAATGAGCAGGGGGCTCAATGTGGGTTTTTTGAGTCTTGAGAGGGAAGGAAAGGGGCTCGAGTGTGAGCTCGGATAAAGTCTGAGGTCACGAAAAAGAAATTTTAACGAAACGAAATATTGTTATTAAAATGCTATTATTTTTATGTAAATCAAAATTATGCATGACAATTTTCCGATTGGATAGGACAAGAGAAATTTTAATCATTAGCTTCAAAAGCGGAGAATTAAGTTACAGGTATATGAAAATTTGATTGCTGTTCAGCGATAATGTGACAATTTATATGGTTGTGAATTTTGGGGTGTAGATAAAGTTAAAATATGCAGCAAACTTCTGTAAATGACCACTGGCACTGTACCTTGAGCATTACTCAGCATTCTGGAGATTCACTGGCAGACGGCAACACGCGATGAGGACATCGATCTTGAGTCCAGGGAGTATGTGCCAGTCGGTCATATTTGGAAGTTTGACCTTGAGAAATACGAACAACGTAATTTTGGGGTGAGGTGTTATTTTTCAAAAATTCGAATTGAGCCTGTCATGCTCAACTTTCTCGCGATAACTGAAAATCTCAGAAATGCAAAAAGATCAGAACAAACAAATTACAATCGCGGGAAATTAGTTGAAAAAATCAGCAGGAAATTGCTATTCGCAATTTCCAAACATAAAAATTACACGAGAGTAGAGCTGTCCTATCCTTAAATAGGAAACAGAACGATTGCGAAAGAAGAATACATTTATTCGAAGTGGACCAGAGTGAACCTTCGGTGGAAAGGTGGACAACCGAAGTCTTCCAATGGTCCAAACCAAAATTTTAATTCTCGAGCGAAAACTCATTTCCTTTGTTGGAATTTATTAATAGCAAACTTCTTAAGTTATTACATGTATGCTAGAGTCGCTAGTTAATTTAGTTACTGCAATTCTCGAGTGTGCTGGTATGTGAGTACCCAATTTAGTTTTCTTGAGTGTGTTTTATAATTGTTATGTTGAGGTAAGGAGAGTTTTAAGTTGATCCATCTGAAATGGATCAAAGTTCCACTGTCTAAAAAAAAGTAACTGCACGGACTGTTCCGACCTTTTTTTTAACGGCGTTCGCGTATTTTGGGTATTTTGAGACCTAAGTATGTGGACGTTCTTATTTTCTAGAGTGTGGGGTATATTTTGATAGTGGCTTTTAAGCTGTAACGAGGGTTTTAATCTCATGTCGCAAGTGAACCGTATTGGCTCTGACCGTTCGAGGTAGAAAAACACAAAAGATAGTGTCCCTGACTCTTGAGCCAATGGTTATAGGGCCTAATTTCTTTAACCTCATATGTGACTTTAGTAGGCGACTGTTACATAGAGTAATAACGACGTTTTTACTGGAAGAGCGCGGAATCGGAGGCTCGGCCCCCAGAGACTGTCATATGGTGAAAGACTAGAGCAAACTAGCGTTTTTGCTACTCTGATGTCCTAAGCATTTGAATTAACACCGGTATTATTTGTTATTTTAGAGTATGAGTAGCTAGGAAGAGGAAAGGGTCAATCCATCTCCAATGGATTTAGTATAGAGCTGAACCAAAAACATAGTAAAATAGGATATTCGAGCCGTGTTTTTAATGATAGTCATGTAGTCTGGGGATCCGAGAACCAGCTATGTGATTATCTTCGCATGTAAACGGAAATTGAATAAAAGTAGTTTGACTGATGGCCTAAAAGTGGTAACTTTTTACTTAGCCCTAAACAGACCAGAAAATCAACTGGCTAGGTCGAGACGGTGAAAAACGAGTAGAATTTAGGTGACTGACGCCGGCCAGTCGTCTATAGGTACTTTTTCTACGCTCCGTCACTGTGTAGTAATTGTGCGAATGTTACATAGACGTTTTTATGGCGCTCCTGGGTGGGCCTGTCAAAGGCATAAGACCATCATGATCAGCAAACGTTTCAGCAACGAAACCTCCGCTCCGGGCGTGTGCTCGCTTTAGAGGCCTTAATGTCCTTTATTGTACTAGGCGAAAGGTACTGACCCTCCGCCTGGTACTATTTAGCTTTGTAACTTAGTTAAGACCAAAAATTCCGGGGGCCAGAGAGTTATGTGTGAAAACATAAGCCTGCTTATGCCAAGGTTGTTTGACCAAAAATAATTAAAGAGAAAGCGTAAAACCAAAAAAAAACAGCATATAACCAAGAAAAAGCCAAAACAAAATTTACTTGAAAACAGAAAAGTACAAAATTTAGTTTAAAAAATCCAAAAAGACCAAAAACAGTAAAAAATGTAAAATGACAGTTTATGTATTATTTCCGGATGGGATGTGATCCGACATTCCTATTGTTGTTGTTTCAGATTGATTTATATCACTTCTGATCGAGAGATCGAGTGTTTTGTTGGTAGGTTGGGTACCCTCCTTTGAGTGTAGTTTGAGTGTTTAAGCACGTTAACGGTAATATTGACGGTGACAGGAGGGTAGAGTGGCAAGCTGACAGACGTGTTCCAGACTCAACAGAGGGCATCAGGGACAACATTCACAACGACTGTAGGGTATAGTTGATACAATTTAAGTATCTTTCGGGAACTATTTCATTAAAACTTAAGTGGTGGGGGACACAATTGGATCGGTCCGATTGCCCTCCATCGATTGCGAATTTTCGAGTTAAGGGTTTTAATTCGGATATTTTGGTCAAAAGTAGGGTAAAGTAATATTGATTAACGACTACTACTAGGTTAATATCTTTATTAAAAAATTACCTATCTCCCATTTTGACCCGAGAAACACCCCAGTTTTGTCGAAAAATACTGATTTTCGACCAAACAGTTAAACCCCAAAATTTTGGATTTCCGAGCTTTTCTGAACAGCAAAAAGTTTTTGTACAGTGAGCTACTACGTAGTTCGATCCCCCTAACTAAAGAAACCGCGCGAAAAGAGACTTAGTAGAAGTTGACGAAAACAAAATTTTTCGATCAAAATTTTGATAATTTTCCGAATTTTATCAATTGTTTTGAGGATCAAGTTTTTGAGTTTTTAGATTTAGACCTTTTTATCCTATTGAGAAGGTTGACTGAGTCAGCCAACCCAGTTTTAAGTCAGCTAGACTGCAATCGGAGGCTCCAGAGCGGTGAAATTATCTGTTTTCGTGATTTTTGGTGAACCCTCCGAAGCAACCCTCCGGAGCCAGCTAAGCCCCTGAGCAACCCTCCCTAGTATGAGTTTTTTCACGCAACCCTCCCAAGACGTTAAATTGGCTTGTTTTGACACTTTCTCAGACTAGCAACCCTCATTAGTGAAGATTTGGAGGTACCCTCCGGGGCAGTTTGAACATTTTAAATATCCGTTTAAGGTCGGAATAGAAGGTCAACTACTGACGGGGTGAACATATTGGGAACTTAGGAGCCCAGATGACCCGAAAATTTGTGATCAACTTTGGATTCTCAATCGTTTTCATCAGAAGTACCCGAGCAAAATTTTTTTTTTGATTATTATTTTGGTTGTGTGGTTGCCTTGAGCTACTTAATAGGAAAGCTCGGGCAATCCGGGAACATATAAAAGAAGACATCAGTGAAAGTATTAGGCAAGGCACACTCATTTGAGAAGAAAAGTTGTTCCCTGGTCTCGTGCACTTGGAGCTGTTCGGGTGTGGGAGAGCGTTTTCATCGACTTTAGAAATTTTCGATCAGAGGTTGCCTTGAGCTACTTAGTAGGACAGCTCGGGCAATCGCAGGACACCTAAAAGAAGACCTCGGTGAGTGTGTTGGACAAAACACACTCACTTGAGAAGACAGTGTCCTGGGCTTTGTTCTTTTGGAGTGTTATAATCGAGGGAAGTCTTTTTCTTTAAGACTAAGTTTTAATTATCTGTTACTGAAACCATCACTGCTCTTTTATAAAATATTGTTTGATTGAAACGAGGCAGTGATTTGATACGTCTGTGACGGCAAAGTAATACTGAACAAAAAAGATCGCTGTCATCTATAGGATATTCTTATCTAGTTATCGATTGTGTTTTGTGTGTTAATGATAATATCCTTTAAAAAATTTGTGATGTGTTATACCAGGTAACTGAGGGGAGTTAGTAAAATATTAACACTAAGCAGGCCCTCTGTGTAACTTGAGCTGAGTCACTGATAAGATCTCTGAGAGATTTAAGGATATTTTGATATTTGAAAAGATAGAAGAACCCGGCTCAGGCAAGTATGTTCAAGAATTTTGCGGCACTTGTGCATTGTCGTCAGTTTGTATGAAAATTATTATTAATCACAAGAAATTCAGCGTAGAGACTCGTTAGGAGTAACAACTAAGATTCCCAGGCTGAGCTTGGGAACCACGAAAAAGTTCAAATCACGGCGTAGCCAATCCACGATTAGCAGCGTTTCCGACGTTTTCGCTGACGAAGCAACGACTAGAGGTCAAGCTGGTCTTTCAGTGAGCGGAACGAATGAAACTGAGAAGCGAGAAGAACCTCAATGGTGATGAAAGGCGAAGTGCTGAGGTCGGACCGGCGAGCGAGACACCAACGGACCCCGTCGAGGAAGGGGAGCAAACGCTGAACCGACCCGACTACCACCATCACGCGGACCTGGAAGAGCCAGGCGAAGATTTTGAACGGGAGGAAGTTCAAACAACGGAGAAGGCCTCGGAGCGTTCCGAGGTCGAAGCGCGAGAAGAACTGTTGTTCAAGGGAACGTCCAAATAGGAGACTAGAAATCATTCACATTTATTGTGACTGTTTCAATTTTGCTTTTCGATAGGGGATTTTGCCATCATTTAAGTAAGAAAAGGAGAAGAGAACTTGAAAATAAATCATAAGTCGAATCAGGAAAAATCACATTTTAACATGACAAATTTCAAGACTTCGCGTAAAAAAGGGAAAACCATTAACTGAGTGCAATGTCTAATCATTGTTTCAGTTAGTTGGTAGCATACACTACGCCTCAGACATCTTCTATTTTCTGAGTTCTTGGAGGAATATGAATGACTTCTTTCTTCCCAATGCGCTTTGCCTTTAAGTTTTTCAAGTACAGCGGAAACTTCCGTCGCAGCACGAAAACAACATTCGAGGCTTTAGTCGTCATATATTGATGTGAAGGAGGCTAGAATATTCTAGTAGAAAATTTTTAGAAAAACTTGAATTGCGACGTTACATTTCTGATAAAGACAGAGACGGCCATGTTTAGCCGGAAAATATAAAAAAACCACAACAGCAACCGACTTAGCGAGAGACAGACGGTCGAGAACGCCTCAAAAAACTGAATCTATCATCGCTGGAATACAGAAGGAAAATAGTGACAATGATAGAATTGTATAAAATCTGCTATGGTTTTTATGATAGGAATGCCACTGCGGGAATATTCGAGCGGAATGATAGGGATTCTAGAGGTAACGCATGTAAAGTAGTAGTACGTAAAGCAAATCTAGAAATGCGAAAAAATTTCTTCACGGTAAGAGCACCTGTCGACTGGAACAATCTCCACAGGAAACAGTGCAAAGCAAGACCATCGACGAATCCAAGTAGAAACTGGATAAACATTGGAAACCGATTGGAATTGACATATACGAATTCGAACGGATATAGGAAAGAACACTTGAAATGACCACAAGAGGCACTGCCTGATGATCATGAAAAACTTGACTTGACTTGACTTGACTTGAGAAAATTGATAGAAAAAAGCGAAGCCCCTTATCGTGACGATCGCGCACAATAAGACAACTAATTGAAGTCGATAGAAGGAAAGGAGGCTTCAGTGGGGCAGACTGAAGCAGCAGTAGCCTCCCGTGCCACGAAGTTAGAGTAATAACGACGTTATTACTGGAAGAGCGCGGAATCGGAGTCTCGACCCCCAGAGACTGTCATATTGTGAAAGACTAGAGTAAACAAACTTTTTAGCTACTCTGATGTCCTAAACATTTGAATCAACACCGGTATTAATTGTTATTTTAGAGTATGAGTAGCTAGTAAGAGGAAAAGGTCAATCCATCTCCAATGGATTTAGTATAGAACTGTCACCAAAAACATAGTAAAACAGAATCTTCGAGCCGTGTTTTTTAGGATAGTCTTGTAGTCTGGGAATCCGAGACCCAGCTATGTGATTATCTTCGCATGTAAACGGAAAATGAATAAAAGTCGTTTGACTGATGGCCTAAAAATGGTAACTTTTTACTTAGCCCTAAACAGACCAGAAAAACAACTGGCTAGGTCGACATGGTGAAAAACGAGTAGAATTTAGGTAACTGACGCCGGCCATATAACCAAGAAAAAGCCAAAAACAAATTTATTTGAAATCAGAAAAGTACAAAAAACAGTAAGAATCCAAAAAAAAAACAGTAAAAAATGTAAAATGACAGTTGTATTACTTCTGGATGGGATGTGATCTGACATTCCTATTGTTGTTGTTTCAGACTGATTTACATCATTTCTGATCGAGAGATCGAGTGCTTTGTTGGTAGGTTGGGTACCCTCCTATGAGTGTAGTTTGAGTGTTTAAGCACGTTAATGATAAAATTGACGGTGACAGGAGGGTAGAGTGGCAAGCTGACAGACGTGTTCCAGACTCAACAGAGGGCATCAGGGACAACATCCACAACGACTGTAGGGTATAGTTGTTACAATTTAAGTATCGTTCGGGTACTATTTCATTAAAACTTAAGTGGTGGGGTGCACAATTGGATCGGTCCGATTGCACCCTCCATCGATTGCGAATTTCCGAGTTAAGGGTTTTAATTCGGATACTTTGGTCAAAAGTAGGGTATAGTAATAATGATTAACGACTACTACTAGGTTATTTTCCTTATTAAAAATTACCTATCTCCCATTTTGACCCGAGAAACACCCAAATTTTGTCGAAAAATACTGATTTTCGACCAAACAGTTAACCCCCAAAATTTTGGATATCCGAGCTTTTCTGAACAGCAAAAAGCTTTTGTACAGTGAGCTACTACGTAGTTCAATCCCCCTAACTAAAGAAACCGCGCGAAAAGAGACTTAGTAGAAGTTGGCGAAAACAAAAATTTTTCGATCAAAATTTTGATAATTTTCCGAATTTGTCAACAGTTTTGAGGATCGAGTTTTTGAGTTTTCAGAGTTGGAGCGATAAAAATTTTGTTGGTTAGGAGCGTGCTAGCATAACGTGCTCAATTGATAGAGAGATTTTTGATTCCGAATAGCTCCGTGGAAAGAGCTAAGGACTTAAAGATAGTAAAAGGAAGGAAACGGAGGGTCCAAATCTGATTGTTTTTGGCCAAACTTATGCTTCCAAACCAATTTTGATCCGGTTTTTGCGTTATTCCAGTGCCGTACAGGGCTACTACGCTCGTTTTAAGTAATTTTAGGCACCTCCGGTAAGAATTGCTGAAAAAGTCTCTGAGAACCTATATAGGTGGTGAAAGAAGGCCAACTTAATGAACGCGTTTTTGGTGATTTCTCAAAGACAAGCCAACCAATCGGAATAATTTTGGTACCATAAGTCGAAGTTTTTAACCATTTTTTTGAATTGCAACCGTTTTTAGGTTGATAACTTCAGGAGACATTTTTTTTTAGAATTTGATAGTTCGGAGGGTCCAATTTCTAGGGAACCCTCCGAGCTGCAGAAATTTTTATAAAATAACCTTTTTATCCTACTGAGAAGGTTGACCGAGTCAGCCAACCCAGTTTTAAGTCAGCTAGACTGCAATCGGAGGCTCCAGAGCGGTGAAATTATCTGTTTTCGTGATTTTTGGGAACCCTCCGAAGCAAACCTCCGGAGCCAGCTAAGCCCCTTAGCAACCCTCCTTAGTGAACATTTTTTCACGCAACCCTCCGAAGAAGTTAAAATAACCCCCAGAATGAATTTAGCTTGTTTTGACACTTTCTTAGACTAGTTGGAGACCCCTCTAAAGAAGACTTGAAAATTTAAAATTTTTGAAGGAACCCTCCGAAGCAACCCTTCGGAGCGTGTTAAGCCTCTTATTGACCCTCCTAAGTGTGGGAGAGCTTTTTCATAGACTTTAGAAATTTTCGATCAGAGGTTGCCTTGAGCTACTTAGTAGGACAGCTCGGGCAATCGCAGGACACCTAAAAGAAGACCTCGGTAAGTGTGCTGGACAAGACACACTCACTTGACAAGACAGTGTCCTGGGCTTTGTTCTTTTGGAGTGTTAAAATCGAGGGAAGTCTTTTTCTTTAAGACTAAGTTTTAATTATCTGTTATTGAAACCATCACTGCTCTTTTATAAAACATTGTTTGATTTTAAACGAGGCAGTCTTACATAATCAGAAGGTTAAAAGTATCATAATATCTGTGCCATTCCCCCGGATTGGCACAGCGGAACCTTCCGTCGCAGCACGAAAACAACATTAGAGGCTTTAGTCGTCATATATTGATGTGAAGGAGGCTAGAATATTCTAGTAGAAAATTTTTAGAAAAATTCGAATTGCGACGTTACATTTCTGAGAAACACACAAACGGCCATGTTTAGCCGGAAAATATAAAAAAACACAACAGCAACCGACTTAGCGAGAGACAGACGGTCGAGAACGCCTCAAAAAACTGAATCTATCATCGCTGTAATACAGAAGGAAAATAGTGACAATAATAGAATTGTATAAAATCTGCTGTGGTTTTTATGATAGGAATGCCACTGCGGGAATATTCGAGCGGAATGATAGGGATTCTAGAGGTAACGCATGTAAAGTAGTAGTACGTAAAGCAAATCTAGAAATGCGAAAAAATTTCTTCACGGTAAGACCACCTGTCGACTGGACTGGAACAATCTGCCACAGGAAACAGTGCAAAGCAAGACCATCGACGAATCCAAGTAGAAACTGGATAAACATTGGAAACCGATTGGAATTGACATATACGAATTCGAACGGATATAGGAAAGAACACTTGAAATGACCACAAGAGGCACTGCCTGATGATCATGAAAAACTTGACTTGACTTGACTTGAGAAAATTGGCAGAAAAAAGCGAAGTCCCTTATCGTGACGATCGCGCACGATAAGACAATTAATTGAAGTCGATAGAAGGAAAGGAGGCTTCAGTGGGGCAGACTGAAGCAGCAGTACCCTCCCGTGCCACGAAGTTAGAGTAATAACGACGTTTCTACTGGAAGAGCGCGGAATCGGAGTCTCGACCCCCAGAGACTGTCATATTGTGAAAGACTGGAGTAAACAAACTTTTTAGCTACTCTGATGTCCTATAAAACTTGAATCAACACCGGTATTAATTGTTATTTTAGAGTATGAGTGGCTAGGAAGAGGAAAAAGTCAATCCATCTCCAATGGATTTAGTATAGAACTGTCACCAAAAACATAGTAAAACAGAATCTTCGAGCCGTGTTTTTTAGGATAGTCTTGTAGTCTGGGAATCCGAGACCCAGCTATGTGATTATCTTCGCATGTAAACGGAAAATGAATAAAAGTCGTTTGACTGATGTCCTAAAAATGGTTACTTTTTACTTAGCCCTAAACAAACCAGAAAATCAACTGGCTATGTCGAGATGGTGAAAAACGAGTAGAATTTAGGTAACTGACGCCGGCCAGTTGTCTATAGGTACTTTTTCTACGCTCCGTCACTGTGTAGTAATTGTGCGAATGTTACATAGACGTTTTTATGGCGCTCCTGGGTGGGCCTGTCAAAGGCATAAGACCATCATGATCAGCAAACGTTTCAGCGACGAGACCTCCGCTCCGGGCGTATGCCCGAGTTAGAAGCCTTAATATCCTTTATTGTACTAGGCGGAAGGTACCGACCCTCCGCCTGGTACTATTTAGCTTTATAACTTAGTTAAGACCAAAAATTCCGGGGGCCGGAGGGTTAAGTGGGAAGTCACAAGACCGCTTATGCCAAGGTCCGTGGACCAAAAACAATTCAAGAGAAAGCGTAAAACCAATAAAAAATTGCATATAACCAAGAAAAAGCCAAAAAAATTTATTTGAAATCAGAAAAGTACAAAAAACAGTAAAAATCCAAAAAAAAACAGTAAAAAATGTGAAATGACAGTTTATGTATTATTTCCGGATTGGATGTGATCTGACATTCCTATTGTTGTTGTTTCAGATTGATTTATATCATTTCTGATTGAGAGATCGAGTGTTTTGTTGGTAGGTTGGGTACCCTCCTTTGAGGGTAGTTTGAGTGTTTAAGCAGGTTAATGATAATATTGACGGTGACAGGAGGGTAGAGTGGGAAGCTGACAGACGTGTTCCAGACTCAACAGAGGGCATCAGGGACAACATCCACAACGACTGTAGGGTATAGTTGATACAATTTAAGTATCGTTCGGGTACTATTTCATTAAAACTTAAGTGGTGGGGGGGGGCACAATTGGATCGGTTCGATTGCACCCTCCATCGATTGCGAATTTCCGAGTTAAGGGTTTTAATTCGGATATTTTGGTCAAAAGTAGGGTATAGTAATATTGATAAACGACTACTACAAGGTTAATATCCTTATTAAAAATTACCTATCTCCCATTTTGACCCGAGAAACACCCCAATTTTGTCATTTAACCCAAACAGTTAACCCCCAAAATTTTGGATATTCGAGCTTTTCCGAACAGCAAAAAGCTTTTGTACAGAGAACTACTACGTAGTTCAATCCCCCTAACTAAAGAAAACGAGCGAAAAGAGACTTCGATAAAAACCGCTTCGACAAAAATTTTGATAATTTTCCGAATTTCGAATTTTGTCAATTGTTTTGAGGATCAAGTTTTTCAGTTTTTAGAGTTGGAGCGATAAAAATTTTTGGGTTAGGACTGTGCTAGCATAATTTGCTCAATTGATAGAAAGATTTTTGATTCCGAATAGCTCCGTGGAAAGAGTAAAGGACTTAAAGATAGGAAAAGGAAGGAAACGGAGGGTCCAAATCTGATTGTTTTTGGCCAAACTTATGTTTCCAAACCAATTTTGATCCGGTTTTTGCGTTATTCCAGTGCCGTACAGGGCTACTACGCTCGTTTTAAGTATTTGTAGGCATCTCCGGTAAGAATTGCTGAAAAAGTCTCTGAGAACCTATATAGGTGGTGAAAGAAGGCCAACTTAACGAACGCGTTTTTGGTGATTTCTCAAAGACAAGCCAACCAATCGGAATAATTTTGATACCATAAGTCGGCGTTTTTAACCATTTTGCTGAATTGCAACCGTTTTTAGGTTGATAACTTCAGGAGACACTTTTTTTTAGAATTTGATAGTTCGGAGGGTCCAATTTCTAGGGAACCCTCCGAGCGGCAGAAATTTTTATAAAATAACCTTTTTATCCTACTGAGAAGGTTGACCGAGTCAGCCAACCCAGTTTTAAGTCAGCTAGACTGCAATCGGAGGCTCCAGAGCGGTGAAATTATCTGTTTTCGTGATTTTTGGGGAACCCTCCGAAGCAAACCTCCGGAGCCAGCTAAGCCCCTTAGCAACCCTCCTTAGTGAACATTTTTTCACGCAACCCTCCGAAGAAGTTAAAATAAACCCCAGAATGAATTTAGCTTGTTTTGACACTTTCTTAGACTAGTTGGAGACCCCTCTAAAGAAGAGTTGAAAATTTAAAATTTTGAAGGAACCCTCCGAAGCAACCCTCCGGAGCGTGTTAAGCCTCTTATTGACCCTCCGTAGTGTGGGAGAGCTTTTTCATAGACTTTAGAAATTTTCGATCAGAGGTTGCCTTGAGCTACTTAGTAGGAAAGCTCGGGAAATCGCAGGACACCTAAAAGAAGACCTCTGTAAGTGTGTTGGACAAGACACACTAACTTGAGAAGACAGTGTCCTGGGCTTTGTTCTTTTGGTGTGTTAAAATCGAGGGAAGTCTTTTTCTTTAAGACTAAGTTTTAATTATCTGTTATTGAAACCATCACTGCTCTTTTATAAAATATTGTTTGATTTTAAACGAGGCAGTGATTTGATACGTCTGTGACGGCAAAGTGATACTGAACAAAAAAGGTCACCTATAGGATATTCTTATCTAGTTATCGATTGTGTTTTGTGTGTTAATGATTATATCCTTTAAAAAATTTGTGATATTGTTATACCAGGTAACTGAGGGGAGTTAGTAAACTCTTAACACTAAGCACGCCCTCTGTGTAACTTGAGCTGAGTCACTGATAGGATCTCTGCGAGATTGAAAGGATATTTTGATATTTGAAAAGATAGAAGTACACGGCTCAGGCAAGTTTGTTCAAGAATTTTGCGGCACTTGTGCAATGTCGTCAATTTGTATGAAAATTATTATTAATCACAAAAAATTCAGCGTAGAGACTCGTTTGAAGTAACAACTAAGATTCCCAGGTTGAGCTTGCGTTTCCGACGTTTTCGCTGACGAAGCAACGACTAGAGGTCAAGCTGGTCTTTTAGTGAGCGGAACGAATGAAACTGAGAAGCGAGAACAACCTCAGTGGTGATGAAGGGCGAAGTGCTGAGACCGGACCGGCGAGCGAGATACAACGGACCCCTTCGAGGAGGGGGAGCAAACGCTGAACCGACCCGACTACCAATATCACGCGGACCTGGAATAGCCAGACGAAGATTTTGAACGGAAGGAAGTTCAAAGAACGGAGGAGGTCTCGCAGCGTTCCAAGGTTGAAGCGCGAGAATAACTTTTGTTCAAGGGAACGTCCAAATCGGAGACTAAGAGCAACATGTGGAGAAAGGAACAATCCTCTGTAGTCAAACAGGGCAAGAAGGGATGATCTCAAGCATAAACCCAAGGGAGGAGCAGCCGAACTCGAAAGCCAAGAAAAGCTTTAAGACTTTGTACGATGAACGCATGAAGTCGCTCCGGACTGAGGGATTGTCTGCCAGCTACTACCATCCGGGACTAGTGCATTCAGATGCGGACTTCACAGCGAGTCCGAGGCATGAGAAAAATTAAAAAAAAAACGTTGTCCAACTCGCCATCTAGGTCGAAGTCTGATGGGATAACGGTGGGAGCATCCTCGAACTTCGATAGGCTGATGATGTCGGTGGGCACACGGAAAGGCAGTGCGTCATCAAGCATTAGGCTACAACCTCAGTTGACCTCATCGTCTCTGGTTCTCAGCCCAGTGCTTTGGATGGCTGGCGACGTAAGGCACGTATCTGCCAATGTAATGACAGGCCTCGAAGAGCTGCGACGGGACATGACTAGGAGAATGGATCGAGTCGAAGAGAGGGCTCACCAAGGTCAAGAGAAGTTGCGAGATGAGCTAACGGATGTGAAGTCACAAGCGAGAACCGATCAGGCCCAATTGATTCGGAACACCGATCGCTGCCTATCGGTGCATAGCAACCCAGGAGTCAAAAGAAGGAGACATTAAGATGACGAGAGACATCAAGCGATTGTTGAACGATCATGACAATACCTGTGCTCATACGATGACTAGCCTGGAGAAATAATGCCAAATCTGACCTGATGATGCGGAAGCTAGACGAGATCTTAAACGGTAGCAATCGGGACAAGCGTCCTTCCCCAAGAGAGGACGCGCGCCAGGCGACTGTTGGAGACGGAGCCCGCAGCTATGCCGGGGCCCAGGAACAAATTTTGAGTCTAATCATAAGGATAGACCCAGGGCAGCCCCATCGAGGCCGGTTTGGACGAACCCAGTCCCACCGGAGGCGGATGCCACCTCGGGGACACGGTTGCCCACTATGCCACCAGTCGGATCATTGCCAGATCTGGTTACCGTCTCGCAGAACAGAACGATGTACGCCTCATTGTTTGAGACCTTGAATGGATCTCTTGAAACATTCATCACCAAACTCTCGAAGTCAACCGAGAAATGAGATAAGTCAAGACTGACACTCAAAAAGCCGAAGTCATACAAGGACGAATCAGATGGCTGTATCAATACCTGGATAGAGGAGATGAAAATACATTTTGAGGAAGAGAATCTCTCCAAGAAACAGGACAAGCAACCTAGAGGGCACTGCCATAATTTGTGTAATGGTGAAATGGAATAATGAACGAGACAGCGCTCGCAAGATATTCGACATCTTGCTGAATCGTTTCGGCTCTGATGTACAGGGGCATCAAGCTATGGTGAGATTTGAAAAGAGGCGTCAAAGTGATGACGAATCCATAGACAAGTTTTTGGATGACCTTGAGTTACTCAGAAGGAGGAGCAACCCCGAGGAGAGGATATCGGAGCGAAACTTGGCCATCGCCTCGAAGTTCATGGATGGAGTAAAAAGTGATGAGCTAAAAACCAAGTTGGCCACACACTTCACCCTATCGCTGGACCAGGTGCCCGCGCCCGATGAATTGCGTATGAAGTCGCGTGAGTACTTGCTCATAAAACCAAAGGCGCAAAATCGTTACAGCAATTACGGCAAATACAGCGGAACAAATACTGGCACGAACTCCAGTTGGTATAAACCTCGTGACGACATGGATAAGAGGAGGTCATGTGCGAATTGTGGTTCGATGGACCATCATGTTTCCGCTTTTTCTGCTTACAAACAAAACATGAAGGCAATAGGCTTTTTTCTTGACGACGTTGATGCGACCGATGAGGACCAGGAAGAGTATTCGAGAGGACTCATAATGAGTTATGGACCGAAATGCTTCTTCTGCAACTTGGAGGGACATTTCAAGTCGGATTGCACTCAGTTCTGGGATTCAGTAGCGGACGCGAAGCATCCCCGCCATGAGGAGGCACTTTCGGGGGTCAAGGCAAGTGGAGCCCGCCTGATGAATGAAGCGGAGTCACGGAAGAAAGAGGTGACAACAGGCACCTTCACAACCAAGAAGGTGGAAAACTTACCTGATGAGGCTATTGCCTCGAGCCTGGAGGCAGAGTCAGCTGGAGCGCTCAAAGTTGATTATGGCCTAGCGGCACGGACCGCATTATAGAATTTTCAGCAAGAATTGGCCGCCAAAGAGGTTGAGCAGTGGGTAAGGTCAGAGTTAGAGAGTACAGAGCTGCGTCAGATACTTGACATTCGGGGAAGATCGACAAAGGAAGAGGATAACCAGGAATCCAGGAAGCAGGGTCTTAAGTTGAATGTCATCTCGGGGAAGACCTTCGGCAAGACAAAAGAAGGCACGACAATAATATCGATCGCATCGGTCGCGGGCCATCAAGTGGCGAATAATTTGAACGAGCCGTTTAAGATCACGCTAGTACACCTAGACATCTACGCGGACTACCTGAGAGAGAAGGATCCCAAGATAAACTCTAGGGCAGTGCGAGCGTTGATCACAACAGAAAGTCCAAGACTAAAGAAAGTAGATTGACATCACATCGAAGTCCATGGCCCATATCCGATTTTGATGAGCGTGGATGGAATAAATATTCACACGAAAGCTCACGTGAATGTTGCAGCTGACCAGGTAGGCCGGATCTACATTGGTCAAGAAGAGCTTAAGGTCCGACGAGCAGTCCACATAGGCTGTGAAGCCGATCTGGCCGCGCATGTGCTGGACGTGCAGGGTAGACAATTCTCCGTGAAGGGACTATTAGACACCGGAGCAGTGGTCAGTGTCATGCCTGTGAGCACTTGGACCGACATGGGTTTTGATAGGTCGGATCCTGTTCCGAATAACATCAGACTGGCAGCGGCTAATCAGGGTGCAATATACGTGACCGGAAGGACCCCTATCATGACCGGAAGGGCCCCGTCCTAGAACGACCCCACTATCTAGGAGGGAGACATCTCTGGAGACATCTCTGGGAGACATCTCTAGGAGGGAGACAAATCTCGATGAGTCCAACCAGTTCATCCTAGAATGGGATTTTGTGGGCAATTTCGATGTCACGATTGACCTCAACGACGGGTTGATAAAAATCAAGGACCCTGAGAGGAAGTATGAAAAGAAACCAATAAATAAAATCCTGAGGAACCAAGCATAGGTGCTAATTTTCCTAGATAGGAAGGTTAGGTTTAAACCACATCAGGCTGTAATAAGGATGAGGAACCTGAATGAGCTTAGCAACATTAGACAGGTGTGTCTGGTTCCAAATCCACACAGTAAAAGCTCAGCTATTTTAGGAAGAAGCTTCTCACTCACTCAGAGCGGACTGTGTGCGAGTGTGTTGTTGAACACAGAGGCAACCATGGTGACGATACAACGAGGAAAAAAGCTTGGCTACACATTGCCTCTGAACACAGATTATTAGAGTGTGGAGAATTTTTGACGTAACCAAGGGTCCCTTACATGGCAACCAAGAATGCATATTAAAGAGGATAATTGAATTGTTATCTTCTACAAAAAATTGTTTTCAATGAAACCAGAGACAGACGATGGGCTGTCTAGTTACTCAAATTTTCAAGAGAGACCGACAGAAACAGAATTAGCAGCGAGAAAGCCAGTCCTACCTGAGATAGAGCATCTAGAAGGCAAAATATCGGATAAAGAGCTGGATCACTCAGAGCGGTGTTAAATCGTAACGCAGACGTTTTTTCGAAGCAAAAGGCTGATATAGGCTGCTGCTATTTTGTTGAATATGAGATAGAAATAGAAGAGGGTTCGGTACCTCATAGGGAAGGGGCTGGGAGAATTACCCCACTTAAGTCCGAAGCATGCAGAAAAGAAATTGAAATGTTAATGGAGTATGACATGATCGAACCGTCGAAGTCCCCGTGTGCTTGCGGCGTGGTCATGGCAAAAAAAAGAAAAGGGGCAACTTAGGTTTTTTTGTGATTTCCGCTACCTGAATGCAGTAACGATAAAGGACGCATACCCGATTCCCCGCATCGACGAGAGCCTCTCCAAGTTAGGAGATGCAAAATTCTTCACGACGCTGGATTTGGGCTCTGCGTTCTGGCAGGTGCCCCTCAGAAAACAGGATCGAGAGAAGACAGGCTTTGCATGCGAACTGGGGCTGTACCAGTGGAAAAGAATGCCGTTTGGACTGTGCAATGCGACCGCTAAGTTCCAACGATTAATGGCTCAGGCACTCACGAATGTAACTGAAAAGTATGGCAACCTCATAATATGCTATGTTGATGACGTGGTCATCGCGACACCACCACTGGAGGACCAGATAAGGAGGCTAGACGAGGTCCTTAGTTGCATGCAACAAGCGGGTGTGAAGTGCAAACCTTCAAAGTTCGAAATCTTGAGAGGCTCAATCAAGTATCTGGGCTCCGGTCCTCGGCATGGCGACAGAAAAATGGATGTTTGTACTAGATACAGATGCGTCAGTGGTTGCGATATCGGGCATACTTCACCAGGAACAGGAGAGGAACGGGAGTGGAACGGGAGTAGAACGTGCATACTTCACTCATGAGCTCCACAAGAGCTTCAGTTCAGTATCTTTAGAATTGATCGGTGAGCCGCTCTCCGGCAACTTCCGGTTCGTTTCCATAAAAGCCGACGGAGGTTCCAGCGTGGAAGTGTTCTCGTCTGCTGGCTCAGTCGTCGCTTCCAACGCGTCCATGCCGTTTTCAAAATCACTGAGGAAATTTTCAAAGTCTAGGCTGGATACTCCTCCTGTCGAAGCCTTATCGTCTTCTTTCCCAGCTTGATCGGGATCCTGTTGCATAGGTTCTTCCGATCGACGGCTTCCTCCCTGCCCATCGTCTCGTTCTAGGTTCTTTCCTGAATTTGGGGGCCCTTGCTCTTCACTCCTTGTCCCATCAGGACGTTTCGGTACAATTAGCCTGCCAGTTGACTGATGTTCCTCCTCTCCATGAACTACTTAGACATCTTCATGTTCGAAGGGTGCTAGCATGATTCTATTCTGAAGGGTTCCTCCCACCATTAACCCTAGTTTCACACTCGTTAAGATCAGGGAGGCTTCTGGTAATTCAGCTTTGCCTCTCATTACCATAGGCGCTAGACTCAGTTTCGCCCATTCCTCGTCGAACCTCCCAGGCTTCGGAGTCGCTGCATTGCTCATTCGTCTTCTCGTTGCTTTATCCGTGTAAGCAAACTACGTATACTGCAGCACTGCGTCATTTCTGCCAAAAAAACACGGGTCAATTGTTTCTGAGAATTTCGCCATCCTCCTATCATTGATCTCAAAAGCTCTCAACCTAGGAGTTCGCACTGCGGAGACTGCTCCGAGCAACATCCTTCTTATCAGAGGGAATTCAGGGATTTCCTCTGGCAGTTTCTTATAATCATCCCAACCTTTCGTCTCTTCTCTCACCTTATGGTATGCTGCAGTCACTCGAGGAATTCTTATGACCTCGCCGTTTGTTTTTGTCGTAGGGTCTTAGATTCCAGAGTTTAGGGAAAACTTCAACGTGTCCTCTGTCCACTTCTCCCATACAATCACGGAAGTGATCGTCAAAGTTAATGAACGTCATCTCTGTCTCCGATATCTTTGCAAACAATAGGTCTTCACTCAAGTGCTCTCGCAGTACACGCTGCTCACACCAATTCAGCGCGCTTCCCTCCACTGCTGATATGAGGTTCAGGTGCAGCACCGACCTCCTGTATGCTTCCACCTTAATATCAGGGAACGCAAAAGTGACTGCAGGTCCGTATATGACCGTCACGAAATCCGTGGCTCCTCTGATCACTGCTAAGGGATCGCTCCTCATAGCTGAGCTCAGATCAGTTATTAGGGGCATGCCCCCATCTTGACGTCGCACATCTTCCTCCCTCTCAATCGTTTCATCTCCTGTTTCAAAGCGATTCTGCTGCAGGAGGTACTGGATAAGAGTATGCGGCAAATCACTTATCTTGTTCCAGGAATCCGTAGATCGTTTCATGTCGAACTTCCTCACGTTCTCTCTCATCTGCTCCGGATAGCGTGTCAAATTCATCAACCCTCCCAAGTTTCCATGCGTTATCTCAACCAACGTTAGAAGTCCATCTAATTGCAAATTCTGTACTCCTTCAGTGAGCAGTATCGCTGGTCCTTTCACAGAGTTCTCTGCTCCAAACATCACGAATAGGGCTAGTAATTCAACGATTGATACTTCAACGACTACTGGGTGGAATTCTTTTATCAGATATCGAGAAAGTGACGGGTATATTTTCGCCAAGAAGGACGCGGTCCATCCGGCTCCTAGTCCTTCCAACATGCTGTCAGTCCGGTCAAAGCCTTCTTCTCCCTTCACATTCTGTGTCCAGAAAGTTTCCAGGGTCACTTGGCACACTCTGTTTACGAACTCGGCTGATTTCTCTTTAGCATTTTCGGCCAGGTTTACCTCTTTCACTAAGTAGGCATTGATTTTCGTAATCATCACTGGGCCTCGCTCGAAATCATCCGCGCCCAAAGCTGCTATCCGAGGGCTCAAGTACAGCCACTGGTTAGCCTCTGGTTTCGTTCTCAAAACCATCGCTTCCAATTGAGTACTAGTCTCCTTGGAGTTCTTCCTTCTCTCTCCTTCCTCTTTTATCTCCATTCCTCGGAACCATAAATCGTTTGAAATCGCTACGATCACTCTATTGTCATCGTCAATTTCTGGCTTCAATTTGAGCTGTCGACTGAAGTTGGACAGTTCCAACGCCAGCACTTCGTCTAACACTAACATGTATAGTGAATGGCTCTTAAATTCTCGCATCGCCTTCGAGATGTCAGACCACACCGCAGGTAGTTCAGCCCTGAGTGGCCTCAGATTCTCCATCTCTATCCCACGATTTGGGGCAGATATGATTACATCATATTTCCCTTCCGAGAGCAAAGCCACCATCGCATACACCAACTTCAGTCCATCCGGGAGCTGTACATATCCCGGAGACAGTGCAAACACGGCTCTCGGTGTTATTTTAGTGAAGGCACCTTCTTTCAGAGTGTCCACTACTTCATCCATTGACTCGAGGATATCCTTTATAGCTGTTCGAGGATATCCTTTATAGCTGGCCACTCAGTGTCTTCGGCTGTCGTGGGCTCTCTGAGTCTGCTCAGGAAACCCCTACTGTGTAGATGGTCGTTAGTGCCAGTAAACACGATTGTGATTGGGTTCATTTCTGTCTGTCATTGCACCCCGATTGCCATCGACACAGATTGCATTAGATCCAAGTCGACCACTGCCAACATTATAACATCTGGCCAAAACAGAGACTTGGAGGTATACACGAAGTCTGAGCTCGCGACAAGCATGATTTTGGCCTTCCTCATTTCTACTTTGTCATGTGCAGCAAAGATGGTCTCGTCTTTCTTGATCGCCTTCAATCCGCCGTATCTCTGAACATCATCCTCTTGGTTTTCTTGTTTCGGGTACGCTTCTTCTTTTACATGACCTGGGGGTGCTTTTATCTGCCTGAGCATTTTTACGTGTTGTCCTATTGGTGCTCTAGTCTTCAAAAATCTTCCGGGTCTTTCTTTTCGATTTCCTTCATCGTGATTCAGCTTCACATCCTGCAATGGTCTCCCATTCACTGGACCCATTATATTGTTTGAGGGCAGTCCCTCTAAATCGGCAAATCTCAAGGCGGTTGTAGGGCTGAAGTTTATGCCAGCGCCTATTAACCAGTCTACGCCTGTTATTGAGTACAGTCCGTTGACAGACAATCTTGCTCCATTCAACAACCTCATGGCATCTGCTGCAAAGCTCACCGTCTGAAGGTTCAATTTCATCAGATCCTCTTTGTACATATGCCAGTGAGAAGGTATGGGCCTCGACCACATCAAGGAGCTCCTGTCTGGGCGTCGCTCCTCTCGACTGGTGCTCATCGTCTCTGATCTTGTATCCGATCTAGAGGTGCTGGTCGTCTCCGCGGTCGGATTGACAGGTCCTAATCTTCACCTAGGATGGATGGTTCTTCTCATTGGTGCTTCCCCCAATCGATCTTGTACATCTGTCCTTTGTCCCGGCTCGCTAGAGCTTTGCGGTTTGTAGGTCGTCACGGCTGGAACCGTTCCCAAACGTGTTTCTAAGTTAGGGGCACAAAGGTTGAAATTGCCGGTTCATTCCCGGTTTTTTCCTTCTTCAGCACTCCCGTGTCAAAGAGCTCGACTTCCATTTCATCCAATCGCTCCTGGAAGACTCGGTTCAACCAGGCTTGTCCTTCAATGCTATCAAAGTGTATCCCATCAGTGGTTAGTCTGGCCTGATCTATAGCTTTCAGCTCATGTTCAATGTCCATAAGGATCAACCGTCCAGCATTCTGACTCGCAAGATTTCTCAGGATGTTGTTCCACCTGATGACTCCTTCTTTATGTCTTTTTCCTGTCATTGTCAATGTCTTTGTGCTCATGGGTACGGTGCAGATGGTCAGTACCGCGCAACTGAATTTCTGCCAGAGAGTAGTAAATAGGCACATCATCAATGACTCCCATCGTGCCTCTTCCTCATCTGAGCCTCTTGATACATTATTCGTCCCTATTAGGATCATTATGTCAGGGATCCTCCCTGGGTTCATCAGCTCCACCATCCCAAATAACTGGGCTATCGTTGCACCTCCAAAGGCCATCACCGTAGTGATCCACGAGGTCCTCAAATTCTGGAGCACTCTGACGAAGCTGTCAACCAGTATCAGATGTGATGTCCCAAGTGGCGGTCGCTGCAGGTTTACTACTGGGCTCCAAGTGGATCGATTGAATCAGGCTCGCGAATCAGTGTCCGGAACTCCCGTGAAGCTATTCTTCAACTGCTTGTTCTTCTGCACGTCAATCACTCGGGACACTTTCTTCATCGGTACTTCTCGTATCTTTCTCTCTGGAACCTTAGAGCTCTTTGTTGGTAACGTTGTATCACTAACTCCCGTTATTGTCATCAACTCTTGGGAGAGTTGTATTCTACCCGTGTCATCGATTGTTCCATAGGGTGCAGTCACTCCGGAACCTGGCGCATTCCTATTAGCGACCAATCGCCCACCTGTCTCTATCAATTTTCTCACCGTCTGCAACTAGGGTGTCACTCTGGTCCGGGATTGTCACTCTATCAGTTGTAGCTGGGTGTCGCGTCTCCGTTGTTTGACTCAATTCGCGAGGCGTCAAAAGTTCCATCGGAGACTGCCCACGAGGAATATTCTTAGTAGGTATCACTTTTTCCGCGGCTGTCGTCAACGCCAGTCGCTCCGATCGCTCTTTGTACTCTTGCCTCAAGCGCTCTATTTCTTCACCCTGCTTATTACAATCTTCAAACAATTTCTTCCACATGTCTCTATCTTCTTCTGTACTGAGCTTGGTCTTGGTCATCTCGTCCAGCTCCCTTCTGGTCTTCTCCAGTTCTTCTATCGTCCCGTTAAGATCTTGCATAATTTCGTTCGTCTGAACACCTTCCTCTACTCTCGCCTGCTTAGGTGGCACAGCCGCTCTCAGTTGTGAACTAGAGGAGGCAGCCTCGCTGTTCATTTCCTGATGCATCCTCCTCAATCTAGGCCTAGGCTTGGTGGGCAAAGGCATCTCACCTGGTTGGTAGGTCCTCGAACTTCCCAATCCAGGCTCGTTCGCCAAGTCACTTTCTGAGAGAGCCCCGTTTCTCCACCTCATTACCCTCATGTTCGGGCGGTCTAGTACTCCTCGTTTTCCGTATGCTGCCATCAATAAGACTTCCGTGGGGCGGTCTCCACGGTTATCATGCCCCAAGATGTTTACAAAGGTGGCCAGCAACATGACTACCTCTGGGTCCTCCAGAGCAAAGTTCCAACCCATCAGCCGACGATAGATCGCATCTATCATCGGTCCTACGTACGCCTCTGCCAGGTCCATGTACTCGTTCAAATCAAAATTGTCCATGTTCTTTCGGATTCGATTCTATTATCGGTTTGATGAATTGAAATCAAATGAAAGAGTAAATGATCAATCAGGATCAAGAAAAGAGGTCGCGAATATCACATTTGTCCACTTTACACTAATTTTGTCTTAAAATTTATTTAAAGCAGTCAGATAAAAAGATTTTGGTCCTAAAATTTATTAAAATCAAACCGTTTCTAAAATTTGGAATTCGACCTAAGAATGGATAGTCCAAACTTCGGATCTATTCCTAAGATCATCATTCGGTTATTCATGGTCACTAATTCCTTCTTACCCATTTCTTAATAACACAACACATAACGTAACATAACACACATATCACACACGACACACATTTAGTATGACACCTACCTGCATGCAACCTAAACTCAGCCTTAAATAGTAATTCTTATGTAATTATACTTGTATATTAGTATCAGAGAAGATTACGTGTATCAGTGCATACAGTTTCCGTGGATGCAGTCGTCCTCTGTTCGGGTCGTACACCGGAAGCGAGAGCTCCTTCACTTCCCTTTCCACAAGGAAGTCTCTCAATCTCGTCAAGGACAAGACAAGGTTTTCCGGGTCCACGTGCCGCTTCTCCGTCGCCCTCGTCACCAAGAAGCACAAGTATTTTCCCCGTATTTGTGACGCCACCGGAGGCAAAATTGATACGCCCCCTATTTCTGGTCTTTCCTTCCAAAGGAATTATATGTTTTTATATTCTCTTTTAAAATCCGCTGCTAACGCTGTCTTAAAACTCATGTCTGCTGTGATCGCTATCGCACATGTTCTATTCGTGAGTATAAAACCGCTATCTGTCAACGTTATGCTACTTGAGTATTCATTTGGAAAGCTAAAATATGACTCAACTACCCTCCATTTATCCGGTTTTCTAGGGTCCTCTTCTGTTTCTGCTTCTAGATCACCTGTCTCCCTTGCTATTCTTAATTTTTTTATTAACAAATTTTCAGTGTGGGTAAGTCCTTCCTCCACTCCCCTCCCCGGACAAAAATATCCATCGACGTCCCCGTTGATCGCATACCGGATATCCACGTGTTGATTAGGTGATCGCAAGTCTCTTCTGCTGAGGCAGTTATGCAGGGCACGGCCTCTGCATACTTCGTGAAGTGATCTATCATGACCAAGACTTGATTGTAACCACTGTCTGTCATGCATATCTTTTGATGATCGATCTGTACCACCTCGTTAAATTCAGATGACTCAACCGACTGCGAGGGAAATCGCAACTTCCTTGGATCCTTGACCTGTTGGCATGACAGACATGCTGTTACCCACTTATCGCATGCCTTTTTCATTCCAGGCCACTCAAAGCGTTTCAGAATCCTCTGGTATACTTTGTCGATTCCCTGATGGCCCATCTGATCATGTGACCTGAATAAAAGTTTTGCTGGATAGAGTTGCGGCAACACTATCGCATTATATTTGTACAGGTTTTTGTCTTCTTCTCTTCTCTTGCAAGCCACAATTCCGTCCTAGTTCAGATATAACCTTCCCTCTTTCTTCCTAAAGTACGGTCTTCCTCCAGATCGCCTTCGTCTGGAATTCCATTTTCGATCCACCTTTTCAGGTTGCTCGTCATGTGATCAATTCTCTGTGCTCTTAGTAGGTCCGAGAGTCTGTATCTCGCCTTCAAGTACGTCTTCATGGTCCTCACCTGACTGTTTATTTCATTTGGTTGATGCGTGTCAACTTCCATCTTAACGCACCAAACCTTCGCCAATGGTTGTGTTTCTAGTTCGAACGGATGAAGATCAGTCCTGATCACCTCTTTTTGCGGCAACAAGCTTATCGAACGTTTCAATACTGCTATTGTTTCCAGATCATCTGCTGCGTTGTAAAAGACTCTTTCACCTGGTATGAGGTAGCGATCACTGTCACGGTCTTGATATATCTCCCTATCCAGATCCCTTGCTCGAGTTTCCACCAATAGTGTGTGGATCGCTAGCTCTGATATGTCTAATCCTCAGCTCGAGTTCCTGTCTGAATAGGTATCGATTCCTGAACTCCGGGAGTTGTCATCCATTGAAGAGTCTGCGATAGAGCACGTTCCCTCCTCCGGATCAGTTCTGTGCGGTCTTCTCAACCATGTGAACTCCCCGGACAAAATTTTATTCTCCAGGTCATGTTTCTCATCAGGAACTTTTTCATCTACATCAGACTCCCCGGACAAACTTTCTTGTCCCGGGTGTTGATCCTGAACTCGCCGGCTCTTCTCACTTTTCGTTACCCCGGACAAATTTTCTTGCCTTGGGTTTTGTTCAACCCTGTCACTTTCCTTATCCTGGTCTTCAAAGGTAACGGTTTTCTTTTGCGTATCGTACCCCAGTTATTTCCGTTTGTATGATGTGCTTGTCAAGACGTTTTGGGGTATCGAGGACACTAGTTGCTGAACTATAGTCCTACAATCCCTTCCATTTTCTTTGTGTTGTCGTCTTGACGGCATGATCTTCATCTTCTCGCAGATTGTTAGTGACGCCATAGCTGCTGCCCACTCGGGATCATATCTGGTCACTTCCCTCTCCAACAATCCACCCAGCATCCGCATCACTTGCGGTGTGACCTGCACTGTTTTATCCAATAAAGAGAGGCTGTTACTGTTCATGCGAGAGAGTTCCTGCTGGACCAGGTTCGAGCGCAGCAACAGATCCAAGGGCACCGGTTCCTTCTTGGATAAAATCTTTATCTCGGCTGCTTTCTCTACAGGTAACTCAGGATGTCCTGGGATTGGATGTCCGGACTTATCCAAGCATCTCGTCAAGGGAAGCGCTTCGTAAGTCTCTTTGTCCAGAAACGAGAACCCTTCCTTGATTTCTGCCTGATTGGCTTGCTTCTGTTCCAATCTTTCAAATAACGCGGTCTTCTTGCTGAGGCTGTCAGCAGTCTGGTGTTTGTCACGCATCCTGTGCTCGATTATCATGTGGTAGCCATCTAATCTCACTATCCATCTACCAATATAACTCTGATCCATCGAGTATGTCTTCAACCAGGATAATGCTCTGTTGTCCACGCGTAACTTAAAGGGAGCGCTCCCCAAGTATGCGCGGTACTTGTCCACGAATGTGACTACTGCAAACATCTCTGCTTTCGGTGCACCATATTTCATCTCAGTGTCACTTAACACCTTACTGCCATATGCAATGGGACGGAGAACTGTTCTTCCATTCCAATCCTGCCCCTGATGCAGTTTTCCTGAGATGGCTACTACTGATGTGTCTGTGTCAAGAACATACATGCCCTATTCTGTAGGCATGCCTAGCACTGGCGCTTCGCACAGTTCCCGTTTTATGTTCTCGAAGGCAGCTTGTGCTTCTTTGTTCCGTTCGAACTTCTTTCCTTTAATGCGCATCAGCTTCTGCATTGCATACACCTTGTCTGCATTTCCCTTTATGAACTCACGCTAATAATTGGCGAATACTAGGAAGCTCATGAGTTGTGTGTCCGTCCTGGGAGCCTTCCATGTCAACATAGCCTCTACTGCTTCCGGGTCCGGCCTCACGCCATGCCTATCCACCATTCTTCCTAGATACTTTATTGAATCTCTGAGTATCTCACATTTCGATGGTTTACATTTCAAGCCTGCTCTTTTCATGCAGCCAAAGGCCTCCTCTAGCCGATCAATATATTCTTCCAGGTTGGGTGTTGCTATGACTACGTCATCCACGTAACACATCACCAGGTTCCCGTCAGTCATTGAGCCATCAGTCATTGAAAAGTGGCCGTCGCGTTGCACAAGCCGAAGGGCACCTTCTTCCACTGGTACAACCCCAATTCACATGCGAATCCGGTCTTCTCCTTGTCCTTCTTTCGCAGAGGGACCTGCCAGAAGGCCGAACCCAAGTCCAGAGTGGTGAAGAACTTGGCGTCACCAAGTTTTGAGAGTCTTTCGTCTATTCGGGGTATCGGGTACGCATCTTTTATTTTCACCGCGTTCAAGTAGCGAAAGTCGCAACAGAACCTAAGCTGTCCCCCCTTCTTTTTTGCCATGACTACCCCGAAAGCACACGGCGATTTCGAGGGTTCTATCATGTCGTATTCGAGCAACATTTCTATCTCCGCTCGGCACGCTTCCGATTTATGTAGTGTCATTCGTCTTGCGCCTTCCCTGTGGGAACGGCGCCTTCCTCTAGTTCGATTTCGTGTTCGACGAAATTGCAACAACCGATATCCGCCTTATGTTTTGCAAATACATCCGCGTTCCAATTTAAAACCGCCCCCAATGATTCAAAGTCTCCCTCGCCTATTTTCCCTTTTACGTGTTCTATTTCTGGCAAAACCGGTTTGTCAGATTCTAGTTCATATGACGAGGGGCGTTCCGGAAAATTCGAGTAGCTCAACAAGCCGTTGTCCGTTTCGGATTTCATTGAAAAACGTTTATGAATAGATTCAAATTCAATATTTCTTTTTAAAATTATATCTTTATTGGCATGATAAGTGCAGTCTTTCACACTATATCTCTTCAAGTTTTGTGTCTCTTCATAGTCGGTCCTCATCGGCAAAGCGTAACCAAGTTTCTTTCCACGCACCATGTTGTCCAGTGTGTTCAATAACACACTGACACACAGTCCGTTTCGAGTTACCGAGAAGCTCCGGCCTAAAATGACTGAATTTTGACTGTTTGGGTTCGGTACCAAACAAACCAGTTTACTATCACTTAAGGAATTTCGATTTTTCACTCTAAAAATTGCTACCACAGCCTGTCCCGGCTGTAGTTTTACCTTTCTATCTAAAAAGATTGGTACCTTGTTTTCATCTGCTAGTATTCTATTAATTGGTTTCTTAACATTCTTCGGTTCCGGTTCTTAATCCTTATTAGACCATTGTTCAAGTCAATCATCACGTCAAAATTTCTGACAAAATCTCTGCCCAAGATGAAATGATCGGAGTCGTCCAAATTCTCTACCACCAGGAAGCTCATCCAAAGATCCCGACCTCCCATGTGGAGGACCGTTATTGGTGCTCTTCTAGCTACGTAAATCGCTCCTCGATTTGCTGCCGCTAGTCGGAGATTCGTCAGAATTAGGTCTTACCTCGTGAAGCCCATTCTTTCCCAAGTTTTTATCGGCATCGCGCTCACTACCGCTCCTGTTTCCAGGAGCCCTGTGACTCCGATTTTCTTCCCGTTGGTGTCGAGCAGTCACATCTGCTTCGTATCCAATGTGAACCGCGTCTTGCTCCATCATGGCGTCATGACCAGTCCTACGGACTTCAAGTTATTCTTCACCCAAATAGATTTGCCCTATTTGGTCACTGTCTGTCGACACGTAGGTCCTAGTGTAGATACTGATCCCGTCCACGTTCAGCATCATTTGATATGGTCCATAGACTTCCACGTAGCGCCCGTGAAATTTCTTTATTCGAGGGCCACCCATTGTTAGTAGCGTTTGCACGGCTCTTGACTCAGTGCATGGCTCCACCTGTCTCAGATAATCTGCATATGTATCCAAATGCATCAAAGTGAATTCTGATGGTTCACTCAGATTTCTGATTACCTGGTGTCCCGCTACAGAGATTATCGATTGTATTTTACTTCCCTGCGGCACCATAACAAACGTCTACCCGGAGATCACATTTAATTTCATGCTCAAACTGCTTGGTGCTTTTGTCTCCTCGACTTCTGATGCCTCGAAGGCATTCAGCCTTTCCTGAATTTTTTCATTTTCTAATTTGAGCTTCACATTTTGTTCGATCTCCTTCGTTACCAATTCCTGCTGGACTCTGTAAAGAGCATCCCTGCGGCTGCCCTATAGCCGATCTTGAAGTCATCCACTGCAGTCACCGGTTCCAGTACACGTTTCCTCTTCCGTTACCGCCTGCGTCTTCTTCCTTGCCAGCTCTTGTGGTTTTTCTTTTCTGCGTGCCTCCGCCTCACTCAACAGGCGAGCCTTGCCGGCTTTCACAACCGATAAAGCTTCCTCGTGCCTTGGGTGCTTGATGTCTGCTACAGCATCCCAGAATTGTGGACAATCTTATTTAAAATGACCTTCCAAGTTACAAAAGAAACACCTTGGGCCGAATTTCGCATTTACTCCTCTCATGAAATCTTCATGATTGACCTCTGACGCATCTTCATCCTCGAGGCTGAAGCCTATTGCTTTCATGCCTGTTTGTTAGTTGGGCATGCTGACACATGATGTTCCGTCAAACTGCTATTTGCACAAAAGCGTCTCTTTTCCATATCATCCCTTGGTTTGTACCAGTTGTTTCATTTGTTTACTGGTCCATTGTTAATGTTGCCATTATTGTTTTTGTAATATCCCGATCTCGATGGAAGCTTCAGCAAAAGATATTTTTTTGACTTGAGTCTCACATTCTCTGGTTTTGGCGCATTGGTTGAGAGTGGTGTGTAATGAGTCGCCAACATGTTCGAAGCTTGTCATTCTTCACCCCATCGATGAATTTGAGGCTACATCCTTCTGTTCGACTCATCTGGTTGGCTACGCCTTCTCAGCATCTCTAAATTGTCTAGAAACTTATCTATCGTCTCATCTTTGCGTTGCCTCCGTTGCTCGAAGCGCATCTTTGCCTGGTGTCCCTGCATTCCGAACCAAAATGATTTAACAAGATTTCAAAGATTTTCTCAGCAGTTTCCCGCTGGTATTGCTTTGGCCATCACACAGTTTAGGGCTGTCTCTTCCAAGTTGCTAGTAAGCGCACTGCATTCTTGTCGTTCTGACAAGTCCTCTTCTTCAAAAGGCAGTTTCATTACCTCTATCCAGGTATCAATACAGCCATCAGATTCGTCTTTATAGCATCTTGGTTTCTTAAAAACCCTTCTGGACTTTTCACTACGTTCAGTGGTTCTAGATAACCTCGTAAGAAATGTTTCCAATGGCCTGTTCAGAGGTGCAAAGGCTGTGGCCATTGATGTAGCGTCTCTCGAATGCCCCGCCTCAGTATCATCGCCCCCTGATAAGGGCTCTGGATTTTCCCTCCTGTCCGAATCGCTGGGTTTGTTTCTTCCTTGACTCGCATGACTCCTGTTCCTGGAATCGCATCTCCCAGTCGCATGTGCATCTTGCGTCGGTCGTTCGTTTGAGGTCTGTCTGTTGCCACTTGAATTTCATCTGATGTCTGGGCCTCGTGTTCTATTATCCCGTGTGGCATAGCCTGATGAACTGCCCCTTCCTCTAAGAGATCCTTCTCTTGTTCTGCTACTCATTAAAGTTCACCCTCGGCTCCCTACTGGGTTCTCCCGAGTTCGATTCCCCATTTTTTGATCCACTCCTGCTGCCTGGTAGCCCATCCAACCTATACATGATAGCCTGAGTTCACCTCTCTATCATCGCATCTATCTTCGTGTCAAGAGTCCCAAGAGTCTGCTCTTGTTGAATTCTCATTTTCTCCATGTCGTCTCTCAATCTTAACTCTCTTTGCTCAGCCTCCCTTTTCAATCGCGACAGGTTCTTTGCTAAGTGTTCATCCGTTCTCTCCTTCAAGCGTTTTTCGCTTCTGCTAGCTTCTTGTCTGTTGCGGTTGATCTCTTCCCGCATACTTTCTCTCTCGACGTGGACTGTCCTTTCCAGTTGACATCTGTTCATTCTGTTCTCCTATACTGCCCACTCTGTTGGTCAAGGCTTCTTCAATTGATGCTCCGTTTTCCACTAATGGCGTCACAAGTGGCTGTGTCACCCTGTCGATCCCAGGTAGCTTGGTGCTGGTCGATATTCGGGATTTGATTATCTGCCTCGATGTCTTCTCACTATCCACCTCTGGATCCGCCGGTGCATGGCTTAGCCCTGTGTTCCTACTCTCCCCAGTTCGCATTTCCGAGTTCGTCATATTCACAAAGTCTCTTGACTAGCCTGATCCGTTTGTGGTCTTGCGTATTGTCCTCACCACACCAAATTGGTCCATGGTACCAGTATTTCTTTCGGTGTGTGCGTCATTCTCCTGAGTCGAGCTATTGAAGCTGACTTGAGATCCAAAGGCATCTTGCCCGTCATCGTCCTCTTCTTCTTCCTGGGTTTCTGCTTCATCGCCTGTACCCGTTCCCATAGTAAATGGAAAGAAGTTTCCCAAAGTGTTCTTCACTATTTCTGAAAACGATGAGGACGTTGCCGGTTTTTCCGTCAAGCCAACCATCATGGTGTTTTCGTTGGGTGATCTTGTTGTCGCCACATTTTCAGTAGAGATGTCGGACAGTTCCGACATCTCTTCTCGGTCTAGGGTCCCGGTCGAGGGTAGCTCCACTCTTGCTGGACTCTCACGACTCCTCAGCTGTAGCCTCTCGTTCAATTCTTTCAGTCGTGACGAGCTACCGCTCACCTGACTACTACTCGGGGTTGAACTTGGGGTCGACCCAGGCAGCGCGACGTCCATCAATGGGCGTATTGTTTGTGTCTCTAGGCCACGCAGGGAGGACGTTGATTCAGTTGGTATCCACACCTCCAACCCTCATTCATATGCTCTTGAGCCGCGCGATCAAGGTTAAATCGTCCCTTCGATCTGGGAGCTTCGTCCACCTCCATACGCGACTCTGGCCTTGAGCCGGTAACCATTCGCTCCTTGGGCCTAGCGCCTTTCTGCATGTCAAGCTCGCGTTGTCGTTGCTGGATCCTCTCAAACTCCGACTTCAGCTGCTCACAATTCGCGGCATTCTCTCGCACTCTTTGTTCTTGTAGATGTTCAGCTTTCAACAAATTCAGTTCCCTCCGCGCTTGGTCCTTTTCGACGACCGCTTGATCCCTCTCCAGTTTCGCCTGATCTCTCTCAACCTTCGCTTGATCCCGGTCGAGGTTCGCCTTGTTCCTCTCCCGATGAGTCCTCTCAAGCTCTCTCTTCATGATACCGAGGTCCGGATACGCTTCCCCCGTTTGTTGTGCTCGCGTCATCGATGGTATCTTACTCGTGCTCTGGCCTGTAGATCTGGCTGATGGTCTGATCGGTAGTGGGAACTCCCCTGCGCCATACTCGGTATTGTTGCTCAAGCCAGGGTTCCTTGCCAAGTCGAATCCCCTTATTCCTCCATCCACATTCCAGGACAGCCATCTGGTTTGCTCTTGGTTGGATATTCCATCGGTGGTGTAGCCGACCATTAGAACCGCTTCTGTTGCAGACTCCCGGCATTCGCCCCTTTTCCTCCAACTGGAGGATGGCGTTCAGCATCACCGCCATTCTCTCATCCACTTGAGTGTAATCCAGGTCCCCCAGGCGTCTGTACAACTCATCAAGTGTGGGCCTTTTCAGAGCCGATGGCATGGACTTTCAGAATCGATCTGCCATTTCTGTAACTTCCAGGTGATCTTGAGTATTAGCAACTTGAGTTTTACCTTAGCAACTTGAGTTTTACCTTCTGGAAGCGTTGTTCAACTTGTGTGTTCGTTCAAGGACTTCCTTTCTTTCAATTGAATGTAGCTGGGTAGTCAATTTGACTTTACCAAATCAATCTGAAAATAACACTCGATTTTTAGACTAACAGGTTATGTTCCTAACCTAAAACCCCCCTGCCACTATAGTTAAAACCCTTTCCTTTTCGTCCTACTAAAATAGTAGTTCAATTGGAAATTTTCTAAAAGCATGCAGATTCATTTTATGTTTTAGCACCATCAATCATTTAAAATTTAATTATCCTGCCAATCACCTTTAAGATCCTTTGACCTGTTTTGTACCCCCACGCCTGACTCGAGATCCTCCCCTCATACCCAACTCGAGACCCCCGTGTACCCGGCTCAGGCGATGCTCATGTAGTATTTCTTATAAAGATGCACCATTATCTCCGTTTCTGCGAAGACCACGTGTAGGATAGCGTACAATTCCCTTGGGCTCATTTTGCCCCTGTTTGGGTCATACACCGGCATTGAGACCTCCGTTATCCTTCTTTCAATCATGAAGTCTCGTAGTCTTGTTAGTGCCAACATCACGTGTTCAGGATCGATCGTGTTCCTGTCATTGACCTTCGTCACTAGGAAGCACAGGTATTTGCCCGGGACTTGTGCTACTGATGGTGGAAGCGCAGCCATTCCTCCCAGCCCCGGTCTCTGTCTAAACAGAAACCCCACGTTCTGGTACTCTCTCTTAAATTCAGCCTCCAGTCTTGATTTAAAACTCATGTCCGCCGTGATACAGATTGCGCTAGTCCTGTCTGACAGAATGAAGTCACTATCCATTATCAGGATATTTTCCGAGTATTCGTTTGGTATTTCAAACTTCGTTTTGAAGTTCCGTCCTATGGTAGGCTCGGCCTCCTCCCCATCCAGTTCCAGTCCGCTCGTTTCTCTCACTTCCCTGAGTTTCTTTATCATTAAATTTTCGGTGTGGGTAAGTCCTACCCCCACTCTCCGGAATAAAATATTTATCGACGTCCCCGTCGATGATGCTGGGTCTGAATTATCCGGCGGAATGTCGAGCGGCCTGTCTGTTGATTCTCCGTTTTCATGTGCTTTCCCGCCGATATGTCAACTTGTTGTATGCTCTGTCCTTCGTCGCTTCCGTTCTTGACATCGCGCATCCATTCTAATATCCTCAGGTTCGTATTCTCCCTCCTCTCTATCTCGCTCTGTTCCAAATCCGTCTCCCGCTCGGTGTCGAGTAGTCTTCTTGTGGGTAGTGTTCTCTATCATTGATGATTTGCTATTCATCATCTGCCGCCAGTTCGCCCACACTTAGTAGTTCTTTGCCTAGGTCGTCGGGCTGTATCTTATCAATCAGGAAATCGTCCCCATACCTGTTGTACCTCATGCCTGTTCGTTTGCGATTGCCACTCCTTGTCCCCGCTGGTATTGATAAGTCTGGTTCTGTCCACTTCGGCACCTCACCTTGCTCCGGATTGTTCCAGTCTTCTTCCACGAAAGATTTCGCTTCAGAATCTGATTCTATTTTTTCATTGTCATCCAAACTCAAGTTCTCATTGCCATCATTCTTCTCTCTGATGCCTTTTTCGTTCACTTCACATAATAGGTAATCGAGTCCCTCCATGTCCTTTGGTATCCACCAGCCCTCTGGGGATGGGACATGAGGCTTCAGGCTCTCATAATGTGCTGTTCGCCCAGTACTCAAGCGGTAGAACCGTCCTTGTTGATGTACTTCCGTTATCATGAATGGTCCTCTCCATTTCTTGAGTAGTTTCTTCGTCCCTTTGGGCGGTATGACATTCTGGAAAACCCACACGTACTGGCCCACTTCATATGGCTTCGCCTGTAATATCCTTTCATCATATTTCTTGCGCTGTCTCATTTGTGCTTGCGCAGTGTTCCTCCTGCATAGCTCGTTTATTTCCTGCTGTCTCCTGATCGCTTCTTTCACGTAAGCTTGAGAGGACGTCCTCTTCCCTTCATATTCCGGGTAAAAGAATGTCAGGGGCATTGCCCTCTCTCTGCCTGTCAACATCATGAAAGGGCTGATGCCCGTTGTTGAGTGTTGAGTACTGTTATATGCCCCTACGACTTGCGGCAGATATTTATCCCAGTCTGTCATGTACCTTGAGCAGTATACCCTCAGCATATTCACCAACGTTCGATTCTGTCTCTCTACCAGCCCGTTGGTCTGAGGATGGTAAGTCGTTGAGTGTGCTTGAGCATTGTGTGACCTCTTCATTAATTCTTTAGTCAAGTCCCCTACAAAGGCCTTGCCGTTGTCTGACTGAAAAGTCACTGGACAACCATACCTCGATATCCAATGGGTTATCACGTGGTCATAAGTCTCCTCTGCCGAAGCTGTTTGACACGGCATCGCTTCTGCCAGCGTTGTGAAGTGGTCAATTATAACCAGTATCTGGTTATACCCCGACTCCGTCATGCATATCTTTTGATGGTCTATCTGCACCACTTCATTAAATTCCGAGCTTTCCACCGACTTGAGTGGGAATTTCATCTTCCTTGGGTCTTTCACTTGCAGGTATGCTAGGCATGCATTTACCCACCTCTCGCAAGCTTTCCTCAATCCTGGCCAATCGAACCTGTGAAGTATTCTTTGTTGCACCTTGTCTATCCCCTGGTGCCCCATCTGATCGTGCGATCTGAACAGCACCTCTGTCTGATACAATTGTGGTAATATGATGAGGTTGTGCTTGTGTAATTTCTTCTCCTCGTCTTTTCTCTTGCATGCTACCACTCCATCAGCTGTGTGATAGAGTAAATCATTCCTTTCTTTGTAGAACTGGCTCAGGATCTTGTAGCTGTCTTCTTCAAGTTCCCCTTTCTCCTTGGACCCCGTTCAGATCCATTTGGAGAGGTTACTTGTCATCTTGTCATCCTTTTGGGCTCTTATCAGGTCCGACAGCCTATATCTCGCCTTGACATGTTCCTTTAGTGCCATGATCTGTCCATTCATTTCCCCAGAGTTGTGGATGTCGTCATTCAGCTTCACGCATACTATCATCTTTACGATCTTCATATCATCTTCTGGCACCAGATTTGTTCTGACATTTGAGTTGCATGATAGTTCCCTGAATGGTTTCCTCGAAACTGCAATTCTTTCAAGTTCTTCACTTCCTCGTACTTCCTGTACGTCCAAGTTGTACGTTCCTGAGGATGGATCTGTTTGTAATTCCCTGTCGCGGTGTCTAATCTTCTCTTCTGCCAATATCATGCAGAGACTATCCTGATTGTCGCTACTCTCGTCCGAGTCCTCATCCCACATTTCACACTCCCCGGACAAATTTCCTCCTTCAGTATCTCCTTCCTCCGTGGACGTGGACCACTCCCGGACTCTTGACCTAGTCCCAGGTATTCAGCCTCTTCCTTGAACTCCATTCTCTTTTTCCTAACCCGAGTGTGTTCAAGTATGTCGGCCGGGATTTTTTCAACCAGTGACTGCACGACTTCCTTCCCATCAGGGTTAGTCACCTTCGAGGTGTTTCCATCACTAACTATCCCGCTCTTTCGCAGTATTGTGACCTCTGGTTCCTCCTTACCCTTTTCTTGGATCACGGGCTTATCATCTGCTAGTTTCTCGAGTAACCGCCTTAAGTCATCGTCTATTTGTGCCTCTCCCGTCTCTACCTGGTTAAGATCATAGCCTTTTGCCTTGAGCGTCTCCCTCACAATCCTTGACTTGAGCATTATCACTATCGGCATCCCTCGATTCTTTTTCAAGATTGTTTTCTCCGGAGGTTCTTTTGGTAATTCGGGGTGATCTTCTATTGGTTTGCCTGATTTGTCCAACCATCTCGTGAGTGGAAGACTGTCGTACGTTTCCTTGTCCATGAAGGAGAAGCCATCCTTGATCTCAGGTCTATCTGCCTCCCTCTGTTCTTGTCTCTCGTAGAACTCCGTCTTTTTACTCAAGCTGTCAGCGTTTTGATGTTTGTCTCGTGTTCTCTGCTCAATTTACCAACAACAAATTTTCACCAGAACGTAAAAATTTAAACAGGAAAAATTCCAAAAACAGAGAGATGAACCTACCTAAAATTCAAAGTTGACAGATGTCAACAATTGTCTGAAAAAATGTCTGGTACCCGATTGCCACGCGTTTTCCTCCCCCCTGCTAGCGATCTTATGGGGTATCACAAAAACTGTCTATGTCCGTTCCCCCCTACCGATCCGACCAGGGTACCTACCTTAACCTGATGTTAAATTTGGATATCCGCTTCTTATAGCCAACGCGTGTAAGTATCTAATGTAACTAAATCGACGATGCCGAACAATTAGTTACTCTAATGTGTCCCCCCTTTTTACAATTTACAACCGCTAACCTCTAACCTAACCAGCCCCCCTTCTAACCTCCCCCCTCTTTAGCCCCCCTCTTAAGCCGAAAAATTCCTTAAGCGCCGGGTGCTAAACCTCTCGAGAGAAAACCGTAGACCTGTTTCCAGGCCTGCTTGTGTAAAAACTTCCTCAAAACAATGGGGCTCCGCTTATCCAATTTTCCTATAATTAATGTAATGTATTATTTCCTATAATGTAATGTGGATTTTAACGATACCCGTCTGCCCAACTTGAGAACACCCCTGTGCGTCCTCTTCTTGTTGTAGTGATCCCGTGCTGGTTGTCCCCTTGACGTGCACTGCACTTGACACGAGCACCACCTTCCCACTTGGCTGGTCACCTCTTCCAGTCAAGTTTCCTAGCAGTTCAGCTCAGTCCTTTTGGACCACTGTCCCACTCGGCTGGTCACCTCTTTCAGTCAAGTCTCCTAGTGGTCCGGTTCTGTCCTTGTGAACCACTTTCCCACTCGGCTGGTCACCTCTTCCAGTCAAGTCTCCTAGAGGTCCGGCTAGGTTGTAAGCTATCTGAAAACCCTTAACAACGCCCCCCACTTGGGCACCCTATTGAAGTCACTGGTTTAGATTGCTAGAATGATCGAAACGATCGGTCTTATAAAACAGTATGGGTATACTATTTTATTAATATAAAGGTTTGATCCAACTAATCTGGAATCAAAGTCACTGTCTTTTTTTTTATGGTTTTTGTTCCTTTTTCTATACTTTTTCCTTGTTTTTGTTTCGCTTTTTGTCTTTTTGCTCGTGTTTTTGTCCCCCTAGTTACCCCCCCCCCTTACTCGGTTAGCTAGGCCTCGTTCGGAGAGCGTACCAGGAAGTTTTCCCAAGTTTTCTTAAAAAGCTATTACGGTACAACCGGAAGGTTTACACGTTCCCGCTGAACCGTACCACCGGTACTCTATAATGGGCTTGCAGCCCGAAGCTTTGTCAAGTGGGTTCGACTCCGTAGTCAAGATGTCGTAAAACACCCAGGAGCGCCATAAAAACACTATGTAACAGTCGCCTACTTCGGTCACATATGAGGCTTAAAAAAAAGGCCCTATAACCATTGGCTCAGAGTCAGGGACACTATCTCTTGTGTTTTTCTACCTCAAAAACGGTCGGAGCCAATTCGGTTCGCTTGCGATATGAGACTAGAACCCGTTACAGCTTAAAGGCTACTACCAAAATATCCCCCCACTCTAGAAAATAAGAACGTTCCCATACTTAGGTCTCGAGATACCCAAAATACACGAACGCCGTTAAAAACAGGGTCGGAACAATCCGTTAAGTTATTTCTTATTAGACAGTGGAACTTTGATCCATTTCAGATTTGAGCCTTACCTAAACATAACAATCATAAAACACACTCCGGAAAACTAAATTTAGTACTTACATAGCAGCACTGTAACATTCGCCCGGAAGATACATATCGACGGAGAACAAAACTAAGTCCTAAGACGACTGGCTAACGTCTAAACAGAGCTTTGCATGCTTTTCACCGTCTCTACCAAGCCAGTACTTTCGGTGGTCTTTCTAACATCGGGTCGATAAAAACGTTACTGCTTTCGGCTTCGGTCAAAACACTCAAATTAACTTAATAACATGCAGAAATAGTGTGCTCATGGCTGGGTCTCAGTATCCCCAGACCACGAGGTCACTCCTAAAAACAGGGCTACTACTACTTATTGAATTATTATTGTTTTTGTTCAGTAGATAAAAATCATCATCTCCATCGAAGAAGGATCAACCCTTTCCCCCAACTCCTAGCTTCTCATCTTAGTAGAATGAATTCGGATGTTAATTAAATTCAATTCAGGACATAATAGGGAAGCTAAAAAATCATATAAAACGATAAAAGTTTCAGTCCCGAAACCCCTCCTGATTCTCGAATCCACTGAATCAAGCACGTTAAGCTTGATTTCTCTAAAATCCGGAGGGCTGGTTTCCAGCCCTCACTGTTGTTAGCAACTGCCTTGCAATTATTGTAGCGACACAATAGTTGCAACTTGGAGCGATCTCTGTTACTTCTGTTTCTCTCTGTGGTTCTTCTATCACAATCTTCGTTGTTTTCGTCAGCGCAACTATCGTTGATGTGTTACTTTTCAGTTCTTCTGCCAAAATGGCCGTTTTTGACGTTTCTGAGAATTGTTACGTCATCACTTCGAAAATTTAAAAATTAGGAATTTCCGAATCCTTCAGCCTTCACGATTTGTCCAATCGTTCGAATAATGTTCTTATTCCTTCTAAATCGCCAATTCGGAAGGTTCACTGCTAAAAATTCGAAATCGCCGAATCTGCATTTTGGCACATTCTGGTCGAATGTCACATACTCCCCGGACAGTCCGGTCAATGTCCTCATTGAATCTCGCAATGTTCGTAAAATAGATACAGTTTCATCGAATAGAATTCACAAAATGCACGAAATTACTTTAATCCACGTCATATCGACTCACTGCAGCATATAAATGGCATCATACTACATCACTATAGCCTTCAAATTCTTTCATTAATCGGCACATTGAGGATATGACCTAAGATAAAACATTTTTTTCGACTTCCAATGTCAACGTCCTGATTAAAATTTTTTCTCCTAGATTTAAAAGGTGTTGGTTTGCAGGACAGTCCTGCCAACCAACAAGCTAAAATTATCCTACTATGCTTCTTCCCTTCGGAAATCTTGCTTGTTATTGTCCTGAATATTAAAACTAAGAAACTTTGTGGTTAGAAACAACAATGAAACAATCTCCCTCTTCGAGAGATTTCCCAAGCCTTTCACGTCACCACAAAGTGATCAGTTCTCCTAGCTGATTAAAAACAGTCATGTAGGCTGGAATATTTAAATTTACTCCTTCACTCAAGCCTTTCTAAATAAATAGTAAGTAAGTGTCTCTAAAGCCACTCAACTAAAATCAAAATGCAAATTTATAAATGCAACAATTTCAAAACACAACTAAATGTTTCAGTTTTCAATTACAACTTGGTTGCTTGGTTTCTCACTTGAGTTTTTTCACACACATAAAACAATTCAGAGTTTTAACTTTTTCTTCATCACTCCTTTGTTTTCTTCTTTTATCGTCGTTTAGAAGTTCTAAAACTTCTAAATTCTTCTAATTTCATCTCTTTTTGCATCTCGTTTTTCGGCTATTCGTCAGTGTTCCATTTCCTCCTCCTGTGATAATGACTCTGCACTCTCAGTTTCTGTATCCTGCAACACGTCGTTAGCTATCCTGACGCTGCTGGAAGCCGTCCTCCAACACTTCTGCTCTTCTACCCTCTGTTTGCAACAAGGTAGGGGATCCACTTTAGATTCTCTGTTCCTGCAGAAGCTGTTGTGGAGACACAACGTCACATTTCTCTCCAAATCTTCCTTTAAAATCTCTGCCTTCTCGTTTCCACTACGTTCACTTGTCCTGAAATTCTTTTCACAGCAGTGGTCACTGCATTCCGATGAGTCACGAGAGCCCGCTTGAAAGCTCCTGCTCCAATGTCCAGCTGATATTCACTGTACACTCTGCCGTGCTTCGACATATGCTTTTTAGCATATTCGTACAACCATGCAGTCAAGTTAGCTCTGAACCATGGCATCAATCGTTTTCTTGCCCATATCTTCTTAAGTTCCATCGGAATGTTTAGAATTTTGCACATTGTCTCAAAAAGATCTAAATCTTTTAGACAATCCAAGTTCCGCAACTGTTCTCTCGTTGGCGCTTCCTGTCTATTGTTCTCTCTTACGTGAGCTTCCAGCCATCGTATCGCCATCATAACTCCCACTATCACTATTGTTATGGGCTGTGATGAGTCTGGTAAACCCATGGAGAGCAGCTCCCCAGAGTCCCAGATCAACATCAGATTACTACGCTTGGGATACCACCAGGTCTGCAGCAAGCAGTGGCAAGGAAACTCGTCATGTGTCAACATGATGCTCCTCCAATTACGTTTTCCCGAAGCTTCCAGTAATGGTTCCACTTCCATCATCACTCGGTGGACTTCATCATTCTCGTCTACTGTATTGTAATCTGTGACAGTTGATCCTCTCTGTTTCTGTCTCTCAAAGTCACTGAAGTTCCCGCTCACGTATCCCATGAACTCCTTTCCTATTATTGATTCCAACTCTTCCTTGGTTCTCTCTGGAACTGCTGAGAACATCTTACATAGCAACTCGTAAGATTTCTCGGACATCCTCGCCAGTCTCACACACTTCGGCACTGAGAAGGCTTGATCCACGATCGTTCTCGTACTCTTTACATCCACGGCTACGAAATGTACCGGGTATCTGCTCTTGCACATTGGAGCCAATGTCGAACCCACCAAGTATCGTGCTCCTGATGGCCTACAATGAGTCTCACTGTGTCTGATGTTCATTTCCGTCTCGATCGCTTCCCTCCATTTTTCTATGTATTTCTGCTCAGTCTGCAGAACTCCTGGGAATACTTCTACACTGATGGCTGTGACCATCTCATGTTTCTGTTCTAGATTCAATAGTGACTCTAGAGAACCAAACATGCTGTAGAATCCTAGTGCAGTCACTAGATTCACCTCGGTCCCTCCATGGCAATCTGCTATCAGTTCCGTTTCTGTTCTTGCCTTCATCACTACGTTTCCAAACAATACCGTCAATTGCTTGTGTTGTTTCTCTAGGGTCTTCACTCAGTCCAGACCTCCACAAACGTGACCTTCCAGTCCACAGACTTCCGCCAGACAGCTACCAGGTTTGACCCAGTCTTCTGGTCCCCAGCCAGGCAACTCCACTTTATCTTCTCCGTTTCTCCTAGAGGCCGTTATCATCACATTATATATGATGTTAAGGTCACGCATGTTACAGTCTGCATTCAATTCCCTCTGCAAGTCTTGTGTCTCCCGTAATATCGAGTCAGCGTTGGGACTCGGACACCATGATGGCCTCATCAATTCCCACACTGCCATCAAGCTCGTTCTTAGTAATTCATCTGAGAATTCCAACCCAAACTCCACTCTTTTGTCGGATTTTGGTACGGAAGGTGCAGTCACGTCTTCTTCCAAGACCAGTCCCAATTTGGCCTGTGGATTGTTAACGCTCTTAATCGTTACAATTCTGGACGTCCAGAATCTTAGTAACACCGCCTGCTCGTAATCGAAGAAGCAATCGCGTATGTCTTCACTCAGGAAATGGTTGTACGCTATCCCTATGATTCCGGATACGTAGCTATACGATTTCTTCTTGATCGGTCCACAGTATTCACTGGACTTCAGCAGTGCCCCCATAGGTTCTTTAGTGAGTCTCAGCTCCTTGTTTGAAAATCTCCTGATTTCATCTATCTTTCTCATGGGCTCTAATTCCTCGGGTTCTTTCATGTTCACCCTCATCGGTTTGCTTTGCTGCATATCCAGCAGTGCTAGCAAGAGTAAGGCTTTCGCTCGCTCATCGCCTTCCCTCAGCATCTTAACACAAGTGTTCAATGCAGGTACTGAAATCTATTCTATCATGAATCGAATGAAACAGAGAGCGTCTCTCCGTTTCGCACACGCTACTGCTGCTCCCTCTTGGACTATCAGATCCCTCAGGTTCGTCATAAAGGAAACCTTCTCTTCTTTTGATCTCTTCCTTTCTTCTGAATCATACTCTTCGCGAGTTAGTCCCATCATGCACCAGGCAAACCTCAGTTGTAACTCTGTTCTTACGTAAGGTACTGCCATGAGAGCGTGTATTCTTGGCGTAGTCCTCATCTCTTCTTCGAAGTACCTTAATACCACTGCTTTCCATGGAAGGCTCACCAACTGCTCCATCGTTTCTGCCTGTATCTCAGACCACGCTGAAGTCCCGTACGCCTTCTGCTTGAGGGTGGTGCCTTGTCACATTGTCTCTAGATAACCTTCCATGGCACCTTTGTCTTCCAGAGCCATCACGTACCCTCTAGCCGAGTTTCGGTATTCCAACATTTCCATGTATCCTACTTCAGGTTCATCTATCGACACAGCCTCCGATACTGTCAGTCGGTTGTATTCTACTGGTACTAGTTGTCCTGCGACATTTCCCTTTCCGTGGTTCATGGTAGATGGCTTAAAGTCTTTCATTGTGCTCTCCCCACATTGGCTGAGTATTTCCATTTCTAAGGTTGCTCCAGTCAGAGTGCGGTCACTCCTTTTGAATTTATAACCTGTTGACTTTATTCCCGCCATGAGAATGGGTGGCACCATCGCTATATCAGTTAACATTTTATCTGTGCCAGGCAATTGATAATCACCTTGTCCCAAATCCATGACCTCCTCGACTCGTTTCCTTTTCGCTGAGTTAACAGCTTTCACCGATATCTCCGAATCCACCTTCGTCTTTCCGACTCTCATCGATATCACTCTGCTGCCCAACTTCATTTTCATCGCATTGATTTTATCAATCACCAATTTTGATCGCATCGTCCCTCTCCTGGTTCTTGACAGATACACCACCTCTCCTTTATCGTCCTGCGGTGTCATCTTGATGGGAGAATTCGCTTCACTTTCATCAGTGGCCGAGTCGATCAACAACTCACTCAGTCTCCCTTCACACTCATCAAGCTTGTCAAGGACTTCCCTCATCAAGGGTTGGTTGAGACCCGTTTTCAGAATGGACTGGGTCCCATAGCTCTGAACTCATGTTCGATGTCCATGAGGATCATTCTTCCGGCGATTCGACTTGCGAGGTTCCTCAAGATGTTATTCCACCTGACAACTCCCTCGTTGTGCCTTCTTCCTGCTGCGGTCAAGCTTCTCGTGTTCATGGGCACAGTGCAAACGGTCAGTACCGCTCAATTGAATTTCTGCCAGAGGGTAGTGAACAAACACACCATAATTGATTCCCATAGTGCTTCCTGCTCATCTGAACCTCTGGAGATGTCATTCGTCCCAACCAGGATCATCACATTGGGGATCCTCCCTGGATTCATCAGTTCCACCATTCGATATAACTGGGCTATCGTCGCGCCTCCAAAGGCCATCACCGTGGTGACCCACGAGGTCCTCAAATTCGATAGTACTCTGACCAAGCTGTCTCCCAGTATGAGATGAGATGTCCCCAGTGGTGGTTGCTGCAGGTTTACTGCCGGGCTCCAAGTCGCTCGGTTGAAGCAAGCTCTCGGATCTGTCTCCGGAACTCCCGTGAAATTATATTTCAATTATTTGTTCTTTTGTACGTCTATGATGCGAGACACTTTCTTCGCTGGCATCTTCTGTATTCTTCTCTCTGGGGCCTTCGAGCTCCCATGAACGGCGTCACGTCCCTTATCCCCTGTCTGATCACGGTCTGGGAGAGTCGTACTCTGCCCGTGTCGTCGATCGTTCCCTAGGGTGCAGTCACCCCGGATCCTGGCGCATTCTTGTTGGCGACCAGTCGTCCAGCTGTCTCTATCAGCTTCCTCACCGTTTGTTCCACGACGGGGTCACCCAAGGTGTCACTAGGGTCCGGGATCGTTACTCGATTTGTCTCTGTCGGGAGCCGTGTCTCCGTTGTTTGACTCATTTCTCGAGGCGTCAAGAGCTCCATCGGGGATTGCCCACGAGGAATATTCCTTGCAGGTATCATTTTCTCCACGGCCGTTGTCAACGCCTTCTGTTCCGATCGCTCTTTGTAGTCCTGCCTCCAGCGCTCAATTTCTTGACCCTGCTTTTTGTTGCAGTCTTCGAACAATCTTCTCCACATGTCCCGATCGTCCTCCATCTTGAGCATGCTTTTGATCATCTCGTCCAGCTCCTTCTTCGTACTTTCCAGTTCATCCTTCATCTCATCCAGATCTTGCATGGTTTGGTTCGTCTGAACCTTTTGTCCTACTTTCGCCCTCTTTGGTGGCACAGCTGCTCTCAGTGGTGAACCAGACGAGGCAGCCTCGCTGTTCATCTCCTGATGCATTCTCGTCAGCCCAGGTTTGGGCTTGGAGGGCATAGGCATCTCACCTGGTTGGTAAGTCCTAAAACTTCCCAATCCAGGCTCATTCGCCAAGTCACTCCCTGAGAGAGCCCCGTTTCTCCACCTCATCACTCTCATGTTCGGGCGGTCTAGTACTCCCCTCTCTCCATATGCTGCCATCAACAGGACTTCCGTTGGGCGGTCCCCACGGCTGTCATGCCCCAAGATGTTGATCAGGGCGGTCAGCAACATGACTACCTCTGGGTCCTCCAGAGCGAAGTCTCGGTCGATCGGCCGACGATAGATCGCATCTACCATCGGTCCCACATATGCCTCTGCCAGGTCCATCAATTCATCCAAGCTGAAGTTATCCATTCTATTCTTTCAAGTTCGATTCGGTTTTGATTCAAAGATTTGACTCAAGTGAGTAATTAAACGATCAATCAGGATCTAGAAAAGAGGTCACGAATATCACACTTGTCAGTTTCATCTTAACATATATCGCTAAAATGCTAAAATTTGCTTAAAAACAGTTCAGATAAAAAGATATCTTATCCTAAAATTTATTAAAATCAATCGGTCTCTAAAATTTTGGAATTCGACCTAAGATTGGACAGTCCAAACTTTGGATCTATTCCTAAGATCGTCATTCAGTTGTTCATGGTCACTAACCCCTTCTTACCCAGGATCTTAATAACATAACACATAACATAACACAACACACATATCACATATATCACACATTACATACAACTTAGTCGTTAGCCTAACACCCTCTCGCACGTCACTCAGCCTATATTTAAGTAATATTTCTTATGTAAATATACTTGTATATTAGTATCAGAGAATATCACGTGTACAAGCGCGTACAATTCCCGAGGATGCAGTCGTCCTTTGTTTGGATCGTACACTGGAAGCGAGAGCTCCTTCACGTCCATTTCCACGAGGAAGTCTCTCAACCTCGTCAAGGACAAGACTAGGTTCTTCGGATCCACGTGCTGCTTCTCCGTCGCCCTCGTCGCCAAGAAGAATAGGTATTTTCCCGGTATCTGTGACGCCGCCGGAGGTAAGGCTGCTACGCCCCCTACTCCTGGTCGTTGCTTCCAAAGAAACTCTATGTTCTTATATTCTCTCTTAAAATCTACCGCTAACGCTGTCCTAAAACTCATGTCTGCTGTGATTGCTATCGCACATGTTCTATTTGTGAGTATGAAATCACTGTCTGTTAGTATTAAGTTGCTTGAATATTCATTTGGTAAGTTAAAATATGACTCAACTACCCTCCCCATGTCAGGTTTCCTAGGTTCTTTGCCTGTTTCTGCTTCTAAGTCTCCTGTTTCTCTTGCTACTCTTAATTTTTTTATTATCAAGTTTTCAGTGTGGGTAAGTCCTACCCCCACTCCCCGGACAAAAATATCCATCGACGTCCCCGTCGCTCGCATACCGGGTATCAAGTCGAGATTAGAAGCTGGAATGAGTAGTCGTCCTTCCTGGGCGGCCCAGGAAGGATCATCTCGTTCGGTTTTGATGTATTTCATGCTTCCACGATCTACGTCTTGAATCGTGACGCTGGTCTCCTCAGGATCCGAGGTCGTTTCATTCAGCCACTCTAAGACACACAGGTTCGTCAAGTCTTGTTCATATGATTGCTGTTGCTCGTCGTCGAATTCTACCTCGGGTTTCGACCAGCCGTCAACCCACTTATCGTCGTGATAATCGACTATGTCAATGTCTTGTGACACAGTTATTTCCTCTAGACCCACTACTTCCTCCACTATCTTCTTCAGATCTATCCTATCCACTACAAAGTCGTCACCGTAAGGATTGTACTTACTTCTTGGTCTTGTCCCGTCCTTCTGACGAGTCTGTATCGTGAACGGAAGATCCGGTTCCAAATTCTTGGGAACCTCTATCTGTTCGGGATCCTGCCAATCTTCCTCTGCGTAAGGTAAGGTTTCATCGTCCGCTTCGATCTCCTCGTTTGGATCCAGGTCCAGCGGTGTGTCCGTTCCTTCCTCCACGACTTCGTTTCCATCGTTCTTCTCCCTGGTGCCCTTCTCGTTGACCTCACAAGCAGGATCCATCATTAGATAATCCCCTTCTTCCATGTCCGCAGGTATACAGCAGTCTTCTGTCGATGGATTGTGTGGCTTGATGTTCTCGTAGTGGGCGGCTCGGCCAGTACTCAGTCTATAAAAGCGTCCCTCCTGGTGCACCTCTGTAATCATGAAGGGTCCCCTCCATTTTTTTAGGAGCTTTTTTGTCCCTTTCGGTGGTATAACGTTCTGAAATACCCATACGTATTCCCCCACCGAGTAAGCCTTTGCACCAGCTGCTTTCTTGTCGAATCTTTTCCTTTGCCTTGCCTGTGCTTGCTGAGCATTTCCTCTACACAAATCGTTCAACTCCTGTTGGCGTCTGATCACATCCCTCACGTAGACCTGTGGGGACGTTTTCTTTCCCTCATACTCTGAGTAGAAGAAGGTTAAGGGTAAAGACTTTTCGTGTCCAGTTAGCATCATGTGTGGACTGACTCCGGTGGTGGAGTGTTGCGTGCTGTTGTATGCTCCCATCACCTGTGGAAGGTATCTGTCCCAATCGGTCATGTACCTGGAACAATATGCTCTCAGCATCGACACTAACGTCCTATTCTGTCTTTCCACTAAGCCATTCGTCTGAGGGTGGTATGTCGTGGAGTGAGCTTGAGCGACCTGTGAGCGTCTCATGAGCTCTTTCGTAAGCTCTCCTACGAAAGCTGTTCCATTATCCGATTGAAACGTCATCGGACAGCCATGTCTCGCTATCCACGTATTGATCAGGTGGTCGCATGTCTCCTCCGCCGAGGCAGTTATGCAGGGCACGGCCTCTGCATACTTCGTAAAATAATCTATCATGACCAACACCTGATTATAACCACTGTCTGTCATGCATATTTTCTGGTGATCTATCTGCACCACCTCATTGAATTCAGACGACTCGATTGATTGTTATGGAAATCGCAACTTCCTTGGATCCTTGACTTGTTGGCATGACAGACATGCTGTTACCCACTTCTCGCATGCCTTTTTCATTCCAGGCCATTCAAAGCGCTTCGGGATCCTCTGATATACTTTGTCGATCCCCTGATGGCCCATCTGATCATGTGACTTGAATAATAGTTCTGTCTATTAGAGTTGCGGTAACACTATCGCGTTATAGTTGTACAGGACTCTGTCTTCCTCTCTTATTTTGCAAGCCACAATCCCGTCCTTGTTCAAATATAACCTCCTTTCCTTCTGCATGAAGTACTGTCTCAGGATGCGATAACTATCTTCCTCAAGGTCCCCTTTATCTGGAGAACCATTCTCGATCCACCTTTTCAGGTTGCTTGTCATTCGATCATTTCTCTGCGCTCTTAGAAGATCCGAGAGTCTGTATCTCGCCTTCAAGTACGTCTTCATGACCCTCATCTGACTATTCAGCTCATTAGGCTGGTGTGTGTCATCTTCCATCTTAACGCACCAAATCTTCGCTAACGGCTGTGTTTCTTGTTTAAACGGCTGAAGATCAGTCCTGACTACCTCTTTCTGCGGCAACAGACTCATCGAACGTTTCGATACCGCTATTGTCTCCAAGTCATCCGCTGCGTTGTCAAAGACTCTTTCGCTTGGTATAAGGTAGCGATCACTGTCAGGATCCTGGTACACCTCTCTGTCCAGATCCCTTGCCCGAGTTTCCACTAGTAGTGTGTGGATCGCTAGTTCGGGCAAATCTGTCTGAATAGTTCCTGTCTGAATAGGTGTCCATTCCTGAGTTCCGGGAATTGTCATCTGTTGAAGAGTTTGTGCTGGAGACTGCACGCTCCTCCAAATCATGTCTGTGCCTTCTTCGCATCCATCTGAACTCCCCGGACAAGACCTTGTTCTCTAGGTCCTGTTTCTCATCAGGAATTTTTTCGTCTATTTCAGACTCCCCGGACAAACTTTCTTGTTCCGGGCGTTGATCTTATGCTCGCTGGTTCTTCTCATCATTCGTCTCCCCGGACAAATAGTCTTGCAGCAGATTTTGTTCTAACTTTTCACCTTCCTTATCCTGGTCCACAAAGGTGACGGTTTTCTTTCGCTTGCTGCTCCCCTGTTCTTTCTGTCCGTAAGAAGTACTGGTTAAAATCTCGTGGGGTATTGAGGATACTAGTTGCTGAACTATTGTCCTACAATCCCTCTCGTTCTCTGCGTGCTGTCGTCTAGACGGCATGATCTTCACCTTCTCCCTGACTGTTAGCGATGCCACTGCTGCTGTCCAATCGGGGTCATCTCTGGTCGGTTCTCTTTCTAACAATCCACCCAGCATCCGCATCACTTGCGGTGTGACCTGCACCGTTTTATCCAATAATGAGAGACTGTTTATGTTCATGCGAGAGAGTTCTTGCTGTACCAGATTCGAGCGCAGCAACAGATCCAAGGGGACCGGGTCCTCTTTGGATAGGATCTTTATCAGGGCTGCTTTCTCCACCGGTAACTCAGGATGCCCTGGAATTGGATGTCCAGACTTATCCAACCATCTCGTTAAGGGAAGCGCTTCATATGTTTCTTTGTCCAGAAACGAGAATCCCTCCTTTATTTCCGTCTGATTGGCCTGCTTCTGCTCCAATCTTTCATAGAACTCAGTTTTCTTGCTGAGGCTGTCAGATTTCTGGTGTTTATCACGCATCCTATGTTCGATTATTATATGGTAGCCATCCAATCTTACTATCCATCTACCAATATAACTCTGATCCATCGAGTAGGTTTTCAACCAGGATAACGCCCTGTTGTCCACGCGTAACTTGAAGGGAGCGCTCCCCAAGTATGCACGGTACTTTTCCACGAAAGTGACTACTGCAAACATTTCTGCTTTTGGTGCGCCATACTTCATCTCCGTGTCACTCAAGACCTTGCTGCCGTATGCAATGGGACGGAGAACCGTTCTTCCATTCCACTCTTGCTCTTGATGCAATATTCCTGAGATGGCTACTACCGATGCGTCTGTGTCAAGAACAAACATGCCCTTTTCTGTAGGCATGCCTAGCACTGGCGCTTCGCACAGTTCCCGCTTTATGTTCTCGAAAGCAACCTGTGCCTCATCGTTCCATTCGAACTTTTTCCCCTTATTGCGCATCAGCTTCTGCATCGGATATACCTTGTCCGCATATCCTTTTATGAATTCCCGGTAGTAATTGGCAAACCATAGGAAGCTCATTAGCTGTGTGTCCGTTCTCGGAGCCTTCCATGTTAACACAGCCTCTATTGCTTCCGGATCTGGCCTCACATCATGCCTGTCCACCATTCTTCCCAGGTACTTGATCGAATCCCTAAGGATTTCACATTTTGATGGTTTGCATTTCAAGCCTGCTCTTTTCATACATCCAAAGACCTCATCGAGCCGATCAATGTGGTCTTCCAGGGTCGGTGTCGCTATGACTGCGTCATCCACGTAACACATCACAAGATTCCCGTACTTCTTGGTCACTCTGGTCAAAGCCTGAGCCATCAGTCTTTGAAAAGCCGTTGCATTTCACAAGCCGAAGGGCATCCTCTTCCACTGGTACAATCCTAATTCGCACGCGAATCCGGTTTTATCTCTATCCTTCTTCAGCAGAGGGACCTGCCAGAAAGCAGAACCCAAGTCCAATATGGTGAAGAACTTGGCATCACCAAGCTTAGAGAGGCTCTCGTCTATCCGCGGTATCGGGTACGCATCTTTAATTGTTACCGCGTTCAAGTAACGAAAGTCGCAACAAAACCTAAGCTGTCCCCCTTTCTTTTTCGCCATTACCACCCCGCAAGCCCACGGCGATTTCGAGGGTTCTATCATGTCGTATTCAAGCAGCATTTCGATTTCCGCTCGGCACGCTTCCGACTTGTGTGGCGTCATCCGTCTCGCGCCTTCTCTGTGCGGAACGGCACCTTCCTCTAGTTCAATTTCGTGTTCGACGAAGTTACAGCAACCGATATCCGCCTTATGTTTTGTAAATACATCTGCGTTCCGATTTAAGAGGTCCCGCAATTTTTCGAAATCTCCCTCACCTATTTTCCCTTTTAAATGTTCTATCTCTGGCAAAACTGGTTTGTCAGATTCTAGTTCATATGACGAGGGGCGTTCCGGAAAATTCGAGCAGCTCGATAAGCCGTCGTCCGTTTCGGATTTCATTGAAAACAATTTATGAATAGATTTTAATTCATTAATCTTCTTTAAAATTTTATCTTTATTTGCATGAAAAGGACAGTCTTTTACACTGTGTTTCTTCAAGTTTTTTGTCTCCTCATAGTCGGTCCTCATCGCCAAAGCGTAACCAAGCTTCAATAACACACTGACACACAGTCCGTTTCGCGTTACCGAGAAGCTCCGGTCTAAAATCACCGAACTCTGACTATTTGGATTCGGTACTAAACAAACCTGTTTACTATCGCCCAACGAATTTAAATTTCTCATTCTAAAAATTGCCACCACAGCTTGTCCTGGCTGTAGCTTCACTTTCCTATCTAAAAAAATTGGTACCTTGTTTTCGTCTGTTACTATCCTATTAATTGGTTTCTTAGCATACTTCCGGTCCGGGTTTCTAATCCGTATCAGACCGTTGTTCAAGTCAATCATCACGTCAAAATTCCTGACAAAATCTCTGCCCAAGATGAATTGGTCGGCATCGTCCAAATTCTCTACCACCAGGAAGCTCATCCAAAGATCCCGTCCCCCATGTGGAGGACCGTTATTGGTGTTCTTCCGGCTAGGTAGATAGCTCCTCGATTGGCGGCGGCCAGTCGGAGATTCGTTGGAATTAGATCTTCCCTCGTGAAGCCCATTCTTTCCCAAGTTTTTATCGGCATCACACTCACTACCGCTCCTGTGTCGAGAAGCCCTGTGACTCCGATTTTTGATCCGTTGGTCTCGAGCAGATGCGCAGTCACATCTGCTTCATACCCAATGTGTACTGCATCTTGTTCCATCATGGCGTCATGGCCTATCCTACGGACTTTGAGTTCCTCCTCACCCAAATAGATCTGCCCCATTCGGTCATCATCTGTTGTCACATAAGTCCTGGTGTAGATACTGATTCCATCCACGTTCAGCATCACTTGATACGGCCCTTAGAACTCTAGGTAGCGTCCATGAAGTTTCTTCATGCGAGGGCCACCCGTTGTTAGTAGTGCTCGCACAGCTCTCGACTCAGTGCGTGGCTCCACCTGCCTCAGATAATTTGCATATGTGTCCAAATGCATCAAAGTGAACTCGGATGGTTCACTCAGATTCCTGATTACCTGGTGTCCAGCCACTGAAATTATCGACTGTATCTTGCTTCCTTGTGGCACCATGCCGAACCTCTGACCGGAGATCACATTAAGTTTCATGCTCAAACTGCTTGGTGCTTTGGTCTCCTCGACCTCCGTTGCTTCGAAGGTATTCAGTTGTTCCTGAAGTTTCTCATTTTCCAGTTCGAGTTTCACTTTTTGTTCGATCTCTTTCGTCACCAGTTCCTGCTGCACTCTATTTAGAGCATCCCTTGCGGCTGCCCTATAATCAATCTTGAAATCATCGGCCGCAGTCACTGGTTCTGGTTCACATGTCTCTTCAGTTAGCGCTTGCATTTTCTTCGTCGCCAGCTCTTGCGGTTTGTCTTTTCTGCGCGCCTGCGCTTCACTCAACAGGCGAGCCTTGCTGGCTTTCACTCCTGATAAAGCTTCCTCATGCCTTGGATGCTTGATGTCTGCCACTGCATCCCAGAATTGTGGACAATCTGATTTAAAATAACCTTCCAAGTTGCAAAAGAAACACCTCGGGCCGAATTTTGCAATTACTCCTCTCATGGAATCCTCTTGGTCAACTTCTGACGCCTCTTCGTCCTCGAGGCTAAAGCCTATTGCTTTCATGCCTTGTTTGTAAGTTGGACATGCTGACACATGATGGTCCGTTGAACTGCAATTGGCACAAGAGCGTCTCTTGTCCATATCATCCCTCGGTTTGTACCAGTTGTTCCCTTGGTTTGCTGGTCCGTTGTTAAAATTGCCATAATTGTTCTTGTAGTATCCAGATCTCGAAGGAGGTTTCAACAAAAGATACTCTTTTGACTTGAGCCTCAACTCCTCTGGTGTTGGCGCATTGGTTGATAGTGGTGTGTAATGCGTTGCTAGCATTGTTCGAAGTTCATCATTCTTCACACCATCGATGAATTTTGAGGCTACTGCCAGGTTCATTCTCTGGTTTGACTCATCCGGTTGGCTGCGTCTTCTCAGCATTTCCAAGTCGTCGAGAAACTTATCTATCGTTTCATCTTCTCGTTGCCTCCGTTTCTCGAAGCGCATCATCGCTTGGTGTCCCTGCACCCCTGATATAAAACGGTTTAACAATATTTCGAAGATTTTCTCGGCTGTATCACGCTGATATTGCTTCTTTGCCATGACACAGTTCAGGGCTGTCCCTTCCAAGTTACTGGTAAGCGCACTGCATTCCTGTCTCTCCGACAAGTCCTCTTCCTCGAAATGCAGTTTCATTACCTCTATCCAGGTATCAATACAGCCATCAGATTCATTTTTATAGCATCTTGGTTCTTAAAGACTCTTCTGGACTTCTCACTGCGTTCATTGGTTCTGGATAACCTTGTAAGGAATGTCTCCAAGGATCTGTTTAGGGGTTCAAAGGCTGTGGCCATTGCCGTAGCATCCCTTGAGTGTCCCGCCTGAGTGTCCTCACACCTTGTCAAAGGCTCTGTATGCGGTACATCCCTGCAATCCGAATCGCCGTGAGTGTTTCCCGCCTGGCCCACATGACTCCTCCCCGGGCTTGCATGCCCTCTGTTACCGGAATCACTTCTCCCAGTCGAATGTGTGCCTTGCGTCGGTCGTTCGTTAGAGGTCTGTCTGTTCCCCGATGATCTTGCTCTACTGTTCGGGCCCCATGTTCTATTATCCCTTGTGGCATAGCCTGGTGAACTGCCCCTGCCTCTAGTGGATCCATATGTCCTCCACCTTTGATAGTCATTGAAGTTCACCTTCGGCTCCCTGCTGGGACCTCCCGAGTTCGGTTCCCCTTCTTTTGGTCCACTTTTGCTGCCTAGTAGCCCGTCCAACCTATCCATGATAGCCTGAGTTCGCCTCTCCATCATCGCGTCTATCTTTGTGTCAAGAGTCCCAAGAGACTGCTCTTGCTGAATTCTTAACTTCTCCATGTCATCTCTTAAGCGTAACTCTCTCTGTTCCGCTTCTCTTGTCATTCTCTACAAGTTCTTCGCTATGTGCTCGTCCGCTCTTTCTTTCAAGCGTTTTTCGCTCCTACGAACTTCTTGTCTATTGCGGTTTATTTCTTCCCGCAGACTTTCTCTTTCAATGTGAACTGCTCTTTCTAGCTCACTCATTCTTATGGACATCTGTTCATTTTGTTCTCCTAAACTGTCTACTATGTTGTTCAAGGCTTCTTCTAGTGCTGTCCCATTATTCCCGAGTGGCGTCACTAGTGACGGTGTAACCCTGTCGGTCCCAGGTAGCTTCGTGCTGGTCGAGACTCGGGCCTTGACTCTCTGCCTCGACGTTTTTTCATTATCCACATCGGGATCCGCCAATGCCTCGCCTAGCCCTCTGTTTCTACTCTCCCCAGTTTGCAGCTCTGAATTTGTCATAATCGCGAAGTCTCTTGACTGGCCCGGTGTGTTTACCTCTTTGCTTATCGTTCTCACCACACCAAGTTTGTCCATGTTACTAGTCTCTTTTTCGACGTAAGCCTCATTCTCCTGGGTCGAACTATTGAGGCTGCCTTGAGATCCAAAATCCACCTGCTTTTCTTCGTCCTCCTCCTCCTGGGATTCACCTTCATTTCCTGCGCCCCCTCCCATGGTGAATGGAAAGATGTTTTCTAAGGTGTTCTTCATTCTCTCTGAGAACAATGATGACGTTGTTTGTTTCTCAGTTCCGCCTGCCATCATAGTGTTGTCTGTTGGAGATTTTCTAGTTGCCGCTATTTCAGTTGAGATGTCGGACCGTTCCGACATCTCCTCTCGATCCAATGTCCCGGTGGAAGTGGCAAAATCATGGCCTTGTTCCACCGGAGTAGATTCACTCGCCAGCCTTCTGCCTCTCCCTTCCAGTCCATGTACTTCCTGGTTGTCGTTCATGTCATGACCCGTATTGACCTCCACTTCTAACAGTTCTTTTTGCTCTTCTGAGGTCTTCTGACTCCTTGTTTCAACCATTCTGCCTGAAACCGTCTCCCCTTTGTCGGTCCGGGCTCGTTTGATCCAATCCACAAAAGGATCGGTCATTGTTCTTCTTTGCTTTTTAGGTATGAATTTCCTAGAGCTATTACCTCGTTTAGGTATCCTTGACTTGTCTAGACTCATTCTCAATTTGTCACTTGTTAATGCCTATACACTTAATTCGATTGCTAGTGACCTTATAGTTTGACTACCAATAATAATGACACAACATAATAAATTTCACAAGATTCTATTAAATAGTGACCACGAATCCCTGTATGTTATCAGAGTACAGTTTTGTATATAATTTATTCACACTAACCGATTATCGGTCGTAAGATTTGAGAACTAGCACAAAATGATGTTATGAGTCAATTTAAAAGATAGTGTACTCACTACCCAATCAAGCACAAATTATATTGATTTAAAATCAAAAACAAAAAAAATATATAATGACAGAATATGAATATCTCTATAAAAAAACGTATGTGTATTGTACTTTTAGTTGGTTGCAGTACAATAGTCGAACTTATATTTTAAAGAAAAAGCTTTCCCTGCTTGGTGCTGCATCAAACGGACAAAACTTTAAAGGCAGTAGTTTTCTCAAGTGGGCGTCTATTGCACCCACCGAGTACTGTGTTACCTATCTGCCTTCGGACTGATCGATTTAGACCTACTAAAATCCTCAGGGCAGTCATTTTTCAAAAAAAAACGTATTGGGTGTCAATCCACGCCAATGAATTACGCTCTCTTTAGTTTAGACTTAGTGTCGCGAATATCCGAGTTCGGACCTGTTTTGTTTTGGTCTGGTTTTTATTGAAAGGCAAGTTACCAGTGCAGTCACTGCTTCCTAGCCCGTCTGCTAATAACCTAATACCTCTCACTTTAGTCTTTCTTCCGTTTATCTAAGTCCTTTAATAAAATAATACCCCTCCGGATTGGGAAAGAGAAAATTTCTATATATATAGGACCCTTCCGGACTAACAAAATTTACAGCCCTCCGGATTGGGACCCCTCTGAGTTAATAGATATAAGACCCCTCCGGATCGGGACCCCTCCGAATTAGTAAATATAAGACCCCTCCGGATTGGGACCCCTCCGAATTAGCAAATATAAGACCCCTCCGGATTGGGATTCCTCTGGTTTGTAATAGTAGCTTTTCGGAGATTTCCTTCTTTCAACCTATACCCCTTCGGATACGTTCTCCGATGCCACTTTGCTGTTTCAATTAGCTAGGAAGGGTATGTACTGCTTTCCTAGACCCTTCCGGATTGAAGTTAAGCCTCTTATTTGACAGTTCACGCTAACGGTGAAGGGTCTTATTGCTAGCCCAACTTCGGCTCGATTAAGGATTTCTTGTGCCTTTAGCCCTCCCTTTTTGTCTAGAACAGCCTGAAATTTCTTTATTCAACCGCTGTTACCTTTTGGTAGGGGTGTAAGGGCTTTCCTAAAAAAAATTATAAAACGTGAAGGGTCTACCCCTCCCAAATTGGTGAATTTGCTAAAAACAATTTCAAAAACTTTTCACGCTTACTTCTTCGAAAAACTTTTGTCCCTATCAATAAGCTCAGCTAATTTCTGATCTATTGGTACCACGATCAACTGGATCTGTTCAGTAGTTCCAAAGTTATTAACCAAAACGTCTTTTTTCTAAAGTCAAAAAATTTATCTCTTATAGGTTCCGCCTAACTTTTTCCTCAATTCTGTTCTTTTCGACCTAAAAATTATTGATCCGAGCTCAGAAGGCCTATACTCTTCTAGTTCAATGCAAAAGACCCGATCTAAAACGCCTTAGTAGAAAAAGTTTGCGAAAAACTGTGCTAGCTGGACCCCTCCGGATTGATGAATCCACCAAATCAAACACGTTAAGTTCGATTTCTCTGCAACCCGGAAGGCTTTCGGAAAGCGGGTTTTAAAACTTGTAGATTCACTAGTGGACGTTGTCCGAACAACTATTTTTACTGTTCTAACTCAAAAATTTCAAAAAATTTTCTGATTTTATAGTGGTTCGGACTATCAAAAATCGCGAAAATTCGGTTTTCGGTACCAAAATAGTTCCAACCACTTCCGAACTAAACTTAACCGGTTCTATCTATTATGGTAGTGCAGTTACGATGTAACACACCACTTCGCCGCTTTTTTCCGTTTCAAAAAATATCGATATCTCAAAAATCGCGATCTGTGGGGGGATCAAAATATCGCTATTTTGACCCTAAAAACCGGTCTGCTTTCTGTGTTTTTCACTGAAAAACGATATAGGAGTATTAATATAGGCTATTTAAGTAATAATATTAGTAATACTATACCCCTCCGGGTTTGTTTAATATCCGAATTAAGGTGCTTAACTCGGATATTCGCAGTTCGGTGAAGGGTCACTACAGTGCAGCACTGTCGAGCCCCCCACAGATTACTATCTTGATTTTTGTAACAAAATGGATACAAAACTTGTTAACGATACCCAACAGTCGATTGTCGTTGTCATTGAGCCCCTTCTTCTTGCTCCTTGTACTGCTTGCCGGATCAGTCTTCTCCCAAGACCCCTCCGGATTGAGCGCAAATCAGCTGACCCTTCCGGATTGAGCGCAATTTATCATTAAGGTGCTTAAATGCTCAAATAACCCTACAGTACAAGCCTCACAAACGGGCCACAAAATTGATCGTAACGATCCTGACTGATATAAATGCCTGTAACAACAATATATCTATCAACAACAAACGGGAGGGTCGGATCACATCTTGTCTGGGGGGATGATTTCTACTGATTTTTTACTTTTTTACTGTTTTTGGTTTTTTCGGTTATTTTTTTAATGTTTTTTGTTTTTCTTGGGTACTATACTACTTTTTGTTTGGTTTTATGTATATCTTTAAGTGTTTTTGGTCACAAACCTATCAGAGAACGAGGGAATGGCCGATCCCCCCACCCTTCCTGATTCGTGAATTTTCGGTCTTAACTAGTTTAAAAAGCTATTCACGGTAATCCGGAAGGCTTACGCGTTCCGAACTACCCTTCCGCCCCGGCGGATTAGGCCTATTAAGGGCGTTAATGTGAGCATCCGCTCGGCGCGGAGTGCTCGTTAACGGTTCTGCCGGTCATGATGTTTAAAAAGAATAACACCCAGAAGCGCCATAAAAACATGTATGTAACATTCGCCCGGAAGATACGTATCGACGGAGAACAAAACTAAGTCCTAAGACGACTGGCTAACGTCTAAACAGAGCTTTGCATGCTTTTCACCGTCTCTACCAAGCCAGTACTTTCGGTGGTCTTTCTAACATCGGGTCGACAAAAACGTTACTGCTTTCGGCTTCGGTCAAAACACTCAAATTAACTTAATTACATGCAGAAATAGTGAGCTCATGGCTGGTTCTCAGTATCCCCAGACGACGAGGTCACTCCTAAAAACGGGGCTACTACTTCTTATTGAATTATTTTTGTTTTTGTTCAGTAGATAAAAATCATCATCTCCATCGACGATGGATCAACCCTTTCCCCAGCTCCTAGCTTCTCATTTTAGTAGAATGAATTCGGATGTTAATTAAATTCAATTCAGGACATAATAGGGAAGCTAAAAAATCATATAAAACGATAAAAGTTTCAGTCCCGAAACCCCTCCTGATTCTCGAATCCACTGAATCAAGCACGTTAAGCTTGATTTCTCTATAACCCGGAGGGCTGGTTTCCACCCCTCACTGTTGTTAGCAACTGCCTTGCAACTATTGTAGCGACACAATAGTTGCAACTTGGAGCGGTCTCTGTTACTTCTGTTTCTCCCTGTGGTTCTTCGTTGTTTTCCTCAGCGCAACTATCGTTGTTGTGTTGCTTTTCAGTTCTTCTGCCAAAATGGCCGTTTTTGACGTTTCTGAGAATTGTTACGTCATCACTTCGAAAATTTAAAATTCAGGAATTGAATTTCTGAATCCTTCAGCCTTCACGATTTGTCCAATCGTTCGAATAACGTTCTTATTCCTTCTAAATCGCCAATTCGGAAGGTTCACTGCTAAAAATTCGAAATCGCCGAATCTGCATTTTGGCACATTCTGGTCGAATGTCACACACGCTTGAGACTCAGAGTAACTAAACTAATTAACGACTCCGGTATAAATATAATCAAATGTAACTCAAGAAGTTTTCTAATGATGAGTCCCAATCAAGGGAAGTAAGTTTTAACTCAAGAATATAGTTTTGGCTCTGGACCATTGGGAGACTTCACTTGTCCACCTTTCCGTTGAAGGTTCACACTGGTCCAGTTGATTTTAACTCCGCTCTCGTGTTCGTTCGGTCTCCTATATCAGATAGGACAGCTCTACTCTCGTTTTCTATGATGGAAATTGCGAATAGCGATTTCCCACTGTATATATTCGACGACTTTCCCGCAATTGTTAATTCGGTCGTTCTGATTTTTCATTTTATGTTTTCAGTTGTCGCGAGAAAACTGAGCATGACAGGCTCCATTCGAATTTTTGAAAAATAAAACTTCACTCCAAAATCACGTATATTCGTGTCCCTCAAGGTCGAACTTCCAGATATGACCGACTGGCACAACATTCACAAAAAAAATTATTGAAATAGCAACCAAGAGTTTTGAAGGACAGACCACACCTCCAGTTTTGACTCGCAACAATGAAAAAACTATCAGAAAGTGCAGCGCATAAGATAAGCTTCAAATGCAATGTTTTGTATATGCAGAAGTTGATGCTTTAGTGCAGTTTAAGTTTAAATCAATAAAACTTCTGTGGAAAGCCTCCTGATTACAGATGGCTCCTTAAACTGATGTTTTTTAAGAAGTGAATGTATTTGAACCTCATACATGCATCGCAACAATTATCAGAACTCGTCGTACAAAAATGGCCAATTGACAAGAAATCATCTAAATACGCAAAATGTTGAACAAGATAATGAAATACAGGCAGATGAACTGAGAGACAAAGTTGCCTCTCTGAAATCTCTGACAATAGAAATAGGAAATGAGGTGAGAGAGCACAACAAGTTTCTGGATACACTTGGAGATGATTTGGAAAAATCAAGAGGTCTGTTGGGAGCAGCTTTTTCAAAGTTGGGATTTATATCGCGGAAAGGCTACAAACAGTCCAATATTTGTTACTTGTTGATGTTTTGCTTTGTGGTCTTCTGGATAATGTGGTTTGTTTCGAAGTCGTAGTTATGATGGGGACTATTCCGATTTGGATATGAAATGGTTTAACGTGTTGGTTGTAATGGAGTAGGTTATGCTTAAAAAGGCGCTAAAAATTCCATTTCATTTTTAAATGTGATATTATTCTGCGCAAACATTTTAATCAATTAGATTCTTAAATATTTATTCAAAAATTTGCTTAATTAATGTAAGTTTGTTAATACGTTTCATCAACTCATGACAGCTTAAGGGCTTGGGACAAATGATAAGAAATGGGAATTAAGGCGGGCATAGTTTTGTTTTATTTGCATTCAGATTTTTCCATTCTGAAATATTGAATTCTGCTCATTGAATAAACCAGATAGCAAGCGTAGTGTTATATTGCAAATAGCGTTTTTTTTTTTCGATGATTTTTTTGGAGTTCTTAACTTCGTTTTAGTGTTGCCACTGGCATCGTATAATAGCATGTGTTTGATACGATTTAATGGTGGCTAGGTTTAATGTAACTCGAGCGCACAAGGGGCAGATTGGAGGACATTAAACGCGTAATCTCCATGATGACAGTTCGGTTTCAGCAGATGGCTAGATTTTTTTCACTGCTTATTTTCGCATTTCCCCTTTTTGTTTTTTTTGGCCTTTTCACTTATTTGTGCCGTTTTCTCGTTAATGAATTATATACAAGATTTTTCTAAAGCATACTTATCATAGCTAGTTTTCTGTTAACGTTTATGTCGTATCTTGCGAATTAATTTGATTCAGAATTTAATTATCTGTAACAGTCGTCCACTGAAGTCACATATGAGGTAAAGAGAAATAGGCCCTCTAACCATTGGCTTAAGGGTCAGAGACACTACCACGTTAAGCTTGATTTCTCTATAACCCGGAGGGCTGGTTTCCACCCCTCACTGTTGTTAGCAACTGCCTTGCAACTATTGTAGCGACACAATAGTTGCAACTTGGAGCGGTCTCTGTTACTTCTGTTTCTCCCTGTGGTTCTTCGTTGTTTTCCTCAGCGCAACTATCGTTGTTGTGTTGCTTTTCAGTTCTTCTGCCAAAATGGCCGTTTTTGACGTTTCTGAGAATTGTTACGTCATCACTTCGAAAATTTAAAATTCAGGAATTTCTGAATCCTGTGGAAAGCCTCCTGATTACAGATGGCTCCTTAAACTGATGTTTTTTAAGAAGTGAATGTATTTGAACCTCATACATGCATCGCAACAATTATCAGAACTCGTCGTACAAAAATGGCCAATTGACAAGAAATCATCTAAATACGCAAAATGTTGAACAAGATAATGAAATACAGGCAGATGAACTGAGAGACAAAGTTGCCTCTCTGAAATCTCTGACAATAGAAATAGGAAATGAGGTGAGAGAGCACAACAAGTTTCTGGATACACTTGGAGATGATTTGGAAAAATCAAGAGGTCTGTTGGGAGCAGCTTTTTCAAAGTTGGGATTTATATCGCGGAAAGGCTACAAACAGTCCAATATTTGTTACTTGTTGATGTTTTGCTTTGTGGTCTTCTGGATAATGTGGTTTGTTTCGAAGTCGTAGTTATGATGGGGACTATTCCGATTTGGATATGAAATGGTTTAACGTGTTGGTTGTAATGGAGTAGGTTATGCTTAAAAAGGCGCTAAAAATTCCATTTCATTTTTAAATGTGATATTATTCTGCGCAAACATTTTAATCAATTAGATTCTTAAATATTTATTCAAAAATTTGCTTAATTAATGTAAGTTTGTTAATACGTTTCATCAACTCATGACAGCTTAAGGGCTTGGGACAAATGATAAGAAATGGGAATTAAGGCGGGCATAGTTTTGTTTTATTTGCATTCAGATTTTTCCATTCTGAAATATTGAATTCTGCTCATTGAATAAACCAGATAGCAAGCGTAGTGTTATATTGCAAATAGCGTTTTTTTTTTTCGATGATTTTTTTGGAGTTCTTAACTTCGTTTTAGTGTTGCCACTGGCATCGTATAATAGCATGTGTTTGATACGATTTAATGGTGGCTAGGTTTAATGTAACTCGAGCGCACAAGGGGCAGATTGGAGGACATTAAACGCGTAATCTCCATGATGACAGTTCGGTTTCAGCAGATGGCTAGATTTTTTTCACTGCTTATTTTCGCATTTCCCCTTTTTGTTTTTTTTGGCCTTTTCACTTATTTGTGCCGTTTTCTCGTTAATGAATTATATACAAGATTTTTCTAAAGCATACTTATCATAGCTAGTTTTCTGTTAACGTTTATGTCGTATCTTGCGAATTAATTTGATTCAGAATTTAATTATCTGTAACAGTCGTCCACTGAAGTCACATATGAGGTAAAGAGAAATAGGCCCTCTAACCATTGGCTTAAGGGTCAGAGACACTACCACGTTAAGCTTGATTTCTCTATAACCCGGAGGGCTGGTTTCCACCCCTCACTGTTGTTAGCAACTGCCTTGCAACTATTGTAGCGACACAATAGTTGCAACTTGGAGCGGTCTCTGTTACTTCTGTTTCTCCCTGTGGTTCTTCGTTGTTTTCCTCAGCGCAACTATCGTTGTTGTGTTGCTTTTCAGTTCTTCTGCCAAAATGGCCGTTTTTGACGTTTCTGAGAATTGTTACGTCATCACTTCGAAAATTTAAAATTCAGGAATTTCTGAATCCTTCAGCCTTCACGATTTGTCCAATCGTTCGAATAACGTTCTTATTCCTTCTAAATCGCCAATTCGGAAGGTTCACTGCTAAAAATTCGAAATCGCCGAATCTGCATTTTGGCACATTCTGGTCGAATGTCACACACGCTTGAGACTCAGAGTAACTAAACTAATTAACGACTCCGGTATAAATATAATCAAATGTAACTCAAGAAGTTTTCTAATGATGAGTCCCAATCAAGGGAAGTAAGTTTTAACTCAAGAATATAGTTTTGGCTCTGGACCATTGGGAGACTTCACTTGTCCACCTTTCCGTTGAAGGTTCACACTGGTCCAGTTGATTTTAACTCCGCTCTCGTGTTCGTTCGGTCTCCTATATCAGATAGGACAGCTCTACTCTCGTTTTCTATGATGGAAATTGCGAATAGCGATTTCCCACTGTATATATTCGACGACTTTCCCGCAATTGTTAATTCGGTCGTTCTGATTTTTCATTTTATGTTTTCAGTTGTCGCGAGAAAACTGAGCATGACAGGCTCCATTCGAATTTTTGAAAAATAAAACTTCACTCCAAAATCACGTATATTCGTGTCCCTCAAGGTCGAACTTCCAGATATGACCGACTGGCACAACATTCACAAAAAAAATTATTGAAATAGCAACCAAGAGTTTTGAAGGACAGACCACACCTCCAGTTTTGACTCGCAACAATGAAAAAACTATCAGAAAGTGCAGCGCATAAGATAAGCTTCAAATGCAATGTTTTGTATATGCAGAAGTTGATGCTTTAGTGCAGTTTAAGTTTAAATCAATAAAACTTCTGTGGAAAGCCTCCTGATTACAGATGGCTCCTTAAACTGATGTTTTTTAAGAAGTGAATGTATTTGAACCTCATACATGCATCGCAACAATTATCAGAACTCGTCGTACAAAAATGGCCAATTGACAAAAAATCATCTAAATACGCAAAATGTTGAACAAGATAATGAAATACAGGCAGATGAACTGAGAGACAAAGTTGCCTCTCTGAAATCTCTGACAATAGAAATAGGAAATGAGGTGAGAGAGCACAACAAGTTTCTGGACACACTTGGAGATGATTTGGAAAAATCAAGAGGTCTGTTGGGAGCAGCTTTTTCAAAGTTGGGATTTATATCGCGGAAAGGCTACAAACAGTCCAATATTTGTTACTTGTTGATGTTTTGCTTTGTGGTCTTCTGGATAATGTGGTTTGTTTCGAAGTCGTAGTTATGATGGGGACTATTCCGATTTGGATATGAAATGGTTTAACGTGTTGGTTGTAATGGAGTAGGTTATGCTTAAAAAGGCGCTAAAAATTCCATTTCATTTTTAAATGTGATATTATTCTGCGCAAACATTTTAATCAATTAGATTCTTAAATATTTATTCAAAAATTTGCTTAATTAATGTAAGTTTGTTAATACGTTTCATCAACTCATGACAGCTTAAGGGCTTGGGACAAATGATAGGAAATGGGAATTAAGGCGGGCATAGTTTTGTTTTATTTGCATTCAGATTTTTCCATTCTGAAATATTGAATTCTGCTCATTGAATAAACCAGACAGCAAGCGTAGTGTTATATTGCAAATAGCGTTTTTTTTTCGATGATTTTTTTGGAGTTCTTAACTTCGTTTTAGTGTTGCCACTGGCATTGTATAATAGCATGTGTTTGATACGATTTAATGGTGGCTAGGTTTAATGTAACTCGAGCGCACAAGGGGCAGATTGGAGGACATTAAACGCGTAATCTCCATGATGACAGTTCGGTTTCAGCAGATGGCTAGATTTTTTTCACTGCTTATTTTCGCATTTCCCCTTTTTGTTTTTTTGGCCTTTTCACTTATTTGTGCCGTTTTCTCGTTAATGAATTATATACAAGATTTTTCTAAAGCATACTTATCATAGCTAGTTTTCTGTTAACGTTTATGTCGTATCTTGCGAATTAATTTGATTCAGAATTTAATTATCTGTAACAGTCGTCCACTGAAGTCACATATGAGGTAAAGAGAAATAGGCCCTCTAACCATTGGCTTAAGGGTCAGAGACACTACCTCTTGTGTTTCTGTACCTCAATCCAGATGGATCAACCTCCATTCATATGGATCGACCTTAAAATCGCCTTATCTCAACATAACTCTATAAAATGCACTCTAGTAATCAAATTCAGTACTTACATCTAGAAAACAACTCTGGAAATAATCCGGGACTCTATCGGGTAAAATAATTGTAACAACTTTAGAAGTTTTAACGAATAAGTTTTGACTCAAGAAGTTTAATGAGTTTTGGACCATTGGGTCACTTGAGTGGGCGACCTTCCCAATCAAGGTTTTCTTTACTCCAGAAGTAGCACTCGCGAATCCTCTCTCGATGCTCTCTATCGGGAACAAGACAGCTCTACTCGATTTGATTATTATTGGTCAAATTGCGAATAGCAATTTGGCTCCAGACTGATTTTCCGTCAAATTTACCGCAATTATGAACTCGGTTCTTCTAATTTTCTAACTTTTTGTTTTAGTTGTCGCGAGGAACTTGAACATGACATGCTCGGTTCAAATTCTTCAAAAAAACCATTTCTCCCCAAAAACAAGATAGAGTTTCGGGCTATGACCGACTGGCGCAGTCGCAAGGGTAACACAATCGGGTACTTGACTTTTCCCCCGTATCCAACTCTGTTCACAGGATCTTCATTTTTTTCACTTGCGAGAGCAAGTGATTTGTAATCGGGAACCAGGATTTTTTCCCGTTAGCAACTTTTCCGACGAGTTCTGCTGCTGCTCAGATATGCTCATTTTTTTGAAAGTTCAATTAAAACTATTTCTTGTTTCATTTGAGGTAGTGATTAATTGTTTCAAATGTACTCATCGAAAAAATGTTGATGTTTTCGGACTTTTTGGTTTCGTCTAAATTGCTGTCGACTGATTTTCCGTTTTTTTTCAAAGACAATTGATATTATCTGGTACGTTCTTCAAGCAGTTTCTTTCAGAAGCCTAGGTTTTTATTTTTTTGATTCAAACTGTTTTTTACTATAATTCAAATTTGTTCTGTAGTTGTAAATTTACGAACTCTGATTTTGATTTTTTTTTCGGTGAAATGGGTTCAGTTTATGTTATATCGGGTTAGTCGATTTGTTTTGCTGCGTAGTTTTACGGGCGAACGCGTAGTTTCAGGAGAGATGGGTAGTTAACATTTTGATAACTTGAAATTTTCATAAGATAACAGTTTCGTTTTTGGCTTAACGAGGGTCATTGCATCTCAATGTTTGCTTAGGATTTTTACAAACCTCATCCGAGACACAGAAATGAAATTTTTTTTTAGATTTCATTTTTCAGTAATTTTTTCAACATATTTTTTTTTACCGAAAATGACTTCCCTCATTTTTCTTATAGGACATCTGTGCAATGTTTTAATCAAGTTGTACTCTCAGCTGCTGTAGTTTAACAGCTGGTCTGCAGCTGAAAAAATTTTCAGATACAAAGTGATGTTTTGTCAGCTTTATTGGTTTCGTCCCATTCTTTTGCACCCTTCTTGCCGGGTCTTTTATTTCTCCGACTTTTTGCTGGGTTTTCAAAGTAACTTTTCTTCGTTTTCGAGAGCTTGAATATAGTTCATGGTTTATCTTAGAAAAGAAAAATCTTCTGAAAATGAAAAAAGTTAATTTTTCAATTTTTTCGAACGCATGGTTTTAAATCGATTCAAGTTAATGGCATAGCGAATTGTTTTAGTATGCCAAATTTTTTTTCAAAAAAGTTCATAAATTTCCAAAAAAAAAATTCGCAATTTCGGCTCGACTGTTTTATCTACAAAATTTCAGGACTACGATTGTTTCGCGCTGAGATTTTCGGAAATGATTGATTTTTTTTCGAACGGTTTTCTTTCTATTGTTATCTTTTTTGTCATCCAGCTCTCTTAACATTGTGTATCAACTTCATTTTGTTAATTTTGATGTAATGTGGTGCTTACATAAGCTTATAGAGATTTCTTTAGATTCTCTGCAATTTTTTTTGTGTAAATTGTTTGAACGTTGTTTTGATTTTATTTCTTAAATTTTTTCATTTTGATCATAGTGTATAGCAAATAACAGACTGTGTAGAGTTCCTGTCTGTTATTTTGTTTAAACTAAGAATAAAAGGAAAGAAAAATTACTTATACCCAATTATTCCTGTAGGATATGCAGGTTGTTTTTAGCAACATTTGAAGCAAAGTTTTGAGTACATTTTGGAACAATAAAATTTTTCTTGATTTTTTTTTACAACACACGATTTCTTTTTAGAACCTTTTTAAAAGTTTTTCTTCGTGTGAGACACATTGTCGTTTGATTTTTGGCATTTTATTTTGTATTGCAATTGGCGCGAAGCTCAGCTTTGATTGTGTGCTTTAGATTGATTTAAGACAAACTTTTCGGTGATAATATGCATTACTTAGATGATAAGCATATCATTCTGTAGTGCACATGTCGTTGGGGTGGGAATCAAAAACTTGATGTTTATCATAAGGTAGATGATTCAAGTGCAACTTTGCTCCTGTGTTTGAGTTTTATACTACGTTCGCTCTCCCATAACAAACAAGCAAGTTGTGCAAAAACAACCAAGTACTGCTATGGTTTTGGTTAAAGTCGAATTTAAAGGCAATTCCTTTCGCATCAGCACAACACTCTAAAAATACTATTTCAAACGGATACTTCTAGATTTAGCTGGACCACTGGTGTAAGTGTTTTGGATTTGTTTTTGTTTTTTTTGGGTCCCTTTGCTAAGCTGTCTCACTTTTTAAACCGATCTTTCAAGAAAATGTTACCAATGGAAATACCGGCAACTAGCTTATGCATACATGTTCTCACTCTTTTTAACCCACTAGATATCGAAAATTCTTGACCTTCTCGAAAACTATCCAGCCAAATCTGAGATTATGGCTTCAAATAAAAAAAGGTTTTGGGAAGCTCATTTGCTTAAGGAGATACGCCTTAATTATTTTTTATCAAAAATTTCACTTTGCTCAAAAAAGCCTCTGCCAAAGCTTGTGTAATTGGTAGAACAGGTTGTAAAAATCCTCCAGGCGTAAGCGGCTATGCCCTAGTTTTTGCCAAAGCACATTTATGGCCTTCAGAAAAGTCAATTTATTTGAAAAGTTCATCTTTTTTGCACCTCTTTAAAATTTTTTCGAAAACTACCCTGCCGCGTCTAAGATGTAGAGCTCAATCGAAAATATCCAATTGTAAGTTTTTGGCCGTTTTTTTTGCAATTTACCCTGCCATTCCTCAGGTTAAGGGTTCAACCGAAAGTCCCAGTTGTGGGAATCCTCCCTGCATAAACAGCTACGCTCTAATTTTTAGTTGAAAAAGTTATTGAAAAGAAAAATTTTCTGAAAATGAAAAAATTAATTTTTCAATTTTTTCGAACGCATGGTTTTTGATCTATGTTTTTAGGCTTAAAACGCGTGTGTTTTAGGATTGAAAAATTTTGTTTTAAAGTTAATGGCATAGCGAATTGTTTTAGTATGTCAAATTTTTTTTTAAAAAAGTTCATAAGTTTCCAAAAAAAAATTCGCAATTTTGGCATGACTGTTTTACTTACAAAATTTCAGGACTACGATTGTTTCGCGCTGAGATTTCCGGAAATGATTGATTTTTTTTCGAACGGTTTTCTTTCTATTGTTATCTTTTTTGTCATCCAGCTCTCTTAACATTGTGTATCAACTTCATTTTGTTAATTTTGATGTAATGTGGTGCTTACATAAGCTTATAGAGATTTCTTCAGATTCTCTGCAATTTTTTTTGTGTAAATTGTTTGAACGTTGTTTTGATTTTATTTCTTAAATTTTTTCATTTTGATCATAGTGTATAGCAAATAACAGACTGTGTAGAGTTCCTGTCTGTTATTTTGTTTAAACTAAGAATAAAAGGAAAGAAAAATTACTTATACCCAATTATTCCTGTAGGATATGCAGGTTGTTTTTAGCAACATTCGAATAGCGATTTCCCACTGTATATATTCGACGACTTTCCCGCAATTGTTAATTCGGTCGTTCTGATTTTTCAGTTTATGTTTTCAGTTGTCGCGAGAAAACTGAGCATGACAGGCTCCATTCGAATTTTTGAAAAATAAAACTTCACTCCAAAATCACGTATATTCGTGTCCCTCAAGGTCGAACTTCCAGATATGACCGACTGGCACAACATTCACAAAAAAAATTATTGAAATAGCAACCAAGAGTTTTGAAGGACAGACCACACCTCCAGTTTTGACTCGCAACAATGAAAAAACTATCAGAAAGTGCAGCGCATAAGATAAGCTTCAAATGCAATGTTTTGTATATGCAGAAGTTGATGCTTTAGTGCAGTTTAAGTATAAATCAATAAAACTTCTGTGGAAAGCCTCCTGATTACAGATGGCTCCTTAAACTGATGTTTTTTAAGAAGTGAATGTATTTGAACCTCATACATGCATCGCAACAATTATCAGAACTCGTCGTACAAAAATGGCCAATTGACAAGAAATCATCTAAATACGCAAAATGTTGAACAAGATAATGAAATACAGGCAGATGAACTGAGAGACAAAGTTGCCTCTCTGAAATCTCTGACAATAGAAATAGGAAATGAGGTGAGAGAGCACAACAAGTTTCTGGATACACTTGGAGATGATTTGGAAAAATCAAGAGGTCTGTTGGGAGCAGCTTTTTCAAAGTTGGGATTTATATCGCGGAAAGGCTACAAACAGTCCAATATTTGTTACTTGTTGATGTTTTGCTTTGTGGTCTTCTGGATAATGTGGTTTGTTTCGAAGTCGTAGTTATGATGACTATTCCGATTTGGATATGAAATGGTTTAACGTGTTGGTTGTAATGGAGTAGGTTATGCTTAAAAAGGCGCTAAAAAATTCCATTTCATTTTTAAATGTGATATTATTCTGCGCAAACATTTTAATCAATTAGATTCTTAAATATTTATTCAAAAATTTGCTTAATTAATGTAAGTTTGTTAATACGTTCATCAACTCATGACAGCTTAAGGGCTTGGGACAAATGATAAGAAATGGGAATTAAGGCGGGCATAGTTTTGTTTTATTTGCATTCAGATTTTTCCATTCTGAAATATTGAATTCTGCTCATTGAATAAACCAGATAGCAAGCGTAGTGTTATATTGCAAATAGCGTTTTTTTTTCGATGATTTTTTTGGAGTTCTTAACTTCGTTTTAGTGTTGCCACTGGCATCGTATAATAGCATGTGTTTGATACGATTTAATGGTGGCTAGGTTTAATGTAACTCGAGCGCACAAGGGGCAGATTGGAGGACATTAAACGCGTAATCTCCATGATGACAGTTCGGTTTCAGCAGATGGCTAGATTTTTTTCACTGCTTATTTTCGCATTTCCCCTTTTTGTTTTTTTGGCCTTTTCACTTATTTGTGCCGTTTTCTCGTTAATGAATTATATACAAGATTTTTCTAAAGCATACTTATCATAGCTAGTTTTCTGTTAACGTTTATGTCGTATCTTGCGAATTAATTTGATTCAGAATTTAATTATCTGTAACAGTCGTCCACTGAAGTCACATATGAGGTAAAGAGAAATAGGCCCTCTAACCATTGGCTTAAGGGTCAGAGACACTACCACGTTAAGCTTGATTTCTCTATAACCCGGAGGGCTGGTTTCCACCCCTCACTGTTGTTAGCAACTGCCTTGCAACTATTGTAGCGACACAATAGTTGCAACTTGGAGCGGTCTCTGTTACTTCTGTTTCTCTCTGTGGTTCTTCGTTGTTTTCCTCAGCGCAACTATCGTTGTTGTGTTGCTTTTCAGTTCTTCTGCCAAAATGGCCGTTTTTGACGTTTCTGAGAATTGTTACGTCATCACTTCGAAAATTTAAAATTCAGGAATTTCTGAATCCTTCAGCCTTCACGATTTGTCCAATCGTTCGAATAACGTTCTTATTCCTTCTAAATCGCCAATTCGGAAGGTTCACTGCTAAAAATTCGAAATCGCCGAATCTGCATTTTGGCACATTCTGGTCGAATGTCACACACGCTTGAGACTCAGAGTAACTAAACTAATTAACGACTCCGGTATAAATATAATCAAATGTAACTCAAGAAGTTTTCTAATGATGAGTCCCAATCAAGGGAAGTAAGTTTTAACTCAAGAATATAGTTTTGGCTCTGGACCATTGGGAGACTTCACTTGTCCACCTTTCCGTTGAAGGTTCACACTGGTCCAGTTGATTTTAACTCCGCTCTCGTGTTCGTTCGGTCTCCTATATCAGATAGGACAGCTCTACTCTCGTTTTCTATGATGGAAATTGCGAATAGCGATTTCCCACTGTATATATTCGACGACTTTCCCGCAATTGTTAATTCGGTCGTTCTGATTTTTCATTTTATGTTTTCAGTTGTCGCGAGAAAACTGAGCATGACAGGCTCCATTCGAATTTTTGAAAAATAAAACTTCACTCCAAAATCACGTATATTCGTGTCCCTCAAGGTCGAACTTCCAGATATGACCGACTGGCACAACATTCACAAAAAAAATTATTGAAATAGCAACCAAGAGTTTTGAAGGACAGACCACACCTCCAGTTTTGACTCGCAACAATGAAAAAACTATCAGAAAGTGCAGCGCATAAGATAAGCTTCAAATGCAATGTTTTGTATATGCAGAAGTTGATGCTTTAGTGCAGTTTAAGTTTAAATCAATAAAACTTCTGTGGAAAGCCTCCTGATTACAGATGGCTCCTTAAACTGATGTTTTTTAAGAAGTGAATGTATTTGAACCTCATACATGCATCGCAACAATTATCAGAACTCGTCGTACAAAAATGGCCAATTGACAAGAAATCATCTAAATACGCAAAATGTTGAACAAGATAATGAAATACAGGCAGATGAACTGAGAGACAAAGTTGCCTCTCTGAAATCTCTGACAATAGAAATAGGAAATGAGGTGAGAGAGCACAACAAGTTTCTGGATACACTTGGAGATGATTTGGAAAAATCAAGAGGTCTGTTGGGAGCAGCTTTTTCAAAGTTGGGATTTATATCGCGGAAAGGCTACAAACAGTCCAATATTTGTTACTTGTTGATGTTTTGCTTTGTGGTCTTCTGGATAATGTGGTTTGTTTCGAAGTCGTAGTTATGATGGGGACTATTCCGATTTGGATATGAAATGGTTTAACGTGTTGGTTGTAATGGAGTAGGTTATGCTTAAAAAGGCGCTAAAAAATTCCATTTCATTTTTAAATGTGATATTATTCTGCGCAAACATTTTAATCAATTAGATTCTTAAATATTTATTCAAAAATTTGCTTAATTAATGTAAGTTTGTTAATACGTTCATCAACTCATGACAGCTTAAGGGCTTGGGACAAATGATAAGAAATGGGAATTAAGGCGGGCATAGTTTTGTTTTATTTGCATTCAGATTTTTCCATTCTGAAATATTGAATTCTGCTCATTGAATAAACCAGATAGCAAGCGTAGTGTTATATTGCAAATAGCGTTTTTTTTTTCGATGATTTTTTTGGAGTTCTTAACTTCGTTTTAGTGTTGCCACTGGCATCGTATAATAGCATGTGTTTGATACGATTTAATGGTGGCTAGGTTTAATGTAACTCGAGCGCACAAGGGGCAGATTGGAGGACATTAAACGCGTAATCTCCATGATGACAGTTCGGTTTCAGCAGATGGCTAGATTTTTTTCACTGCTTATTTTCGCATTTCCCCTTTTTGTTTTTTTGGCCTTTTCACTTATTTGTGCCGTTTTCTCGTTAATGAATTATATACAAGATTTTTCTAAAGCATACTTATCATAGCTAGTTTTCTGTTAACGTTTATGTCGTATCTTGCGAATTAATTTGATTCAGAATTTAATTATCTGTAACAGTCGTCCACTGAAGTCACATATGAGGTAAAGAGAAATAGGCCCTCTAACCATTGGCTTAAGGGTCAGAGACACTACCTCTTGTGTTTCTGTACCTCAATCCAGATGGATCAACCTCCATTCATATGGATCGACCTTAAAATCGCCTTATCTCAACATAACTCTATAAAATGCACTCTAGTAATCAAATTCAGTACTTACATCTAGAAAACAACTCTGGAAATAATCCGGGACTCTATCGGGTAAAATAATTGTAACAACTTTAGAAGTTTTAACGAATAAGTTTTGACTCAAGAAGTTTAATGAGTTTTGGACCATTGGGTCACTTGAGTGGGCGACCTTCCCAATCAAGGTTCTCTTTACTCCAGAAGTAGCACTCGCGAATCCTCTCTCGATGCTCTCTATCGGGAACAAGACAGCTCTACTCGATTTGATTATTATTGGTCAAATTGCGAATAGCAATTTGGCTCCAGACTGATTTTCCGTCAAATTTACCGCAATTATGAACTCGGTTCTTCTAATTTTCTAACTTTTTGTTTTAGTTGTCGCGAGGAACTTGAACATGACATGGTCGGTTCAAATTCTTCAAAAAAACCATTTCTCCCCAAAAACAAGATAGAGTTTCGGGATATGACCGACTGGCGCAGTCGCAAGGGTAACACAATCGGGTACTTGACTTTTCCCCCGTATCCAACTCTGTTCACAGGATCTTCATTTTTTTTCACTTGCGAGAGCAAGTGATTTGTAATCGGGAACCAGGATTTTTTCCCGTTAGCAACTTTTCCGACGAGTTCTGCTGCTGCTCAGATATGCTCATTTTTTTGAAAGTTCAATTAAAACTATTTCTTGTTTCATTTGAGGTAGTGATTAATTGTTTCAAATGTACTCATCGAAAAAATGTTGATGTTTTCGGACTTTTTGGTTTCGTCTAAATTGCTGTCGACTGATTTTCCGTTTTTTTTCAAAGACAATTGATATTATCTGGTACGTTCTTCAAGCAGTTTCTTTCAGAAGCCTAGGTTTTTATTTTTTTGATTCAAACTGTTTTTTACTATAATTCAAATTTGTTCTGTAGTTGTAAATTTACGAACTCTGATTTTGATTTTTTTTTCGGTGAAATGGGTTCAGTTTATGTTATATCGGGTTAGTCGATTTGTTTTGCTGCGTAGTTTTACGGACGAACGCGTAGTTTCAGGAGAGATGGGTAGTTAACATTTTGATAACTTGAAATTTTCATAAGATAACAGTTTCGTTTTTGGCTTAACGAGGGTCATTGCATCTCAATGTTTGCTTAGGATTTTTACAAACCTCATCCGAGACACAGAAATGAAATTTTTTTTTAGATTTCATTTTTCAGTAATTTTTTCAACATATTTTTTTTTACCGAAAATGACTTCCCTCATTTTTCTTATAGGACATCTGTGCAATGTTTTAATCAAGTTGTACTCTCAGCTGCTGTAGTTTAACAGCTGGTCTGCAGCTGAAAAAATTTTCAGATACAAAGTGATGTTTTGTCAGCTTTATTGGTTTCGTCCCATTCTTTTGCACCCTTCTTGCCGGGTCTTTTATTTCTCCGACTTTTTGCTGGGTTTTCAAAGTAACTTTTCTTCGTTTTCGAGAGCTTGAATATAGTTCATGGTTTATCTTAGAAAAGAAAAATCTTCTGAAAATGAAAAAAGTTAATTTTTCAATTTTTTCGAACGCATGGTTTTAAATCGATTCAAGTTAATGGCATAGCGAATTGTTTTAGTATGCCAAATTTTTTTTCAAAAAAGTTCATAAATTTCCAAAAAAAAAAATTCGCAATTTCGGCTCGACTGTTTTATCTACAAAATTTCAGGACTACGATTGTTTCGCGCTGAGATTTTCGGAAATGATTGATTTTTTTTCGAACGGTTTTCTTTCTATTGTTATCTTTTTTGTCATCCAGCTCTCTTAACATTGTGTATCAACTTCATTTTGTTAATTTTGATGTAATGTGGTGCTTACATAAGCTTATAGAGATTTCTTCAGATTCTCTGCAATTTTTTTTGTGTAAATTGTTTGAACGTTGTTTTGATTTTATTTCTTAAATTTTTTCATTTTGATCATAGTGTATAGCAAATAACAGACTGTGTAGAGTTCCTGTCTGTTATTTTGTTTAAACTAAGAATAAAAGGAAAGAAAAATTACTTATACCCAATTATTCCTGTAGGATATGCAGGTTGTTTTTAGCAACATTTGAAGCAAAGTTTTGAGTACATTTTGGAACAATAAAATTTTTCTTGATTTTTTTTTACAACACACGATTTCTTTTTAGAACCTTTTAAAAAGTTTTTCTTCGTGTGAGACACATTGTCGTTTGATTTTTGGCATTTTATTTTGTATTGCAATTGGCGCGAAGCTCAGCTTTGATTGTGTGCTTTAGATTGATTTAAGACAAACTTTTCGGTGATAATATGCATTACTTAGATGATAAGCATATCATTCTGTAGTGCACATGTCGTTGGGGTGGGAATCAAAAACTTGATGTTTATCATAAGGTAGATGATTCAAGTGCAACTTTGCTCCTGTGTTTGAGTTTTATACTACGTTCGCTCTCCCATAACAAACAAGCAAGTTGTGCAAAAACAACCAAGTACTGCTATGGTTTTGGTTAAAGTCGAATTTAAAGGCAATTCCTTTCGCATCAGCACAACACTCTAAAAATACTATTTCAAACGGATACTTCTAGATTTAGCTGGACCACTGGTGTAAGTGTTTTGGATTTGTTTTTGTTTTTTTTGGGTCCCTTTGCTAAGCTGTCTCACTTTTTAAACCGATCTTTCAAGAAAATGTTACCAATGGAAATACCGGCAACTAGCTTATGCATACATGTTCTCACTCTTTTTAACCCACTAGATATCGAAAATTCTTGACCTTCTCGAAAACTATCCAGCCAAATCTGAGATTATGGCTTCAAATAAAAAAGGTTTTGGGAAGCTCATTTGCTTAAGGAGATACGCCTTAATTATTTTTTATCAAAAATTTCACTTTGCTCAAAAAAGCCTCTGCCAAAGCTTGTGTAATTGGTAGAACAGGTTGTAAAAATCCTCCAGGCGTAAGCGGCTATGCCCTAGTTTTTGCCAAAGCACATTTATGGCCTTCAGAAAAGTCAATTTATTTGAAAAGTTCATCTTTTTTGCACCTCTTTAAAATTTTTTCGAAAACTACCCTGCCGCGTCTAAGATGTAGAGCTCAATCGAAAATATCCAATTGTAAGTTTTTGGCCGTTTTTTTTGCAATTTACCCTGCCATTCCTCAGGTTAAGGGTTCAACCGAAAGTCCCAGTTGTGGGAATCCTCCCTGCATAAACAGCTACGCTCTAATTTTTAGTTGAAAAAGTTATTGAAAAGAAAAATTTTCTGAAAATGAAAAAATTAATTTTTCAATTTTTTCGAATGCATGGTTTTTGATCTATGTTTTTAGGCTTAAAACGCGTGTGTTTTAGGATTGAAAAATTTTGTTTTAAATTGATTCAAGTTAATGGCATAGCGAATTGTTTTAGTATGTCAAATTTTTTTTTAAAAAAGTTCATAAGTTTCCAAAAAAAATTCGCAATTTTGGCATGACTGTTTTATTTACAAAATTTCAGGACTACGATTGTTTCGCGCTGAGATTTTCGGAAATGATTGATTTTTTTTCGAACGGTTTTCTTTCTATTGTTATCTTTTTTGTCATCCAGCTCTCTTAACATTGTGTATCAACTTCATTTTGTTAATTTTGATGTAATGTGGTGCTTACATAAGCTTATAGAGATTTCTTCAGATTCTCTGCAATTTTTTTTGTGTAAATTGTTTGAACGTTGTTTTGATTTTATTTCTTAAATTTTTTCATTTTGATCATAGTGTATAGCAAATAACAGACTGTGTAGAGTTCCTGTCTGTTATTTTGTTTAAACTAAGAATAAAAGGAAAGAAAAATTACTTATACCCAATTATTCCTGTAGGATATGCAGGTTGTTTTTAGCAACATTTGAAGCAAAGTTTTGAGTACATTTTGGAACAATAAAATTTTTCTTGATTTTTTTTTACAACACACGATTTCTTTTTAGAACCTTTTTAAAAGTTTTTCTTCGTGTGAGACACATTGTCGTTTGATTTTTGGCATTTTATTTTGTATTGCAATTGGCGCGAAGCTCAGCTTTGATTGTGTGCTTTAGATTGATTTAAGACAAACTTTTCGGTGATAATATGCATTACTTAGATGATAAGCATATCATTCTGTAGTGCACATGTCGTTGGGGTGGGAATCAAAAACTTGATGTTTATCATAAGGTAGATGATTCAAGTGCAACTTTGCTCCTGTGTTTGAGTTTTATACTACGTTCGCTCTCCCATAACAAACAAGCAAGTTGTGCAAAAACAACCAAGTACTGCTATGGTTTTGGTTAAAGTCGAATTTAAAGGCAATTCCTTTCGCATCAGCACAACACTCTAAAAATACTATTTCAAACGGATACTTCTAGATTTAGCTGGACCACTGGTGTAAGTGTTTTGGATTTGTTTTTGTTTTTTTTGGGTCCCTTTGCTAAGCTGTCTCACTTTTTAAACCGATCTTTCAAGAAAATGTTACCAATGGAAATACCGGCAACTAGCTTATGCATACATGTTCTCACTCTTTTTAACCCACTAGATATCGAAAATTCTTGACCTTCTCGAAAACTATCCAGCCAAATCTGAGATTATGGCTTCAAATAAAAAAAGGTTTTGGGAAGCTCATTTGCTTAAGGAGATACGCCTTAATTATTTTTTATCAAAAATTTCACTTTGCTCAAAAAAGCCTCTGCCAAAGCTTGTGTAATTGGTAGAACAGGTTGTAAAAATCCTCCAGGCGTAAGCGGCTATGCCCTAGTTTTTGCCAAAGCACATTTATGGCCTTCAGAAAAGTCAATTTATTTGAAAAGTTCATCTTTTTTGCACCTCTTTAAAATTTTTTCGAACACTACCCTGCCGCGTCTAAGATGTAGAGCTCAATCGAAAATATCCAATTGTAAGTTTTTGGCCGTTTTTTTTTGCAATTTACCCTGCCATTCCTCAGGTTAAGGGTTCAACCGAAAGTCCCAGTTGTGGGAATCCTCCCTGCATAAACAGCTACGCTCTAATTTTTAGTTGAAAAAGTTATTGAAAAGAAAAATTTTCTGAAAATGAAAAAATTAATTTTTCAATTTTTTCGAACGCATGGTTTTTGATCTATGTTTTTAGGCTTAAAACGCGTGTGTTTTAGGATTGAAAAATTTTGTTTTAAATTGATTCAAGTTAATGGCATAGCGAATTGTTTTAGTATGTCAAATTTTTTTTTAAAAAAGTTCATAAGTTTCCAAAAAAAAATTCGCAATTTTGGCATGACTGTTTTATTTACAAAATTTCAGGACTACGATTGTTTCGCGCTGAGATTTTCGGAAATGATTGATTTTTTTTCGAACGGTTTTCTTTCTATTGTTATCTTTTTTGTCATCCAGCTCTCTTAACATTGTGTATCAACTTCATTTTGTTAATTTTGATGTAATGTGGTGCTTACATAAGCTTATAGAGATTTCTTCAGATTCTCTGCAATTTTTTTTGTGTAAATTGTTTGAACGTTGTTTTGATTTTATTTCTTAAATTTTTTCATTTTGATCATAGTGTATAGCAAATAACAGACTGTGTAGAGTTCCTGTCTGTTATTTTGTTTAAACTAAGAATAAAAGGAAAGAAAAATTACTTATACCCAATTATTCCTGTAGGATATGCAGGTTGTTTTTAGCAACATTTGAAGCAAAGTTTTGAGTACATTTTGGAACAATAAAATTTTTCTTGATTTTTTTTTACAACACACGATTTCTTTTTAGAACCTTTTTAAAAGTTTTTCTTCGTGTGAGACACATTGTCGTTTGATTTTTGGCATTTTATTTTGTATTGCAATTGGCGCGAAGCTCAGCTTTGATTATGTGCTTTAGATTGATTTAAGACAAACTTTTCGGTGATAATATGCATTACTTAGATGATAAGCATATCATTCTGTAGTGTACATGTTGGGGTGGGAATCAAAAACTTGATGTTTATCATAAGGTAGATGATTCAAGTGCAACTTTGCTCCTGTGTTTGAGTTTTATACTACGTTCGCTCTCCCATAACAAACAAGCAAGTTGTGCAAAAACAACCAAGTACTGCTATGGTTTTGGTTAAAGTCGAATTTAAAGGCAATTCCTTTCGCATCAGCACAACACTCTAAAAATACTATATCAAACGGATACTTCTAGATTTAGCTGGACCACTGGTGTAAGTGTTTTGGATTTGTTTTTGTTTTTTTTGGGTCGCTTTGCTAAGCTGTCTCACTTTTTAAACCGATCTTTCAAGAAAATGTTACCAATGGAAATACCGGCAACTAGCTTATGCATACATGTTCTCACTCTTTTTACCCCACTAGATATCGAAAATTCTTGACCTTCTCGAAAACTACCCAGCCAAATCTGCGATTATGGCTTCAAGTAAAAAAAAGGTTTTGGGAAGCTCATCTGCTTAAGGAGATACGCCTTAATTATTTTTATCAAAAATTTGACTTTGCTCAAAAAAGCCTCTGCCAAAACTTGTGTAATTGGTAGAACAGGTTGTAAAAATCCTCCAGGCGTAAGCGGCTATGCCCTAGTTTTTGCCAAAGCACAGTTTTGGCCTTCAGAAAAGTCAATTTATTTGAAAGGTTCATCTTTTTTGCATCTCCTTAAATAATTTTTGAAAACTACCCTGCCGCGTCTAAGATGAAGAGCTCAATCGAAAATATCCAATTGTAAGTTTTTGCCCGTTTTTTTTGCAATTTACCCTACCATTCCTCAGGTTAAGGGTTCAACCGAAAGTCCCAGTTGTGGGAATCCTCCCTGCATAAACAGCTACGCTCTAATTTTTAGTTGAAAAAGTTATGTTAGGGAAAGTTCAATTTCTGAAAGTTTACCGTTCTTGCAGTTTTCACCGTTCTTGCAACATTTTGATCATTTTTTGGAAATTTTATTTTCCAAAAACTGTTCCGCCAGGTTAGAGATTTTGAGGTTAGTGATTCAATTGACAGAGAATAGCGATTATGACCGGGGGCTATTCTCATGCGCGAAGGACCGAATGCGCGAAAAAACTCGTGAGCGAATGACCGAAAATAAAATTAGACGAAAGTGAAATTTAAAAAAGAAGCATATTTCTGCCGTTTTTCTATTCGGCCAATAGCAATATTCTAGATTACTGAAATCTGATTGGCTGATTTTTATTTTCGCACATCCGGTCCTTCGCGTGAGGGATTCCACCATCATGACCTTCAATGCATCTGCGCTTACAACTACTTCCTGTAGAAACCGGTGGTATGGCCTTGGGAAAAGTCTATTTTTTGTAACTTGTATCATTTTATGATTTTTTCTTGAAAACTACCCCGGCAAATGTGACTTGTACTCAAAAGAGAGAATGAGTAGTAAAATCTCAACTACATTAGGGGCTAATTACTTATTTGAGAAGAGAAACCTTTAAGATTTGGCTAAAATTCAAATTTTATTTTTAAAAAATTACGCGTTCCATATGTTGGGACCCTTGTTATGTTTCTTTACTTTTCAAACAAGACGATGCTGCAGGTTAACCGATTGATTGGATAGGTCCTTTTCCTCATGAACTGCATGCACAGGTTAGGTGAAAAATGATTCCATTTTATTGCCTAATCAGAAAAGAGTTCCAAATCTAATGCAAGCTACAGTTTAATACTGTTTCACAAAACCAGGATAACTTTTTTTGCGATACGGGCTCCCATGAAACAAGTTAAGAGTTGATGTTCAAAATAAGTTGATATTTTGAAACTGATAACAAGAGTCAATTGAAAACCTGTGCGCCAGTGTTTTTCGCTACAGAACTCAACACAGCCTAATTGAACATTTTTTGCCAAAAAGAGTTTTTTGTACTATTGTTTGCACTCGAATTCCCCTCTCATGTCTGATGATATTCCGTAGTAATCGTCCTCACCGATAATAAAAGCCGAACAAAAAGTTTTTGAAGCGAAAACAAAACCATTTTTGGCCTTGACTTTCTTCGATCTTGTCCGTGTTTAACATTATACCAGAAAACGTAAGTTATGGAGCAGACGTTTATCGAGAAACCAACTCAGCTTCACACCCCTTTAGATTAATGGTTAAGATACATATTGAAGAGATTCAGACCGATTCTACCGTGAAAAAAAAAACAGGATGCATCGCGCAAACAAGTACCATTACTGGAAGATTTCTTCTGGTGAAACAAAACAAAATGAGAATTTGTTAAAATCTGAATTGCAAAGGCTTGGTTTGTACGAAATTGATTTGTGAGTTAAAACCTTTAAAAAACCGAAAATGGGGTTTCTGAAATTATGAGACCAATCAGTTGTCACGGCACAATCCTATTTTGTTATATCAACGCAATAAACAACAAACTTAATTTGTTAATATCAAAGATACCGAAGCTAACCGATTAGAAAGCACTGGTGTAGTCACTCAAAGGTTTTCGTTGTCTTTTTTACGGAATCCTCTGTTGATTGCAGAAATCGATTTTAAGCAAATCAATGCAAGTTTGGTTCCCGTTGGCTCCTGTCTTGATTTGGTTTTGGAAGTTTGAATTAACGGCGTAGTTGTACATCGATTACATTTGAGACCGCTTGATCTGCAGCATGAAACAGACGACATACAGACTATCGGGTCAACGAATATTGTTATCGATCCGTCTCTGAGAACGCCGAAGCGAGCCGCGACATTTTTATTACTAGTTAATGAAGCTTTTAGAGGATATTCACGCTGAGAACCGTGAACAAAATGAGTTACCTGTTGCCGCTTCAGGAATAACTTTATCGAAACCCTTTGAAAGAAATTCGCTAGCAGCACCTATGGTTGTTGCATCAGTTTCGATAATCTGACCCAGAGTGACAGAGCGAGTAGCATTCTGTAAAAACCGAAAGTTTTGTGTTCATAAATGTGTTCATTGGCTACTGCTTCAGATTTTTTTAGCGCGAATATAACCGCTTTGTAGTTCAAATATCAACCCTGTGGTAAAAGTTTTGGGAGGTTAAGTGACTTCATTTTGAGTTGTTATGAATTTCCGTAAAAGATTTCTCATCTCATGAACTTAGCTAGTGATTTCTCACGAATCTGATTACTTTTTATTTGAAGTTTAATCGTTTTTCAGAGTAACTATAAAAACATCGAAGATATATGGTATTGTTTCTGAGCCTAGCATCCCTCAAGAATCAAGACTCTTAAATAAAAATGAAAAAAAAAGATCTATAGAAGTGAGAAAGATACACAATGAAGTCATTATAAAACCCGATAGCTAGTAGCTTTTAGTGAAAAACTCAACAGCTCAGGAAACATTTATATGATAATGAAGGAAGTGATTTATCATCTATTTAGTTCTCGTTTTTTTCCATGTTTTCGTAGGGAAAATTTTGTGAAAGATGCTGAAGATCAAATGATTTTTGGTGAGTTGACTTAGATTTCGTAATAAATTAAACTGTTTCGTTTTCTAAATAGAAGGCACTTTACTTTTTGCTATAGCCACAGTGCTAATTGCGCTAAAAGCTTGAATTAATACTAGTCTCAGAAATAGACTATAGTGTTTGAGAATTCTAATTGGGGAAGTTTTCTTATAAGCGTGTCAATCATGCAAGCTTTTAGAAATCCTAAGTGCTGTCACAAGCTTTTCCATGCATAATCTGAAAATTGAAAAATGTTAAGACATTTTTTTTCGTTTCGAATTCATGGACATTTATCAAACTGTCTGTTGGCCTTTTTTATCTTTTAAAATGTTTCTTGAATCTTTTGAATTTCAAGTTCTTTCAATGCAATGATCTACAGTTTTTTTCTAGCTCTTCACTGTTTTGTTTATGCGTATGTGGTTCCAGCAAATTTCTCAAAATGTTTTTACACCATCAAATTTTTACACAAGCAAAATTCGCTTATAGCACAAGCAATGCTTCTGTTATTCATTTTAATCTTTTGGATTTATCATAACCAGGCCCCGGATATTAGTTAAATAACTATTATTCGTAGTTAACTAACTTTTTTCACAAAAAAAGATGGAAGTAACTTTTTGTTGGTTTGTACTTTTATTTTAACTATTTCTAAGAAATAGGTTTCTGCATCGCTTGTAGCAATCTGAATAAGTTTGCTAAAAGGTCGCAGAGGAAATTCGTTTTCTCAGAAATGTGTTCCCGCGCTTTCCGCTAGTTGCCGCTGTGTTTGCTTTTGTTTCGTCATCCAGCCACGCAAGCCAGACACGACAGTTGTGTTAATATTGAACCGAACAAAAACCGCGGATGTTTTGTCTGATACACGACATTCATTGACTGAGACTTCTTTAAAGATGATTTTGTTTTGTTATAGTAACAAATCACTGTGAAACAATGAATTTTAATTAACTTTTTTGTAACTATTTTGATGCTTTTTCCTCAACTATTTAGTTAACTAAAAGCCGTTTTTATTTCAACTTTTATCCGGGGCCTGATCATAACCTTGCTGCTCAATGTTTGAATAAATTTTCGCTTTTGTCGAATTGACTATATTCTTGTAATTTTTTTTCTGCTTATAGCAGTTGCATTCTTTTTTCGAATTAATTTTCTGCTAGATTGAAAAGCAGTTCCTATTTGTTGCAAATATGAACTGGTTTACTTACTTACGAAGACTAGTACTCGATGGTTTGGATGCTACGGGCTAACTATTGTGCAACTTTTGAAAGTAGATGTCGCTTAAACCTTCGTTATCGACCGTACAATCTCTCCTCCTTCCTAAGTGACTTACCGTAGAATGCCCTGCCCAAGCATGTATTAATTCTGAAAGCAATTCGGTATAAAATATGCATTTCATACAAACGCGCGAACAAAATTGGTTTATACATTTTTTATCCGGAACCGGGAGTGCATTGATATGCTGTTAATCACAAAAATTAATGTTGTAATTCAAGTTTCTTTAGTAATACGGTTAATTTTATACGAATCGAGGCTACTCATGAAAAATCCATATCCCCCCCCCCCCTAATCGATTTGGAGGGATGGGAATTGTTCGGTTGATCCAACCTCCGTTTCTGAGTCTGATATTTTACGCAAAAACTTATTCATGTCGTACTTTTTTTTATTGTTGACAAATATGATGACTGTGAGCAACTCCCTTTAGTTTTTAGAAACTGCCAAATAATTATCTTCCCATACAACGTGCAGATACCTTCAAAGTATTTGATTTAGCAGATATCAAAATTGCTGAAAAAATAAAATCTATTCATAGGCACAGACAGTTCACATGACCGTAGCACCGAATGCTAGCAAATTATAGCATGACTTCAGAATATAGAGATTGAGATACAGATTTTGCGCTTGTCATCGTTTTTAATTCAGTTGCATTAAACACAGGCAATCGCTGTGTTACGTTAGCAGTCGATTTTCTCATTTAAAGGTGCACGTTTTGTTGCAGTTTTCGATTTTGCATTATGAGTTATTTATTAACTGAGATTGAGCGTAAGATGAGTTTCTTTTCCTTGAAGTTTTTTTTTTCATTTAAAGGGTGTGGATCTCGTTCGGCTAATATATCTCAAACAGCGTAGTGAGTTTTTTGCGTGAGCGTGTTATGTTGGAGCTGGGTAAAATCATTTTTTACTAAAATGTATTGTTTTAAATTCCTTTCCGATTAAGATTTTGCATTATTTTATTACCGCTATTTTTCGAAAGGATTTGTTAAATTTTCTGTCCAGTTTATTGTCGCGAATACGTTATGTTCTGGAGGTTTTTCTTCTGGCAATTGTATTCGAGGTTGAAGAAAAAATATTTGAAAAATTATTTACCCATGCAATCGCTTCTGTTTCAATATGATTCGTGAATATGAATTGTTATTGAACGCAGTGGTTTTTGAGGGGAAAAAAGTCTTATTTGATCACACCCAGAGTAAGTAGTTTTTCTTTTTGTTCCGACCATTGAAAATGGGGACGAACTTTGTATTCGGTTGTTTTAGTTTTTTTTGCTTTTTTGTTTTCCACGCAAAATCAGGTTACAATAATAAAAATTGTCCTGGGTTGAGTGATATGTCATATTAAAGCCCTTTCAGTCGTGATTCGAACCACATAAAAAAATTCAAAAAGTTTTCTCGTGACGAGAAAAACCGGTTTGAAATGTTTGATTTTTTGTCTCAATTCTAGTGAATAAAGCAAGCGAGCAGGCCTACAAGCTGAATTATGCCAAATTTAGGACCTTAAAACTATTTAAACTTATTTAGCTAGCTTCATTTTTAGCATCATTTTCTGCAAAAGTTTAAGTTTTTTAGTAATTTTTCTACAAATTTTTTGCCCAATTTGCTCACACTACTATGACTGTCCAATATGCCTAGAATTTATTTTTACGTCAGATCCTTTTATCACACCAATCAGAAAAAACTACACTAATTTGGAAAAAAACTTTCTAAACCGTAGTTTTCTAAACTATGGTCGGAACACTCAGTGTTACTTGCACAGTAACCGGCTATCCTTGTTGATTTTTGATTTATTTTTCAAGTCATATTTAATTCATTTGTCAAAAAGAAGGCAAATGACGCTCTGCCAGCCAGTACAAAATTGCAATTGGCGCGAAAAAACTTGACGTCTTTTAAATTTTCGAAAAATATTTTTATTTCGAAGATTTCCCAGTGTTTGTGTTCCCAGTAACGCGATGTGTTTTTTCTTGGAAATTGGAATGTTGAAAAATGTTCAAAAACCGATCATGTTCAAAACTGTGCATTCGCGCTTCTCATTTTTCTGCCGGCTATGTTTTTCAAATGGAAGTCGCGCGTACAATTGTTGTATATCTTTAATAGCATATTTTCATCCGCTTTATTAATGCGCATTCATCACTGCCTGGTATTTGCTATGTGGAATTGTCTTTAAAACTTTCGGCCAGATGGTGCAGCAGTGGAGTTAAAAACCTTATAATCTGGGTTTCTGTGCCTCTATTCCCGTAATTGGCAAAATACTTTTTTGTTTCAAGGTTTTTACGACTTAGTTTGTATTACCTTTCCTTTTCGAAGCTACTTTTTGCCATTTTTTGTTTGTTTGCGAACTTAAACCTCACATGAGACGCCAGATGAGAACTTATAACCTATTAAGAATTGTTCGAACAGCTTTGTCAGTTTCAATTTTGATCGATGTTTTTTTTGTGTTTCAAGATTCAAAGAAATGCAGCTGAAAGCTGAATTTAATTTGTTCTTTTGTGTTCATTTTTAGACAAGTAGGTTCTTTTTTTACTATTAAGAGCAGCTAGCTACGGTTTCTGTTGTGAAGCAAATGGAACAATTGTTTAAATTTTCTCAGTCAATTCTTACTCTTGTTTCTAAAAATAACTTGAAAATTTCCTAAAAAATGTTTGTGCCCAGAAAAATCGTGGTCTGACTTTTTTCGATTTTAGACCAGATTTCACTGACACTGAGCTTTAGTGTAACTCACAATTCAATTTGATGACATTCTTTTTATTTATTTTTGTAACTTGACGTTTTTAGCTCTAATTACTTCTCAATCTGCAGTTTTTTAAACTTAGTTAAATCGCCCTTTAATAAATCGACTAAAAATTATGGAAACATATTTTTTTCTTGATTTTTTTTCCACAATCTTCGAATTTTTTAAACCTAAATTGTAGTGATCAAAGCACTTTGTGCTAATTGAACAGCAACCGAGTATCCTTGTTAAATTATAAAATCTGTTGTGTGCTTGTATTAAATTTTTCATGGTATATCATTGTTCCGACTATCGAAGGAAACGGAATATTTATGCTTGGGGTAGTATTTTTCAGTCAATTTTCAGAAATAGTTCTTAGCTAAATTTTTTATGCGCCATTGAAGATATCGACTCCCAAATTTAAAAAGATATTTTACCTCCGATCATTTTTTGCAAAGTTTTGGGAGGTTGAAAATTGCCAATTGGGCCATGCTCTCGACTAATTTATGTGCGCGTTTTACTTTTTATCCATAATCCTGAAAGCAAAACGCAAATTTTTTATGCGTGGTGTGTTATCTCGCACAAGAAAGTTGTTCAAATTGAACTGATGCTAGCTAATTGGTCGTATTTTTTTCGCACGACTCAAATTTTGACACTTGACTTTTGATATTATCCAAAGTTTTTGGTTTTTCATGATTTTCGTTCATAAAAAATTTTGATATTTGTTAAGGGGCAGTCGGAACAATTAGGGCTTTGTCCTGATATACGAGCAATCTTGTTGTGAGTTAGGTTTTTTGGATATACTTAACAATCCCCCCCCCCCCCCCCTTAGTGGTACCTAATGAAGAATTTACACCCCTATAAATAAATACAGTAAACAGTAAATTAGCACTGAGCTTTCTATTGAGAATTCTAATTTTGCTGCATTCTGATTGGTCGAAAAATCGACCACTTTGATCTACTTAACAATCTTCCCCCCCCCCCCCCCCCCATCCCCCCTCTTTCCTGAAAGGGGTGGAGAGTGTTAAGTAGATCCGGTTTTTTTTTCCATTATCCTCACCAAAACACGTACCGCATTCGATCGTTGATAGGTAATTATGGCAAAATAATGTTAATTTCAGACTGGCATGTGAAAAAATCTAGTAAAGTCGACTGCTAGATGTAAATACATGTGATCATTTTCCCGCTTGTCACGTTACTGGACCAAGAAGCTTATTGAGCTTTAGCTCAGAAATATGCTTCTAGAGGAAACTATTCGGCCGTGCATTGTCGTCAGCGATGACGATGTCGCGTATCACTTCAACCGAATTGGGACCTCGAATGGTTTGGCAGCGGGAAGCAAAGCTCATTTTTGAGATCTCGCGGTTACCTCAGTTTTTGTCTTCAGATTACATCGGATCAGTTTAAACTCAGGGCTGGTGGTTTGTTCGTCTCACAACTAAGCGAGTAGTTTTTATTGACTAAAATCGGTGGCATCTGAATTCACGAAATGAAACATAATGTAAACTGCTAATGCAAGTTGTTCCCGCGATAATAACTTTGGAAACAAATGCAATTTTCTCAGAAATTCTCAGGAAGAAATTCAAAATTGTGTTTTCTAAACTTGTCATTCCGTGATACCTGCTAAAGCCCTCGGTTTGATGTTTACTTTACTACAAAAAGTCTATAGAATGCAATTGCCCGTCACTGTGAAACCAAGAAATTAAAGGGATCTTTGCTGCCTTTGGACAAATTACATTTGCGCAATATCAATGCACAATATTGATTACTTTTGCCTGGAGCAAAATTTACTGATGAAGTTCTGCCAAGTCTGATAATTGACATATCCGATACGCTTCCAAATATACGAGAAATTCAAAAAAACCGCCGCCTAGCGTGGCATTCGAAAAATTCTGGGCCGCTTGCGATTTATTTTGAACAATATGAAGTATTTCTTGGCCGTTTTGGGAGTCATTTTGACTAGAAAACAAGATTTGTTCATGTGGGTTCAACAATAGCCGCTGCCTATTTTTATTTGGACTGTATTTAAATTTTGACAGGATACTAATCACTCGGAATTGTACTATTATTTTACAACGGACACCCTACTTCATCATATTACATCCAAAGACTCAAAGAATTGAGAGAAATTTTAGTTGTGAATTTCAGGGAATTATCTAAATGTTCTATTTTATGCAATAGTTGTTGAAAAATGTATCTGTATTAACCACCGAAACCAAGTACCTTAAATTAAATATAGCACTCTATTATTTTGTGAGCATTGAGTTTATTGTGAGCATTCTCCCTGGCGAAAATCATTCAACTAATTGATTTATCGAAATGATTTTTGGAACATTAGTTAAATACGAAAGGAATAGGGTGACATTTTTCAAGAGTAGAAAGAATCATTCTTGGCAGTGATTTTTTGTTCAAAAGTCGATAAAAGTAGTTCAGATTCCTATATACACTAGTGGACAAAATTAAGCGCAAATTCAGGTTTTTATTCTCTAAAATGCCTGTTTTCAATGTCCCTTTTTTACTCCGCTTATTCAAGAAAGAATTCACTACGATGCAAAACTTAGTGCAGAGGAAGAAATCTGGCATTTTCAGACCCGGTTTACCCTGGTTAGTCATTGAAACCAAGTATTGATACTTTCATAGAGGGTAGCGCTGATCATTTGCTCTTGGTTTAAGTAAAAGGTTAACTGAATTTCAAGGGAAATATTTTCCAAAATGGACATTGGAAAAAGGCATTTTAAAGAGTAACTTCCTAAAATTGCGCTGAATTTTTTCCACTAGTGTAGGTTGTGATAATTTTCCCCCCTAGTTTGAATTTCTTTTTAATTTTAGTTCGTTTCCTTTGTTAAAGGAGGGGCAAACTCCACTATCGAACAGCAAAAGTGTAAAGGTCATGAAAAGCGTGCGACATCTATTTTCGAAAGTGGAATTTAATTTTCAGTTTTTCAAGCGGCATATTATCTTCACATATTGATGCATTTTTCTCAAATTGAGTTAATTTCATCAAAAGGTGTCAATCATAAGTTGCTTAAAAGTAATGAACGTAGCAAGTACTATTATATAGGCCATGCTGTTTTTTTGTTTTTCAGGAAGAAGTCTTAAAATTTGTTCACGCTCAATTTTGATTTTTCGCGGTTTGATTTGTGATTTTTTTTAAAGTTCAGTGCATTTCTATTGTTAAAAGGAAGGCAAGGTCCACTATCAAACAGCAAAGTTGTAAAGATCACGAAAAACGTGATCGACTTCAAATTTCGAAAATGGAAATTATTTTTCAGATTTCTCAGCGAAATCAAAGTTTTACCTATTGATCCAGTTTTCTCAAATGGGTCAATTTTAACAAAAAAAATGTCCATCATAAAATTTTCTACAAATTCAAAGAGCGTTAATACCATCTAAGATTTTTTTTCAGTTTCCTTGCGTGCATACTTTCCAACTGTCAGTTTTTTATGTTCTTGAAATTTGAAGAGCTTTTAGGCTATCTGTTTTTTCTTTGAGTTTCGAAAGTTGATATTTTTGTCATTAGTCAATAGTTTTTCTCTTTACTTGTGTTCATTGACTCTTTTCCAACTGTCTATTGGCTATCTTTAAATTGAGCAGATTAATCACTGCCAATTGCAAATTTTCAACCAAATTGGTTAATCATTCCATGGTTTTAGATATCTTCTTTCCACTCCTTTGGGCTTGTCGAAACAAACTTAAAGCTTGAGTAACCACCGAAACTCGACGTAGTTTACTTGAAAAAAAAACACAAAAATTATATAACACAAGCCCTGAGTATATACTAGTGTTTTCTCCATATCTTTAAAATCAGTGCGTTCGTTCAAAATTACGATGCAGTTTAATTCTAAGTGCTGTTACTTTGAAAATGGTTTGTTGTGGGACCACAATGTGCTGATTGAAGTTCTTGTGTTGCACTGACAGAAAGAAGTCCGGTTTGATTTCTTTCTCTGTTAGATAGCAGGTTGAATTCGTCATTTACGGACAATATGATGATTTTAAGATACAATATGGCTTATCAACCTTTAATACCAAACGAGAACCCTCAAAGAGCACCGGAGAGTGACGAAGAGGTAGAGGGGGCTGCAGCGAATGTCCCCGCTCCCAGACTCAACGCAGGCTTCCTCCGAGTGAATGTACCCCCGCCCGAGACGACCCAGCCCCCCAAACAACAACCCCCAGCTCAATCCCATCCTGTAGCACAATCAGGTATACCATCAAGTTTGTATTTGAACAAAATGAAAAATTATTCGTAGCTTTCAGCTAAATTTTATGTCAATGTTTTGATGCTTCTATAAACTATGAATTTTCAATGAACTAACTATTTGGTTTAAAGGAAATGAATAATAAACGGGAAACAAGTAATTTATCCCTATCTTTGAATTATGTTAAATTTAGTACCCTTCACATTATCATCGTGCTAGGGGCACAAGTTTTACGCGTGTATGCAAATTTTGAGGTTTTACCGAGAGACAACATGTGTCAACTCGGTTATTTATACGTCCTTTTATAATGTTTGAACGTCAATGATAGCTAGGAAAATCACTGCAATTAGATTTTTTTCATGCTTGGGTTACAGCACTTTTGTACCCGTAGCTGCTTTGACTTGCCAGGGAATTTCAGCGTTGTCTCATGCGTTGAAACTTTTTTTTTGTGAAAGCCAAAGTCAACCGCAAACAAATTATTCGGGGCTTTTAGTACATTTTTTTGTGTTATTTTGTCATAAAACAGTACAGCATGGCTGGCCGTCTTTCTATTTTTGGCTGCGGTGCATTGATTGATCGATCAATTGGTTTTGTCACTCTGGCTGGCGGGCCATTAAACTGTTTGAATGTTCAAGGCGCTGCTCCCAATACCAACCAGGCTCCAGGCGTTCAACCGGTAGCGGCTCCCATGCCGGGATACCAGTACGTGCAAGTTCCAGTATATAACGTGTGGACAGATCCCAATGTGGTCGGTCAGCTGGCAGTGGTGGTTGAGAGAGCGAACCTTGTGAAGAACTATGGACTGACGAACATGAATCCCTACTGCAGAATGAGAGTGGGCCATAACATGTCCAACACTAGGATAGCGGAAGGTGCCGGCAAGGTATAGTCATGAATAAAAATCAGTTTTAAATAAAATCGGCTCTCCCCCCACCCCCACCGCACATAATCATCGATTTCATGTTGTAACGAGTGGTTTTACAAGGTTGAGTATGAAGACCAAATATGTTTGTCATAGCCTAAGTAGTCCGCAAGCCAAATTTTATAACACTTTGACAAAAGCTTACTTTAAAAAAAATTGCAGGTGGGGGGGGGGGGGAAGGAAAAAGCCGTAAAATTTTGAACTCTGATTATTAAATGAGTTGATGCAACCACTACAGTTTTTTTTTATAACACTGCCCAATTGATGAAATTTGGCATTGGTGAGATAGAAATACATATGCTAGAAGTCAGGGAGCAGCCGTGGCCGAGTGGGTTAGGCACATGTCTCTCAACGCGAGGGTCATGCGTGCGAATCCCACTTCGGTCACGGTTGGACGGGTCCCAGAGTCATCCGCCTCTTCAAGGTGGGCACCGAACGGCTGCGGCGAAATGAATGACATCTCTCTCCCCCGCCGTTGGTCCTGCAATGAGCTGGACCGGGGCTAATCATAAAAAAAAAACTTTGCAATTTTTTTGCTAATACTTTGTTAAAACAATGTGTCAATAGGAGATTTTTGGGCTCTTTTCCAGTTCCCCCCCCCCCCCCCCCCCCCTTTGTTAAATTACAAAAAGAGATGCTCAAAAATTGTTCACACGGCAATTTTCATGTTAGAAATTTTGTGAAAATTTGTTCAGCTGTTCACGCTGACACGTTTTAATGCAGTTTACAACACTAAAGATTGTTTTTAAAAGACTTTCATGTAATGAATTTCAGAAAAAATGAAAGGGGGGGGAACTGGAAAAGAGCCGATTTTTGAGATATGTATGATCCATGCCAGGATGCATATTACACTACACCTTATTAATGTTTCTCCATCTCATTTTAATTTGAGTTCTGACATTTTCAAAGTTGAATATTAATAATAAAAGAACAAATTCCAGAAGCCAGCGTGGAACCAGCGACTGGCTCTTCCGCTCACAAAGGGAATTGACATGATCTATATGGAGGTGTTCGACTCTTGCGTCCTCTCTTCAGATCAGATGGTGGCTTGGGCTTGCATCCCTATCTCAGAAGAGTTGATTTTGACAGGTGGAGACAATGGTTCCAAATCACATACGCTGTCGGGAAAACAAGGAGCAGACCTGGAGGGAACCATACAAAGTACGTCCAGTTTCCATGCAGTTCAAATATTTGCAAATACTGACAAAGAACAATGTCTTAGTTCTGAATCTCGAGAAAAGACTATCTATTGACGACTTTTGTCATGTGGATGATCCAAAATGAAGTTAGAAAGTAAAAAGTGGCGCGATGATTGAGTGCTCTGCAGAAGGCTTTATTATGTTTGTAATTAGCAAGCGTTTTTTAAAAAGTCTGTTGCTTTAGTTCGCATGTCACTAACTTTGTCGAAGGACATGGCCAAAATGGGAGCAAACCAGCCACCTTTTACGATGATGATGCCTCCAGTTGGTATGTACCCCGCACCTTATGGCCCATACGGATGTCCTCCGATGTACCCTCCTTACGCTGCTACTCCCCACTTGGCGATGAATCAGTACTCATATGCGATGCCTGCAAACACAAATGTACACATACAACGCACTAACTATCCTCAGAATCCTTCATTAAACCAACAGCCGCAGCGGTTTCAACCCATGCCACTAGAAGTGAGCGAAGCGGATGTGATTTCTCTGAAGGAAACATTTCCAGAAATGGACCGTGAAGTAATCAAAGGGGTGCTAGAAAATGCGGGCGGGAACAGAGACAGGGCCGCAGACCTGTTGCTGCAAATGGGCTAACATGGAATGCAATTTTGAGATCATATCACAAATTATGAGCCGTTTTCGGAAAGCTGAACAGAATTGGACTGGGGACTTGAGTTTATCTTGCAGTTGAACTATTAATCGGATACTTCGTGCACGATAAATTAAGAAAAATGATCTATCAACCAATAACAAGAAGTCTTAGGTTAGCTTCACCATGTCTATGTAAGATGAGTTCTCCAAAAGGGTGTTTATGTTTGAGCAGGTTTATGTTTTGTCTAAAGATTTTGCCGGTGTCTTGGTCTAAAAAGCCTTTATAAGACCTGGTCGACAGCTTTAATTCCATCTGATTTTGACTCGTGACTGTTTTATTTGTTTCCGCTATAGTTTTAGATCAAAATGTAAATAAATAACCCGCTCAGTAGCATTTTATGCAAATGTCGTTTAAAAATTCTATTTTATCCAAATTTTGTTTAAATTAAAATTACCCTTTTGAGTTTTATAATGTGAACACGGCTATTTAATTACCCTGGCCATAAGCAAGTGTATTGCAAGCGGTTACTAGACTTTTTTCCCGTAAATAACTTTGTTCACAGAAAGGTCAATTTTAATAGGAATGGTAAATTTCACGACTGCTATCATCATTTAGGTAGTAATAACGGGAAGTTCGTTTCAGGTAATAGCTGTTTTTCAAATAAAACTCTTGAAAAAAGTTTTTTTTTCGTATTCGTGGTTTTCATCGTAGTTTCCGTTGGCTCATTTTCATTTTTTGAATGCAATTTGTTTTATCTGGTTCGTTTTGTTTGCTTACTTTCCAAAGAATAGATTTTTTTTATTTGAAGTTTTTACTATGATTGAAACTTCTGTAATTTGTGATTTTTTATGGAACGTTTTCGGCTGATGTTATTTCAGCCTAGTCAAGATGCGTAAATCCAAGGGTTAAATATATTTTTATGCGTTTATGTGTTTCATAGGAACTTTTTAGCTCAAAATTTTTTTTAAACAGTTTTTTTTTCACATCAGTTTCTTCTCTTTTTTACTGTTCTTTTTACTAATCTTGTCTTTAATATTGAAGCCTAGCATTTTTCAGGTTCGTTCCCAATTGGCCTAGAGGTAACGCTCTTGCCTTTGCATCCTAAGGTCTGGGGTTCGCGTCTCGAGCGGACCTTGTTTTTTTTTCAGTTTAAATAAAATTGAAAAAAAATAATAATTTAAAATTAAAATTGAATCGTTTGTCTGCTCAACTTTTGTCTGCAAAGTTGCCACATCACGGATTTTGCTTGTATTTTAAGCAACTTTCAATGCAAGTCAAAGTGTTGTTCATTCTAGTATCAGGGGGGAAGTTAATAGATTAATTTTTTTTCCATGAAACAATTTTTTTTACTCAATTGGTGTCTGCTCTAAGATGTCGGCTTGGCCGCTACATTACTGAGTTTTCTCCGGATTTTGCCTAGAGTGAATTTCTACCAAGTTATCGATAAATTTAAATTTTAGATAGTGTTTTTTAACTTTTTTTTTCACTTCTTATGTTTCTAATGATTTTTTGCATCGCAAGTAGTGCGAAGCTCCGCTTCGTCTCTGTGTCTATTTTGGTTTCCAATTTAGGATTAAATTTAAGAATTTTAGCCGTTCGGGGCAATTTTGTTGTTTAAATCAATTTTGGCGATAAGATACTACATAATAAATCTGCCGATACCATGCGATCATTTTTTATTAATCTATGGGTGTCTGAAAATTGTCAAAATGAGTCAACGCGCATTTGGTTTCCTGTTTTCAGGTTAGCAAATGGTTTAAGAAAAGCAGTTGAATCATTTATTAGCTTGCCTTATAAAAAGTTCTTACACACCTGGTCTAGAGATAAAGGTTACGACTAGGCTTGGGTTAACCTGTGGTTAAGGCCGGTGGAAATAGCGAAGTTCCTTAGCCGGGAGACGGATAAGCAGAACTAGCCAAACATGGGCTACAGAAAGAAAAACTAGGCCTTGGCCGGTAAAGGATCCAGATTCGAATTTGGCCAGGCCCTGTTTTTACACAGGAAATATAACGTTTCAAAAAAATGTTACCCTTTTGTTTGTCTGCTTGTGTTTTATCAGCTTAGTTGCCATTTAACGTTTTTTTTGTGCTCTAAGCAATTTTCATAGTAATTGAAAGTGTTTTTGATTTTTTTTTCCCTGTTATTTGTAAATGACCAAATCTGATTATTTTAGTTCATAATTTCGGTTTATATTCGACTTAATGGCCTATTTTTGCATCGAATGAAGAGAAAATAGATTTGTATCTTATTATGTGCTTCTGGAATGGTTGGGGTGCGTAGAGTTTAAAAATTTCTCAACTTTTTGTATACTTTCATGACAAAAATCTTGCTTTCACCTCAACGGGAGTATAGTCATATTTTGTCCTCTTAGTTGCCGATCGATTAGTGTTCTGAAGACTTATTTAACGCCGGCTATTGTGTTTATTGGCGTGTTTTCCTCAAATAGATCATTTTCCCGACAAAACATCTAGGTAATTGCTTGATAGCTTGCAATGCTTTAAATGGGTGGTATCATGAAGGGTGCGAATATCCGCTTTGAAAATATGAGTGTCTGTGCGTGTTATTGCTTCGGGGAACGAAAATATATATATATATATATATATATATATATATATATAGCGCAAAATTTTCACCATTTTTTTGGCTCAACGGACGTCTGCTCAAATGTGGTCTGCCTAGTCACCGCCTTGTATTTTTATTAGTTTTAATTCCACGCGGGGCATTATGCTTTGAAACTTGTTTTCCTCAAAGTTTTTTTTCATTACTCAAATTGATTTTTTTGATAAAACATTTTCTTGTCGAAAAACTATGGGCGTTTTGAAATAGTACAGAATGAAACAAATACATGCATTGGCGCATGATGGTTCCGCTCTGAGGCCGTTTACGGAGTTAGGTCGGGTACATGTATCAGTGAAGCCACTTTAAATGATTTTTAAAATCTTCAAACGCCTCGAAATAATATTAGTATACAGTAGCAAAAGCAGTCATTGAACAGCTTTTATCGAGTTTTTTTTTTTTAAATTAAGTTTAAGTTTTCGGGAAATTAGATTTGTATCGAAACAACCTGGTCGAATCAACGTGTCATTGCCTATTCTATTTTGTGGTCTGTTCTGAGAACTCATTACGTTATACGAAGTTTTTGAAGTTCCCGGAACTTATTTTCTGAATTCAGGATTTTTTCATGTTTAAAGGATTTTCTTTTAACGGTTTACACAGTGTCTTCCAGACAAATAAACGAAGAAGAAAGTTATTTCAGGTTCTATGATTTAGCCTGTAAAAATATGAGGCGCTGGGGTCCGCCCAATTCCTACAATAATGTGGACGACAAATGGTCTAGGCCGGGGCGCTCAGGGGGTAAAGAAGTACCTCCGCCGCCTCAACTGCTAGCCTCGGGGCCTATGCGTGGTCCCCACCCGAGTGGAGTGAACACGCTCGGACGGGGCTCGATTGGAGGGCGCAATACGAAGGGCTACAGTCTCGTGGAAAACGATAAGTTTCTGGCGACTGCGGTGGCTGCCTCTAATTGTAAATCAGTGCTGCCTACGAGGAAGAAGAAAGACTACTTTGACGAAGTGTGAATATCTGAATCGTCACTTACAGTTTTTAATGAAACTAATGGAAAATAAATGCTTAACCAGACAGACGAAAGGGGAAAAATAGCAGCTGTCATGCTGTAAAATATATTTGATTGGATGATTTGTTCTAAATTTAAGACTAACAATTATTTTTTTATAATCCACAACAATATCAATTATTTTGTGGTTCAGGAATCGGACGAAGATCTGCCCTACCAGCCGGCTCCTGACAGTCCCACAAGAACTGGGGCCGCTAACAGTGGATCCGATGACGAAGAAGATCCTCTGGACGCATTCATGAGTGGGATCGACAGTGAGGTGAAGAGGCAGGAAAAAGAGGACAAAAAGAAGGTAGCACAAGTCAGTGCAGATGGTAAAATTGAAGCGGAAGTTGTGATTTCTGGCGGGTCCGGTAAAGGACAGCAGCCACAGGCAGTGAGGACAGATTTAGAAGAGGAGGATGTGGAGGAGTCTTACTACAGGTATTTTCAAAAAGTTGAAATCAGTTATTATTATTTTTTGTAAACCTTTGAAGGTGCGATGCCGTTTGTACAATTTTTAAATACGTTTTGCCCTTTTTGCATCAGCTAAACACTCATTATTACACTTGCTAGAGCAAGTGTTCTGTAATCCGCAGCTAGACTTTTTTCCCGTAAACAGCATTTACACATTCTTCTATTAACTTATCGTCTTTTCTCTTAACGACTTCCAGTGACGCCGTCGCCTTTTCAGTAACGCCGTCGCGATTCCAGTAGCGCCGTCACTGATAGCGCCGTTGCTTTTGCACCCTAAAGTATAGGGTTCGAGTCTCGGCCGGACTTTTTTTTGCTTGTGCTGAAAGCAACTTTAATTGAGTTGCATATGCAAGTTTTGTTCATTCTAGTTTAAGGGGGACTTGAAAAGTCTATTTTTTCGACCGACTGATGTCAGATCAAAGGTTGTCGTCTTAGTTGCCACGTCACTGATTGTTTGTGCTGTAAGCACTTTTCATTTTTGCTGCAAGTGCAAGCGTTGTTTGTAATTTCAGTTGGGGTTTATACTTAACAATTTTTTTAAAATAAAATCAAAACTTTTCTCAACTCTCCTTGTGTCCACTCAAAGGTTGTCGGCTTTGTTTCCTCTTCATTTGCTTTGTTTCGTTGCTAATTACGCTTGCAATTAGCAAGCGTTATCAAACCGGAATATAGACTTTTTTCGGCTTAACAACTTGTTTAACAGAACCACTTGAATCACTTGGTACCTTGTTTCATAAATTCAAATTTCTAAGCGCATATTGCACACTTAGTCTGGAGGCAACTAATACGCCTGGTAGAGCAAAAGTCCTGGGTTCGAATCTGAGCAGGGCCTGTTTTTTCTTAAACGGGAAATATTCTGTTTCAAGTAAATTTGTCGGCCAATTATGTGTCTGCTTATCTTCTGTCGTCTTGTTTGTCACACCTTGGATTCGTTTTTTTTTCTAATGTTGCATTTTTAATGCTGCTTTCAGTGTTTAATTTACTCCTACAATTTGTACTTTTACTTTCCTTGACTTCATTTTTCTTTCTTTATTTTTTTATTTTGCTTTAAAAAAATAGTCGGCCCAAATTATTTCGACCTATTTTTTTTTACTTAATGATCAAAATTTGGATTGTTTCAAGGGAAACACGATTCCGCACCTCTCAAATTGGTTACTTGTTTACCAATCGGTTTGTTGAAATTTCTATTTTTTGTTATGGAAAATTATTTCCAAATATATTGGAAAAATTTCAGTTTTTCCCAGACATTTTTTCTGAGTTTCAAAAAAAGGGTATCAATTGAAAGACCGCCTACTTCCTTGTGTGCATGCATACTCCCCTGCAGTCTCTTTTCACTTAACCCATCTGTCTACGGCCTTCGAAAAAGTCTGCGGGGGAATACTTGACCTATACTTTTCATTTTTTTCGTTTTCTCGAAAACTACTCCTCTCAATTCTGAGTTTATGGTTTCATTGATAAGAACGGTTTACACATAAGTTTTTGGCCCTCGGAATAGTCAAAATTTTAATTTTTGACCGTTTTGTCAATCTTTGATTTTTCTCGAAAACTAGCCTCTCAAATCTGATATTGTTAGTACAATGGAGATAATGGGCTGTGGGAAGATCCCCTGTTTTAGCGGTCACTTACAAAGTTTTTAACACAAAAAGTTATCGCCCTCGGAAAATTCAAATTTTCGATTTAAAGGCCTTTTTTTAAACTTTAATAATCTCGAAAACTACCCTGACATATCAGAGATTTTGGGTTGAATTCAAAGAACGTGTTGTGGGAAGATCGTTTGCTCTGGCAAATACGCCCAAATTTTTCTGACACCAAAAGTTATAATAAGCTGATTTGCCTTATTTTTTCACACGAAAAACTATGATTCTCAGAAAGGACTCCCTAATTTTTGATTTGTTGACCTTTCGCTAACGATCCTGCCAAATCCAATATTATAGATTCAGACAAAACAACAGGTTGTTGAAAGCCTACCTGTATAATTGGCTATGAGCAGTTTGTTTGAAAAACGTTATGGCCTTCAAAGAAGTCAATGATTTGAAACTTTGACAGTTTTTTGGAAACTTCTTGACTTTATGCGAAAACTACCGTGCCAATTTTCAAGTTGTGTTCAATCGAGAAACTCGGCTTCGGGAATCTTCTCTACTAATGCGGTCAGAACTTGCTTTTTTCAGAAAAAAACTTATGAACTTTGCAAAGTCTTTTGACCGTTTGTTAAAACTTATGATCGTTTTTGAATTTTCTGAATTTTGAATTTTCTGAGATGAAAAGTTCAATTGGAAGAACCGGTTGCGATTATTGTTCCAGCAGAAGCGTCAACTCCTTATTTCTTTGTAAGAAAAATATTATCACCTTGTGAAAGTTGATTATCTCAAAAGTTTTTTTTTTACTCTTCTCAGTTATTTTAGTAGAAAAAACTAAGGTTTCAGGCCAAGGCTAACTTTGAAATCAAATTTTTGGTCTTGCTTCAGCAAAATCATTTTGTATCAAAGGCGTATATTCAGCTTTAGCTGGGCCACTATTTTTTGGTTAATTTAGTTTTTTTAACGTTTTATTTTTTTTCAAGTTACTTTTTTATGTTTGTGTTGTATCGCTTTGCCTCTGTGTTTATTATTTTAATGTCTGGCTTGTTTCTACCGAAACATGCGAAAAAATTATTCGGTTCGCCTCTGTGTTTAATATTCAAATGTCTGGCATGTTTCTATCGAGACAATTTTTTAGAAGACTTAGTTTTCATTTTTTTCGACCTCTATGAATTTTACGTTTGTTTTTATTGCAAGTGGTGCAAAACTCCGCTTCTTCTGTTTTGAAAATTGCAAGTATAATTTTAAAATGGGTCGTTATGCTGCTCGATATGATTTTCGCCTTAAAGGCCCTTTTTTCACTGAATTGTCTTGAGTAAAAAAAGTTTTGATATAACGTTTTTGCTTGCTTCTACTATAGCCATAGAAAACTGCAATATCATTCATAACGAACTGACCAAAATTTTCGCATTTTATATAGGTATATCTAACCCTTTGCCTTTCGCTCAAATTTAAATTTTTACTTCAGTTTTGTAATTGGGAACTATACTTTTCCCGTAAACAATTTTTTGTTTACAAATCTGTTATAAATCGAACTTTCTTTGTTATTGCCCTTGCGACAAGCAAGGATATTGCAATAGGATTCTTGACTTTTTTCCCGTAAATATTTTTGTTCACAGGACTCACCTCCTGGACTCACCTCCTGGACTCACTCATAGAATTCTTTTATAATAAATTCAAGTTCAATCAACCATCTGGCGTAGAGGAAACTCACCTGCTTTAGACTGCGATGTCTTTTGGTTTGAATTCGTTCAGGACCTGTTTTTTTTGCAAACTTTCATGCTTTTTTTGTGCTTTTTCGGACTACCGCCGGTCTGTTTTTTGTCCACTTAATTCCCAGAGCCCGAATTTTTTTTAAGGTCCATCTGTCTTCTAAATTGCTCTAAAACACATTCTTGAATGTTGCTCTAGCACCCATACTTGACAAAAAAGCCCGGGACTTCGATTCCAGTGGGCATCTGATGTTTTTGCGAAATGAAAATTTTTAGCTATATAAGGTTTTCGTCTGTCTGCTTATTTTTGCCGGCTTAGTTCTTACAGAACGAAACGATTTTTTGAAAATTGGGCTTCTTTCTATCTTTCTGAAAGCTCCTTGTAAAATTTCTAATGGTGCAGATAATTTTATTCGGGATCTTTTTTGGATTTTTTGCAATTTTCATAGCTTTTTATGCAAAAAATAAATTTTGAAGGTGTTTCAATGTTTGATTTTTCTTTTCATTTAATTTTAATTAATGACAGTCTTTCATTATTGTATCGGAAGTGGTTCATGCTTCTTCCTGCTTGGTATTGAGGCAAAAGAGTTGCCATTGCACCCTGAGGACTAGGTTCGTGTCCCGAGCGTACCTTTAATTGCAGTATGAATGAAATTGAATTTTTTTTCGGGGAAAAATTGAATAGTCAGACTTTGTTTTTCTGCTGTTTTTTTGACGGATTCATTTTTGAAATATGGATTTTTGAAATGAAGTAAACAATTTTAACTATAATTGAGTCGTCCTGTTTTTTCGTCAATTTACCAACTCTGGTTTCGAAAAAGTTTTTTTTTTTTAATTTATCGATTATATTGGTTCCGGTTTAGTTTTTATCACCTTATGTTTTTCTCGCCTTTTTTGTCGTTTGAAGGGCAAAAATGAATATCATGTTTAAAAAGAACTGAGGATGGCCGTGGTGTAAAAGTTGCAAAGTGTAAAACTGAAACGCTAGTTTTATGACAACAATTTTTTTGGCATTTTTTTTGTTTATGGCTAAGTGGGCGTCTACCCAAGTTTTATTGGCTTAGTGGCCGCTCGGTAATTGCTACTTCAATCCTTTTTATAGCTGGTAGTTGCGTTTCTCTATATTTTTTCTTAAGTTGAGTTTTTCTTTCAATTAGTATTTTTAAGTTGTTTTAGACATACTGATTTCCGCCTAACTTTCTATTCGCTAGCTTGCAATTGCTGATGCTATGTTTTGAATTAGATATATGCAAGAGAATCCGACGGCCGGACTGTTGCCAGGGGAGGATTTACCGGAAATAGAATACGACGAGGAGGGCAACCCGATCATAGAGAAGAAGAAACACATTGATCCTTTGCCTCCCTTAGACCACAAGCAGATTGAATACAGTCCCTTTGAGAGATACTTCTACAATGAGCACCCGGAGATCGCAGGTTATCATAACTAGTTATGATTGAGTTAAGTAGTTGATTGAAACGATGCGTTGTCATTGGACCTGCAATTGAGTTTCAAAGAATTTATGAACGATCAAAAGAATGAGTTTCATAAGTTCAGGCAAATGTCTCAATCATCTTTGACAATCTCTAGGCAAATGTCGTCTCCTTGTTTCCGACTGTAAAGTTCAGGCTTAGGTTCTAGAAACTGTGATCTTGTGAAAACTTCGAGTAATTCATAATCCGTGCTTTTCAGGTCTTTCTAACAGAGAAGGGAAATCACTGCGCTTCAAACTGGGAATAAACGCCTCAGGCACTTTTGTCCCCAATCCAGTCTGCAGTTTCGCGCACTTTGGATTCGACGAACGTCTTTTGTCGGTGATCCGTAAGAGTGAATACACCCAACCCACGCCCATTCAGGCTCAGGCTATTCCGGTGGCTCTGAGCGGCCGAGATCTGATCGGAATTGCGAAAACGGGCAGTGGGAAAACTGCGGCTTACCTGTGGCCAATGATTGTTCACATTATGGCTCAGCCTCAATTAAGAAAATTAGACGGACCAATCGGTAAGTTAGGCTATGAACCAGTCAATTAAGATAAAATTAAATTTACGACAAACATTTGATTATTTTACCTAAAGTTCTATTTAAATAAAATGTTTGCCAGATATTTTGAATCTTTTATTACATAAATTTTTAAGATTCCATGCTCTTCATTTAAATTGGATTTGAGATGCTATTTTGAATTGTCTTAGGCCTAATCTGCGCTCCAACCCGTGAGTTGTCCCTCCAGATATACTCAGAAGCGAAGAAGTTCGGCAAAGCCTTTGGCCTGCGTGTTGTGTGTGCATATGGAGGTGGCAACAAATACGAGCAGTGCAAAGCATTGAACGAAGGAGCTGAGATTGTTGTGTGTACTCCTGGACGACTGATAGACTGCATAAAAGCTAGTGCAACCAACCTCAAACGAGTGACGCTTCTGGTATTTGACGAGGCAGACCGTATGTTTGACCTTGGCTTTGGACCCCAAGTGAGGTCGATAGCTGGTCACGTCAGACCGGACAGACAGGCGTTGATGTTCAGTGCTACCTTTAAGCCCAAAGTGGAGAATTTGGCCAAAGTGGTTCTGAATAACCCTGTGCGAATAGTGCAAGGCGAAGTGGGAGATGCGAACGAAGGTGGGTACAAATTGGTAGCTTCACTTATTGATAGCTGATGCGTAGCTTTGACCTTCGAGTGCAACTTGAGGTTGAAAAAACGTTGACATAGAAACTGTGCCAGCCACATTGATTTTTTAAGGATTTTCAACACCGTATGATTGCGGCGATTTTATGTCTTTTTACGCAGAAGGCGAGTTTTGAAGAAAATTCGATGTTTGGGACCTTTGGTATGTTTTGATTGCTCAATAGGCAAAACCTGAGCAAACTTTTTATACAGGTGTTCAAAAAATGTACAGAAAAAAGTGTATAAAATATGAACTGTTTATATATCAATCTCTCAGTAGCTAGCACTTTGTTCTGAGTTATACTCTGGCTTGCTTTCAGACGTGACACAGCACGTGAAGGTATTCAGCAGCAAGGAGGAGAGATTCAAGTGGCTCTCATCCTGCATAGTGTCTTTCCTCGCCTCTGGACAAGTGCTGGTTTTCTCCACCAGAAAGGCAGACGCGGAGGATTTGGCCGCCCAACTGAAGAGGAGGGACTTCGATTGTGTGTTGTTGCATGGAGATATGCACCAGGTTAGCCTCAATTTTTCTCCAAAACTCTCTAAAAATGAGCGAATACTGTGATTACGGATTTAATTTTCCAAATGAAAATGTGTGTTCTAATCTCTATATCATATAAATGTCCACCATACTTGAGTTTTTCAGTTTCAATTTGACTGGACGAGTTAACTATCCAAATGAAAGGAGCTAAAACAACTCAAAGCCAAATTATTCTGATAATGTCATGTTTTTTTTTCAGTACGACAGAACAGAGATGATCACCAAATTCAAGCAGGGTCATTGTCGCCTCATGGTAGCCACAGATGTGGCAGCCAGAGGTCTGGACATCCCCAGCATCAAGACTGTAGTGAACTTCGACCCAGCGAGAGACATGGACACGCATGTGCATAGAGTGGGAAGAACGGGCAGGGCGGGCGAGAAGGGCGATGCTTACACTCTGCTGCAGAAGCCTCAGGATGCATTTTTCGCTTCACAACTAGGTGAGTTGCTGACTTACAGAAAATGTTTGATTTTTATTATGAGCGATTGGTTTGTACGACTCGCGATGGACTTGAATGGCTTGACTGTGCTTGTTGAATGGCTCCTAAATGAAACATTATACTTGATTCCAGTGCAATCATTGGAGGCCTCGCATCAGATAGTGCCTCAGGAGCTGATCGACCTGGCGATGTTTTCCTCCAAATTCAGAAAGGGAGAGGGAGACAAAGGCTTCAACGCTCAGAAGTTGCATCTTGGTCTAGGATATGCAACGTCATCTAGCTCCTCTAAGCCGTCTTCGAGGTTCTCCCAGGATAATGATCCATCCTCTTCTGGACAGACTGTTGCATCTGCGAGGGCAGCATTGAATCAAAAAGGTTAGGAAATACCGGAAATCAACACAAGTTTAAGGGCTGGCTAACACTGCTAATTGTTCCAAGAACAAGTCTGCTGTAAACTCGACTTGTGACATTATAGAATGAATTTCTCCGATAAGCGTTTTTGATAAATGATGAGCAGTCCGAATACTGATAAATGGTTTAGATATAGTCTTTAGTTGTCGGACTTCACTGTTTTGTTTATCCTGCCATTGCTTGGCATAAAATAATTCTGTTCCGTTAGTCATACGAAGCTTCATTTGACCTTCATGAAAGGTTTTTAAGCTGCTAAATGTTAAACTTAAACAAGCAGTGTGTATAGGTATACCAATGATATAGCTTGAATGTTCATTTTAGTTTCACCATCTGCCGGAATTCTTGGAAGCGCTGGACCCAGAGGCCCACAGTCGGGTCGAATGTCAATGATGAGATCCCAGTTTTCGAAACAATTCCAGTCTAGCTTCCGATCAGCTTCTTCCGAAGATGCGGAATCTACGAGCACCATCCAGAACACTCCTCCAACGCCTCCAGAAGAAACTCGATCCAGATCGCATAAACGTGAAAGTCGCTGGAACAACGAACAGACCGATTACTACAATCAACCTAAAAGTTCTAAGCCGAATTATTATAACCCAGAACCTCCTGACTGCAGCTCAACTCCCAGAAAAGATAATCAAGAATCATCTATGAGCCGATTCCAACCTGATAACCTCAAATATAACGATTCAAAGGAAACCTCTAACTGTAAAGACGATGATTCGAAGTTTAAAGTTCCATCTTTGCCCTTACCATCGACAGTTTCTCAGACTAATAATGGGTCGCAGAATTATTCTGAAATGAACTCGTCAACTGTAGACTCAAAACCACCTCCTAAGAAGAAAAGTAGATGGGATGTTTGCTGACTTTTTTTGTAATTCGTGATATCTAAAAGCCTTTGATTTGACCTTGGACTTGCAGTTTTATGTATTTCTTGTTTCTAAAGCAGTAATTCACTAAGTTTTGAATTTATGAGTCTTCAAATAACTTATCTATTTTCATTAATTGTTTTTTTTTTTTTAATTCTTTGACTACTCTTTTACTGTGCATTTGAGTGTCATTTTCGTCAGTCATAAAATTTTTTTTTTTGAAGTTTTTGATTCCTAAGATGAAGCTAAAACTTCAAAAACTAACTTCATTTGAGTAAAACTAAGTTTTCAAGGCTTAAATTAAGCATAAATAAGCTAATGTCAGCCTGCTCACTCGCTCGAAATTAGACGTGAAATCAAAAATTTCAAATCGGTTTTTCTCGACCTCAGGAAAATAATTTTAAAATTTTTTGATGTCGTTCGAATCACGACTGAAAGGGCTTTAATATGATATATTTCTCAACCCTGTCCAATGATATTTGTGGTAGCTAATTTTGCGTGGAAAACAAAACTGAAACGCCCGAATACTAAAGTCTTGCACATTTTTAATGGTCGATTTTCAATGGTCGGATCAATTAGCTACAAAATAAGTTAGCAAAATAAGTAATTCAAGGAATAGAAATTGGCACAGTTGCACAAATCTTCAGTGGCGCAATTATGAATAGCAGTCAACTGTAAAACTTGAATTTCCGAGGACAGATTCTGAAGGTATCTTTTTTCAATCTTTTTTCTCTATTGACCGTTTTAAGGATACTTTTTGGTGTTTTACACTTTTTGTGTTCGCGAAATGCCGTTTCGTCTGTGTCTGATTTTTTCAGTTTTTCTAACCAACGCGATTGACTTAGACGAAAAGCTCAAAATAGTGCGTTAACATAACGTTAAATTTTAGCGTTGAATTTCTGGTGGAGGTTGGTCATTGAACAGCGATGTTAGCCTTTCCTCACATTTCGTCTAATTTTGTCTAAAAACTAAAAAAAGACTAGTTTTTCTCGACAGTGATCGAACCTTTCAATTTTTGTGATATCAAACCAAGTCCAATAGGGCTTTAATATCAGTGATTGGTATCAATTGCGAGACAAGTTTTTCTTTAAATTCAGTACTATTTCATTTTTTCTCATAGTGAGTGAAGTTTCTACAGTTCATTTGGTACAACCCGAAAGTCTCACAAGTTCAATTCTGGTCTATAGGCTTCGGCCTCTATCGACCAGCTCTTTCGTCGACGTCCATTTTGTCATTCCAAAAACGATGCGTCGTACATTTCGGACGCCCATAGTTTGTCAAGTCTTGCTTTGAATATGTTGACGTTCTCGCTCGATATTATTCTTTCAGGCAATGAGTTCCAGTCGTTAATGGCTGCGATAGTGAAGAAGTTTTGTCTTGCTGTTGTTTTGGTTTTCATCGTTAAAATTTTGTACGGGTTTCCTCGGGTGTCTCTTTCATTGATCGTAAACAGTCCGTCCGTTGCTGCGGCATCGTACATTCCATTCAAAATTTTGAAGACTTCTATCATTCTTCCGCGCTTCCTTCTATACTCCAGCGTTGGCAGTTTCAGAGCTTTCAGTCTTTCCGGGTAACTAAATTTTTGTATGTTTGCGACCAGTCTTGTCGCCCGCCATTGGACGTTCTCAATCATGATCTTGTCCTTTTTCAGGTATGGGTTCCAACACTGATTTGCGTATTCCAGGTGCGTTCTCACTAGGGCTTTATATAGGGTTGTTAGTACCTCAGCGTTAAGATAGATGAAGCTTTTCCGTATTATCGCGACCATGCCGTTGGCCATCCTTGTTTTCTTGGCAATGTGCTCACGGAATAGTAGTCTCGAGTCAACTATAACCCCTAAGTCTTTCTCGTTTTGAACATTACTAAGGTATGTATTCCCATCCAAGGTGTAATTTCGTTCCGCTAGTTTTACCCTTCCCGTTAACGTGAGCGTATGGCATTTTGTCATGTTGAACTTCATAAGGCTACCATCAGCCCATTTCGAAATTACATTCAGATCATTTTGCAGTTCTTCATCTTCACCTAAAGCTGTGACTGATCTGTAGATTTTCGCATCATCTGCGTAGAGGAGCATTTGGGATGTGATTCCATCCCCCATCGAGTTTATGTATATTAAGAACAGAATTGGTCCCAGTACAGACCCTTGTGGGACTCCTCTGATGACGGGTGCCCATTCCGAAAAACTTTCGTTGACCACCACTCTTTGTTTTCTTTCTGTTAAGAATGAGGTAATCCATTCGAGTTTTTCCTCTGATCCCGTATCTCGAAATTGTGTTTAGTAGTCTTTTGTGGGGTACACTATCAAAGGCTTTTTGGAAGTCAATGTAGATGATATCTACCTCGTTACCTCTGTCCAGTTCTGCTGTTCAGTCGTCAAGTGCTCTCAGTAACTGTAGGGTCGTTGATCGCCCTGGTAAAAACCCGAATTGCTTGTCTGATATGATATTGTTGTTTTCTAAAAATCAAACAGGTGACGTCTGATCATTTTTTCCATAATTTTACAACAAATGGATGTCACGCTAATAGGTCTCTAATTGTTAGGATCACTTTTTGCGTCCTTCTTGTGAATTGCTGTTATATTTGCGCATTTCCAATCTTCTGGTATTTCACCTTTCTCCCAAGAACTTTGCATTAAACCACTCATCATTTCAGCTATTTCGTATCGGGATACTCAGAAGCGAAGAAGTTCGGCAAAGCCTTTGGCCTGCGTGTTGTGTGCGCTTATGGAGGTGGCAACAAATACGAGCAGTGCAAAGCATTGAACGAAGGAGCTGAGATTGTTGTGTGTACTCCTGGACGACTGATCGACTGCATCAAAGCTAGTGCAACTAACCTCAAACGAGTGACGCTGCTGGTATTTGACGAGGCAGACCGTATGTTTGACCTTGGCTTTGGACCCCAAGTGAGGTCGATAGCTGGTCACGTCAGACCGGACAGACAGGCGTTGATGTTCAGTGCGACCTTTAAGCCCAAAGTGGAGAATTTGGCCAAAGTGGTTCTGAATAACCCTGTGCGAATAGTGCAAGGCGAAGTGGGAGATGCGAACGAAGGTGGGTACAAATTGGTAGCTTCACTTATTGATAGCTGATGCGTAGCTTTGACCTTCGAGTGCAACTTGAGGTTGAAAAAACGTTGACATAGAAACTGTGCCAGCCACATTGATTTTTAAAGGATTTTCAACACCGTATGATTGCGGCGATTTTATTTCTTTTTATGCAGAAGGCGAGTTTTGAAGAAAATTCGATGTTTGGGACCTTTGGTATGTTTTGATTGCTCAGTAGGCAAAACCTGAGCAAACTTTTTATACAGGTGTTCAAAAAATGTACAGAAAAAAGTGTATAAAATATGAACTGTTTATATATCAATCTCTCAGTAGCTAGCACTTTGTTCTGAGTTATACTCTGGCTTGCTTTCAGACGTGACACAGCACGTGAAGGTATTCAGCAGCAAGGAGGAGAGATTCAAGTGGCTCTCATCCTGCATAGTGTCTTTCCTCGCCTCTGGACAAGTGCTGGTTTTCTCCACCAGAAAGGCAGACGCGGAGGATTTGGCCGCCCAACTGAAGAGGAGGGACTTCGATTGTGTGTTGTTGCATGGAGATATGCACCAGGTTAGCCTCAATTTTTCTCCAAAACTCTCTAAAATGAGCGAATACTGTGATTACGGATTTAATTTTCCAAATGAAAATGTGTGTTCTAATCTCTATATCATATAAATGTCCACCATACTTGAGTTTTTCAATTTCAATTTGACTGGACGAGTTAACTATCCAAATGAAAGGAGCTAAAACAACTCAAAGCCAAATTATTCTGATAATGTCATGTTTTTTTTCAGTACGACAGAACAGAGATGATCACCAAATTCAAGCAGGGTCATTGTCGCCTCATGGTAGCCACAGATGTGGCAGCCAGAGGTCTGGACATCCCCAGCATCAAGACTGTAGTGAACTTCGACCCAGCGAGAGACATGGACACCCATGTGCATAGAGTGGGAAGAACGGGCAGGGCGGGCGAGAAGGGCGATGCTTACACTCTGCTGCAGAAGTCTCAGGATGCATTTTTCGCTTCACAACTAGGTGAGTTGCTGACTTACAGAAAATGTTTGATTTTTATTATGAGCGATTGGTTTGTACGACTCGCGATGGACTTGAATGGCTTGACTGTGCTTGTTGAATGGCTCCTAAATGAAACATTATACTTGATTCCAGTGCAATCATTGGAGGCCTCGCATCAGATAGTGCCTCAGGAGCTGATCGACCTGGCGATGTTTTCCTCCAAATTCAGAAAGGGAGAGGGAGACAAAGGCTTCAACGCTCAGAAGTTGCATCTTGGTCTAGGATATGCAACGTCATCTAGCTCCTCTAAGCCGTCTTCGAGGTTCTCCCAGGATAATGATCCATCCTCTTCTGGACAGACTGTTGCATCTGCGAGGGCAGCATTGAATCAAAAAGGTTAGGAAATACCGGAAATCAACACAAGTTTAAGGGCTGGCTAACACTGCTAATTGTTCCAAGAACAAGTGTGCTGTAAACTCGACTTGTGACATTATAGAATGAATTTCTCCGATAAGCGTTTTTGATAAATGATGAGCAGTCCGAATACTGATAAATGGTTTAGATATAGTCTTTAGTTGTCGGACTTCACTGTTTTGTTTATCCTGCCATTGCTTGGCATAAAATAATTCTGTTCCGTTAGTCATACGAAGCTTCATTTGACCTTCATGAAAGGTTTTTAAGCTGCTAAATGTTAAACTTAAACAAGCAGTGTGTATAGGTATACCAATGATATAGCTTGAATGTTCATTTTAGTTTCACCATCTGCCGGAATTCTTGGAAGCGCTGGACCCAGAGGCCCACAGTCGGGTCGAATGTCAATGATGAGATCCCAGTTTTCGAAACAATTCCAGTCTAGCTTCCGATCAGCTTCTTCCGAAGATGCGGAATCTACGAGCACCATCCAGAACACTCCTCCAACGCCTCCAGAAGAAACTCGATCCAGATCGCATAAACGTGAAAGTCGCTGGAACAACGAACAGACCGATTACTACAATCAACCTAAAAGTTCTAAGCCGAATTATTATAACCCAGAACCTCCTGACTGCAGCTCAACTCCCAGAAAAGATAATCAAGAATCATCTATGACCCGATTCCAACCTGATAACCTCAAATATAACGATTCAAAGGAAACCTCTAACTGTAAAGACGATGATTCGAAGTTTAAAGTTCCATCTTTGCCCTTACCATCGACAGTTTCTCAGACTAATAATGGGTCGCAGAATTATTCTGAAATGAACTCGTCAACTGTAGACTCAAAACCACCTCCTAAGAAGAAAAGTAGATGGGATGTTTGCTGACTTTTTTGTAATTCGTGATATCTAAAAGCCTTTGATTTGACCTTGGACTTGCAGTTTTATGTATTTCTTGTTTCTAAAGCAGTAATTCACTAAGTTTTGAATTTATGAGTTATGAGTCTTCAAATAACTTATCTATTTTCATTAATTGTTTTTTTTTTAATTCTTTGACTACTCTTTTACTGTGCATTTGAGTGTCATTTTCGTCAGTCATAAAAATTTTTTTTTTGAAGTTTTTGATTCCTAAGATGAAGCTGAAACTTCAAAAACTAACTTCATTTGAGTAAAACTAAGTTTTCAAGGCTTAAATTAAGCATAAATAAGCTAATGTCAGCCTGCTCACTCGCTCGAAATTAGACGTGAAATCAAAAATTTTAAATCGGTTTTTCTCGACCTCAGGAAAATAATTTTGAAATTTTTTGATGTCGTTCGAATCACGACTGAAAGGGCTTTAATATGATATATTTCTCAACCCTGTCCAATGATATTTGTGGTAGCTAATTTTGCGTGGAAAACAAAACTGAAACGCCCGAATACTAAAGTCTTGCACATTTTTAATGGTCGATTTTCAATGGTCGGATCAATTAGCTACAAAATAAGTTAGCAAAATAAGTAATTCAAGGAATAGAAATTGGCACAGTTGCACAAATCTTCAGTGGCGCAATTATGAATAGCAGTCAACTGTAAAACTTGAATTTCCGAGGACAGATTCTGAAGGTATCTTTTTTCAATCTTTTTTCTCTATTGACCGTTTTAAGGATACTTTTTGGTGTTTTACACTTTTTGTGTTCGCGAAATGCCGTTTCGTCTGTGTCTGATTTTTTCAGTTTTTCTAACCAACGCGATTGACTTAGACGAAAAGCTCAAAATAGTGCGTTAACATAACGTTAAATTTTAGCGTTGAATTTCTGGTGGAGGTTGGTCATTGAACAGCGATGTTAGCCTTTCCTCACATTTCGTCTAATTTTGTCTAAAAACTAAAAAAAGACTAGTTTTTCTCGACAGTGATCGAACCTTTCAATTTTTGTGATATCAAACCAAGTCCAATAGGGCTTTAATATCAGTGATTGGTATCAATTGCGAGACAAGTTTTTCTTTAAATTCAGTACTATTTCATTTTTTCTCATAGTGAGTGAAGTTTCTACAGTTCATTTGGTACAACCCGAAAGTCTCACAAGTTCAATTCTGGTCTATAGGCTTCGGCCTCTATCGACCAGCTCTTTCGTCGACGTCCATTTTGTCATTCCAAAAACGATGCGTCGTACATTTCGGACGCCCATAGTTTGTCAAGTCTTGCTTTGAATATGTTGACGTTCTCGCTCGATATTATTCTTTCAGGCAATGAGTTCCAGTCGTTAATGGCTGCGATAGTGAAGAAGTTTTGTCTTGCTGTTGTTTTGGTTTTCATCGTTAAAATTTTGTACGGGTTTCCTCGGGTGTCTCTTTCATTGATCGTAAACAGTCCGTCCGTTGCTGCGGCATCGTACATTCCATTCAAAATTTTGAAGACTTCTATCATTCTTCCGCGCTTCCTTCTATACTCCAGCGTTGGCAGTTTCAGAGCTTTCAGTCTTTCCGGGTAACTAAATTTTTGTATGTTTGCGACCAGTCTTGTCGCCCGCCATTGAACGTTCTCAATCATGATCTTGTCCTTTTTCAGGTATGGGTTCCAACACTGATTTGCGTATTCCAGGTGCGTTCTCACTAGGGCTTTATATAGGGTTGTTAGTACCTCAGCGTTAAGATAGATGAAGCTTTTCCGTATTATCGCGACCATGCCGTTGGCCATCCTTGTTTTCTTGGCAATGTGCTCACGGAATAGTAGTCTCGAGTCAACTATAACCCCTAAGTCTTTCTCGTTTTGAACATTACTAAGGTATGTATTCCCATCCAAGGTGTAATTTCGTTCCGCTAGTTTTACCCTTCCCGTTAACGTGAGCGTATGGCATTTTGTCATGTTGAACTTCATAAGGCTACCATCAGCCCATTTCGAAATTACATTCAGATCATTTTGCAGTTCTTCATCTTCACCTAAAGCTGTGACTGATCTGTAGATTTTCGCATCATCTGCGTAGAGGAGCATTTGGGATGTGATTCCATCCCCCATCGAGTTTATGTATATTAAGAACAGAATTGGTCCCAGTACAGACCCTTGTGGGACTCCTCTGATGACGGGTGCCCATTCCGAAAAACTTTCGTTGACCACCACTCTTTGTTTTCTTTCTGTTAAGAATGAGGTAATCCATTCGAGTTTTTCCTCTGATCCCGTATCTCGAAATTGTGTTTAGTAGTCTTTTGTGGGGTACACTATCAAAGGCTTTTTGGAAGTCAATGTAGATGATATCTACCTCGTTACCTCTGTCCAGTTCTGCTGTTCAGTCGTCAAGTGCTCTCAGTAACTGTAGGGTCGTTGATCGCCCTGGTAAAAACCCGAATTGCTTGTCTGATATGATATTGTTGTTTTCTAAAAATCAAACAGGTGACGTCTGATCATTTTTTCCATAATTTTACAACAAATGGATGTCACGCTAATAGGTCTCTAATTGTTAGGATCACTTTTTGCGTCCTTCTTGTGAATTGCTGTTATATTTGCGCATTTCCAATCTTCTGGTATTTCACCTTTCTCCCAAGAACTTTGCATTAAACCACTCATCATTTCAGCTATTTCGTATCGGGATTCTCGCAATACCCGAGGGTGTACGTTATCTGACCCCGTTGATTTCGTAGTGTCTAGCGCATTGAGTTCATTTAGGATTGTCTCTTTGGAGATAAAGAGGTCATCAGATAATTGATTTTCTTGGTAATCCACTACTTCCCGGCTGCCTGGTGTTTCAATCGTGAATACAGAACTGAAAAAGTTGACAAGAGTATCAGCTTTATCTTTGTCGGTCATGGCCCACTTGTTTGGTCCAATTTTGAGAGCCGGTATTATTTCGGTTGTTTTAATTTTCTTATTCACGTAGTTCCAGAACTTTTTAGGTTGGTGTTTGATGCTTTTGGATACATCTTCTTCGTGCTTTCGAACACATTGTCGTGTCAATTTCCTGACTTTGTTTCGAGCCGATGTGTAGTTTTCATAGTTTCTTTGCGACTTCTCTTTCTTGAAATCTTTCCAAGTTTTATGTTTATCTCGAAGTACATCTCTTACTTCGGAGCTCATTGGCAATTTGTGTTGCTTTATCCGGATTTTCATTTTAGGTATAAATTTCTTGGTGGCAGAATCAAGAGTACTTTTGAATTTATTCCAATTTTGGTCAAGGGTTAGCAAACCTTCGTAAATAAGATTATTTTTTAAGTCAGACCTGAGTTCATCGTAGCTTCCTTTATTGTAATTTAGCCTCTCTTTGGAGCGCCTTGTTGTCCAAAGGTTGAATTTTGCGTGTAACAGTGTGTGGTCACCTTTCCCCAGTGGAGAGATGTATTCAATGGAAGATGGTTCTAAGGTTTTATCAGTTAATAAGAGGTCTAGGAGTGACGGTTCATTATGTTTGGTCACGCGTGTTGGTCTGTCAACATGTTGGTCGAGATAAGAATCTCTGACCGCCTCAATGAAATGGTGTTCTTTGCTGTTTTCGTCGTGATTCGTGCTCAAATATTTCCAGTCTATATCTCGGAAGTTCATGTCTCCCAGCACAATGTATCTAGATCGACTTGATCCTATTTTTCTTAAAAAATTGTTGAGGTTGGAGTTGTTTTCGTGAGTTGATGATGGGCTCCGATATGTCGAGGCGATGACAACTTCTACCTCCGTTAAAATCAAGTTAAACACTTGCAGTTCCTCGAATCCAGAGTCATCGTCTGTTTCTTTATATTGGATGTTTTTACGAATGTAAAGTAGCATGCCTCTGCCTTTTTCATTCGGATTCATGTTTTTGTGTTTTAAGTTGTAGCAATCAAGTTTGTGCCAAATTGGGTTCCATATGTTTACAGAATTCTTAGGTTTAGCTTCTGTAAGAGCAATAACGTGCGGTAACAGGTTTGTTTGATGTATTAGCGTTTGTAACTCTATGAACTTTTCAGGGTTTAGGGTGTCTACATTCCCGAACCAGAGCTCAAAAAGTTCTCTGTTTCCGGCGTTGTTCTTTGCATCATTGTTATCTCCCTTTTCTTTACTCTGATTATCTTGTTCCCTCTGACAATGTGAATGAAGTTGCCGGGTTCCTCTGCTGTTAAGTTTTTTGCTCGCTGCACTAGGAAGCGGACATTTTCCCTCTCTTTCATGCTCCTGTCTGGAGTGATTCTCAGGTGTTTTAGCTCATCCTTGGCATACTTCAATTTTGTCAGATTTTTCATCATGTGTTCAGCATCATCCTGTGTTTCCAGTGTGATTCTCAATGGTCTTGGCCTCGTTTCGTTTTCGTGGTCCTCATATAATTTGCCAAGTCTAGTGCAATTTTTAACTATTATTGGTTCAATTTCTATGCTTGCGCATAGCTCACGGATTAATGACATGTCTTCATTCTGTCGCAGTTTCGGTTCGGTTGATTTACTTTCCGGTGCTTTGTGTATGATTAGATTTCGTTTTCTTCTTAAATCTTCTTCCTCTTCTCTTTTTTGCTCAGCTCCAGCTTCAAGGATTATGTCTTTCAGAGGTTTAGTGACATTTAGTTCTATCTTCCAGGGATTTGCATTCGATCCCATTGTTGGCTGTGCTTTGTTTTTTGTTCCATTCATGAAGTAATAAAAATCCTCCATTAGAGTTTTCACAGAATCAACAGTTTTATCCAGATCGGTCCTCATTTTGGATATGTCCTGATGTGTTTTTGGAGTCGCTGCGTCTTTCATTAGGTTCTTTACATCCTCTGTACAATTGTCGCAGCACCATATTCTTTTAGATTTCGACATGTAATCATAAACTGCCGTTGGCATTTTCAAACATTTTGCACAAATGTTTTGCACAGTTATCGCACTCCAATACTTGATCCAAGGGATCTCCGTAGTTTTTTCTACAGGTTACACACGTCCAGGCCTCATCAACCTGTGATTTATTTGTGTTTTTCTGTGTACGGTTACTCATTTTTAAAGACTTCACCTAGGCCGCTCCAGAACAACTTAGTTCCAGGTAGCTACCAGAGTAAAATCTATAAAAAAAAAGAGTTTCTAACCTTACTGTTTCTTGCTTTTCTTATTCTTCTTCTTGTTCTTCTTTTGTTTTTGAGACCTGCTTCTTTTCGTGTTCGTTCTATCGCTTCTTTTATTCGACTTTCTTTTTCTAAATAGGGGTCTTTACTTCTTCACAAGGGACTCGAGGTTTATAAATCGTTTTAATATGGTTTCAAGGAACTTTATTTCCAATATAGTTGAGGGGTGGATTTTCTGGAGGTTGGATTGGTACCACCACTCGTTTTGTTTCCTTCTGGAGATTAGCTTTTTTCCGGCTGGTATTACGAGAATGTCCAGCTTTCGTAGATCCTCGAAGATATTTCTCGTGCCTTCCCTTTGGCAATATATAATTGCCTTGATTCTCCAACTATGCTTTCTGAGTGTTTTGATTAGGTTCGGGACTGTTTCTGCTTTCTTGTTGTTGAGTCGATGTTTGGTGATCGTGTTATTCAGCACGTCGTGCCAAAGGATTATCTCTTTTTTGTTCCTGAGTGATCCCTTTTCCAGGAGAAAGTCGAGATTCAGGACGTTATGGATTGATTTGGGATTGAGACTCAGTCCTTTCGTTGCAAAACTGATTCGGGACAATACTCTCTTCAATTTATTCGAGGCTACTTCGGTTGAGGCTTTGAGGGAACTGGCTCCAATTATATACACCATTAACAATCTTCACCCACGAAGCTAGAGGCGTGGGGCTTGTTAATAGTGTATCGATTCAGTCCTCTAGCTCAGATTATCTGAAATTACACGGTTTGTGAATTTGAAATGGACAAGCTATTTTATAAGTTTATCACAACAATTAGGCTAAATAACAATTTTTGGAAATAACAATTGTTGACATCAGAAAGTTTGAGCTGTATGGAGTTCTAAAGTGGCTTGCAATCAGACGCGGATCTAATATTTTCTCGAAGAGGCGGATTTTTGGAAATCAATTACATCAGGAAAATATTAGATCCGTGGCTGATTGCAAGCGTCGTTTTCTTAGTGTCGTTTTTTTCTGCTTGATTTGATAAAAAAGATTCGAACGAAAAACTCGAGTCTAGGCATATTTGACAGTCATAGTATAAAATGCAATTTTTTCAACAGTTTTTCGAGAAAGCTGACCAGAAAACCCCAAAAAAAAAATGAAATTTTTGCGGACGTTTGAAATTTTGGATTCCCAATGGGCGCTGAAAAAGTCTGAAAACTTCTTCAACTTGAGTAAAACTAAGTTTTCACTGTGTAAATTTAGCTGAAATATGCTATTGTACGCCTGCTCGCTTGCTTTATCCACTCGAAATTAGACTAAAAATCAGAAATGTTAAAAAATGTTTTTCTCGATACAAGGACAACTTTTTGAAAATTTCTTAATCTCATTTGAATCACGATTGACAGGGCGTCAATTTGATATGTCACTCGATCCATTCCGGTGATTTTTTTTCTGTTCCTGATTTTGGTTCCTGAACTTTAGAGCTTTCATATGATATAACCCTCAACTTTCTCCGAGAATTGTTTGTGGTAGCTGATTTGGCGTGGAAAACAAAAAAAGAAAGAAAAACTAAAACACCCCCGAATACAAAGTTCCTCCGCATTTTCAATGGGCGGAACAAAAAGCAGTCCAAAAAAACTTTTTCACGACCGTTTTGGATCAAAATTGGTGTAATTTTTTGGCCCTTGCTCATTCTTCAAGTTTCAGCGCTCGCTCTTTGGTGCAATTTGGCATCTTCAAAAAGTTTTAGGGTTAGTCCTTCAAAAATGATTTTGTCAAATAACCCGTTGGGTTGTCAGGGTCGAATCCCTGTAAAAGCGGTGTCTGTGCCCCCCTCCCCCATTAAATCCGGTACTGTCTGAAATGATAGAAAAGCTTTAAGTGTTAGTGAACGAATTGAAGAAATTTTTGTCCCGATCACTTAAATGGGGGAGGAAAAAGTTATCGGGTGTTTAGGTTTTTTACTTTTACAGATACTGCACATAATCATTATAATTGGTCGAGTGATATCTCATATTAAAGTGTTTCAAGTCGATTAAGTAATTTTTTGATGCAAAATGTTGCTTAAGTCTTGAAAAACCTAATTTAATCCAGGAAAACAAGTGCATGAAGCTTCATTTAGCGCTTCCGGTTCCATAAAAAGTTTTCCATAACTTAAATTTTTGTGTTTTTCATTTTATGAAGACAGCTGTAGTAGCTCTTATAGTTCGTCGTCCTACTCATTGCATCGCGCACAAAAAAAACGGTACACGTTTGGAACGAAAACGAAACTATTTAAATCATTGTGGTCGCAATTTGAAGGGCTGCTTGCACAATAACCGGCTATTCTTGTTTTTGTTTTTTGTATGCCTCAGAACTCATTTTTTCATTTTCGCATTTTGACTTTTGATTTTGCGTTCAAGGTCTCTCTCCTTGTAAATTAAGCTCGTCGATAACGAAAAACGATCGATAACACGGGGTACGAAATTCACGAATGACTTTTCGTTTAAGAGTGGATTTTAATTTAAATGACTAGCGTTATAAAAAAAAATTAAATTTTCTCAAATTGTGATATTTTTTTGAAAAAGGTTTCACTCATAAAAAATTCATGAAATTCAAAGAGCTGTAAGGTGTTATATACTTTTTCCTTGAAACTGTCTGTTGGCTGTTTTTCTTTGCTTTATTTCTTTGCAGTTTGAGTCGACAGAAAGGGATTTATTGTGATATATCTCTCGACCCTATCTGACGTTAATTAAAGAATCCAGCATTTATGAGGGAAAATTACCAAATTCTTACTCACTCCGCTAAAAAGCTAACTGTTGCTGTTTTGGTTTCAGGTAAAATGTCTTTAGCTGCAAAATTGAAAGCTGTCGAACATTTTCTGCCATCGAATGTCATCAAGCAAATCAAAACATCTTCTTTTTTGAATGCAATCACACATATAAACGAAGTATATGACCATAGTTTTGTGCCATATCTTCTTAAAGATAACTTTGCGGCAAAAGGAATGCCGCTAACTTGCGCATCAGCTGCATTACGTAATTTTGTCAGTCCTTACGATGCAACAGTTGTAACTAGGTTACGTAATCAGGGCTATGATGCAATTGGCCGAACGAATATGGATGAGTTCGCAATGGGGTCTGGCTCTGTTGAAAGTATTTATGGTCCGGTACGGAATCCATGGACGGTCTTGAATTTAAACCAAAATCAAACTCATGAAGATTTTATTATCGCCGGCGGAAGCAGTGGCGGTAGCGCTGCAGCGGTTGCCGCAAATTTAGCCCCATTTGCCGTGGGCTCCGATACAGGAGGTTCAATTAGATTACCGGCAGCTTTTTGTGGCGTGTTGGGTTTCAAACCCTCGTACGGCCTAGTTAGTCGACATGGCTTGGTGTCTATGGCTAATGCATTCGACACACCCGGGCTGTTCTCAAGAAGTACAGAAATAATTGAAGAGATTTTCAAGGTGTGACTTAGAACTGATTCTTGATGACAGTTTTTCTTGATGCGTATGAAGTTTTTCATAAAATTTCTTCAACTGTGAATTTTTGTGGAAGTTGCTTCGCTTAAGAAAGCGTTTGCCAAAATTTTGAAGGGTTATTTTGTAGCTGCAGTTGAAGTAGACATGCAAAGAGAAGGTGAAAAAAAAGGGGTTTATACTAAGTGAATAATTTATATATAAATAGTGAATACAGAATCAGTTCTTCCAAATTGAGGTTCTGCTCAGATTTTGATCTCTGAGGGCGACTGCCCATACGATGCAACATGTGACACTTCTATTCTCATACCGCCCAACGAATCCAATTCAACAGCGCCGCTAAGAATCGGAATCCCTGAAGAATACCACGTGGAAGGCCTATCCGATGAAATTTGCCAAGTTTGGGATGAGTTTGCAATTGAGTTGAAGAATAAACTGAACTGGGAAGTTGTGAAATGTTCGCTGCCTTTAACCAGACATGTCATCCCGTGTTATTCGGTTTTAGTAGCTGCTGACGTCGCTTCGAACATGGCAAGATACGATGGAATCGAATTCGGATCTCGAATTGACGAAAACGATATTCTTGATGGTTGCACTAATGTGTACAAAGAAACGAGGACTCGGTTTTTAGGAGATACCGTAAAAAGAAGAATTTTATCTGGAAATTACTTTTCATTGAAGAGTAATTTAGACGATTTTTACGTAAAAGCTCTGAAAGTGAGAAGAATCGTATTTAACGAGTTCGAAAATTGCTTTGTGTCGAATAAGCTCGATGCGTTGTTGACACCGGTGACATTAGACGTTGCTCCTAGATACTCGGAGTTTGTTCAGAAAGACATGCACAAACAATCAGAATTACAGGATGTTTTGACTTGTTCTGCAAATCTAGGAGGGGTTCCTGCTTGTTCTTTTCCGGTCAAGATGTCTCAAAAGGCTAAGTTACCAATTTCGCTTCAGCTTATGAGCCGTTTTGGAAACGACATGTTGCTGTTAGAAACTGTGAAAAAGGTTTCGAAATTGACTAATTTTGATTATACTGAATTAGATGAAGCAATTATAAGTTACAATTAACATAATTAAACAAGGGTAGTCCGTTGCGGTGCAAGTCGCACAAAATTTTCCGCCAGAACGATTAAAGCAAGGAAATTCAAGAAACTAGATAGTTTTTGGAAATCCGAAATATATATTTTTTCAATTTTTTTAAAATAGATTTGCCAAGCTTTTTTTTTCAGTAAGAGACGACTGAATTATTTCCAAAAGTGCAAAATTTTGAGTTGATAATAGCTAATTTTGTGTCAAAATTGCATCTATATTAAGTTGAGAGCTCAGTGTCATTCGTAAATTTCGGGCCATTAAGTCTGAAAAGCAGAAAAAAAAATTTTTGGAATCCGAGTCACGACAGGGACTTTAATATGATAGCACACTTGACTACTTACGAGCTTTTTGAGCTAAGCAAAATCGGTAGGAAGGAAACAATCCATAGTGCTTATAGCTAATCCATAGTTCCTTCCGGTGACTTTGGAATTTCAGTCACCATAGTTTCATCCGGTCACTACCGAGAAAAGAGAGATTGAAAAGTTTGCATTTATTTGATTTTCAGATTCAGCTTTGATAAACTCCAGAACCATTCTCAAATGCCGGAAGGTGAGCGCAGAAACTCTTAATAATGATCTAATAATCGTTTACTTGATCTTTGAGAAAAGCTATTTTGTTTCAGCTGATTTTTCGTTCTCCAATCCCTCGGCTCCCGCCGGTTTCCATGACGAGTAAGTACTTATTTTTTCATTTCTGAATTTTTTGTTACAGAGAGCACAAAAATGTACTCAAAATAGTCATTGTACTGTTTTTCTTTAAGGTAATACTATGTACATGTCAGCTTTCTTTTCTCAATTGTAGCGGGGTTTGAAGAGTAAAAATAGCATTTTCAGTTGTTTATTTCAGCGGTGATCACGAGGGATCAGCCAACCCTCTGAGCAATGCGGACTTTCGCAAACTCCTCATGACTCCCGGAGCCAGGCGGACCACCTCTGGGTCGATGGGAGGAGGGGTCGGGACTGATGCCAACAGGAAAAAGAGGTAACTCATTTTTTATTTATTTCTAATTTTACAGCAAAGCAACTTTCTGATCACTTTTTGCCGTTTTGTAACTGGCGGGAAAAGTTAAACTGAATCTTTTTCAAATTTTCCAAACCAAGTAAAACCTGGACTCAAACCTAGTAAAGCCAAAATAATTTTTCTCAATCTTTCATTTGTCTCAGATTTAATTTATCTGAACTATTACGGAAAAAGAGCTGTGTTTCACTTCTCGTTCTGTCAAACGCTAGGATTCTTGCTTTTAAAGACAACTTTGGCGAAATTCATTTAAAAAAAAAGCGACCACTTTTCATTCATTTAGTGACAAGAAAAAAGGCGGTGATGACAGTTCAGCTGGGGTAGACGGAGGAATGGGTGGCGCAGGGGGCGATGGAGAGGGGGAGGAGAAGCAGAGCAGGTGGGAGAGGAGGAAGAAGAGGAAACAGTATTTCGCCAAACTACTCAAACAACAACAGGAGAGAGAAGAGGAGTTGTCACAGAAGTACAGAGATAGGGTCAGTGTAATATAATTCGGACACTCTTCATAGAATCTTTGTCAGAAATACTCCGGTTTTGTCAGATTTGTGGTATCTTTAAACTGAAATCAACTTTGGATTCAATGAACTTTGTGTACCGGGAAAGAATTCTTTCAATTTTGTCTGGTGCTACACTTTCAAGTGTACTTTCGATAGGGTAGTTGTCATTATTAGATTTTTAGGCTCGCGAGAGGAGAGATGGCAAAGTAGATGAGACGGACGAAAGTGAACTTCTCCAAACATCCGCCGACTACAGAGCAGTAGCCCCAGACTCAACTGCGTAAGCCGAACTGCATTTTGCTCTTCTTTGAGTTTCTGAATTTCTTGTTTTTTTGTTCTGTATCTCAGAAGATTGGGCTTGTATCATGTCCTCCTTCGTTTTGACTTCTGATTTACAAATTCATTTGCAAAAAGGAAGGCAAATTAGTCTCTATATTAACAAAAGTTGAAATGGCACGAAAAACGCATAAAACAAAGTGTTTCAATTAAAAAACCAATGAAAATTTCTTGAAATACAAAGAGCTTTAACTTGAGAAATACAAAGAATGTTGTATTTTTTTGCTTCGAAAGATTATTTTTAGTTTCAAGACGGCGGCAGACAGAAGGAAGCAGGCGATTGAGAACAGCAAGTACCTGGGAGGAGACATGGAGCACACTCACTTGGTGAAGGGGCTGGACTTCGCCCTGTTGCAGAAGGTCAGGGCAGAAATAGACACCAAGGAGGCGGAGGAGCAGCAACTGGACTCCTACGTTGCCTCGTCAGCGCCACAGAATGAGTAAGTTTTTCATGGATTACATTTGGTATTTGCAGAAAATTTCACGCTATCAAATAGTTTACTTCTAACAAAAAAGAGGGGAAACTAACAAAAAAGTTGAGCAAACGGTCACAATAAGCTAGTGAAAAACGTTTTCAAGGTATCAAAATCATTAAGTAATTATGATGAAAGTACGAACTACGATAACGTCTCGTGTTTTCACTACAAGTTAATTTAGATAATAGCCATTTGGAAACGACTGAAACCTTTGGCAAAACTCTTTTCTAGTTTAAATGAAATTGACGGTTTAGAAAAGAAGAACACGTGGCGCCTCAGTTTTCGACTGTCCTCGGACGCAATATCTACAACGTCATAACTCGCAAGTACCCCGAGAGGAACGAGAACTTCTTCCAGGGGCGCATGTTTTACCGCGTTGACTTAGAAGACGACCCCACAGACTCTTTGGCCACCGATATCCCGACAGCGATTCTCCGGTCCAAAGCCGACTGTCCAGTGAAAGAGTCCCAATTGAAGGACGCGACAAATGACATGGTGATCGGACACTTGGCTCAGATATTGTCCTATTTGCGACACGGTGACAAGCACAGAAAGGGAAAGAGGCGACTAGGAGCTGGAGCAGGGAACGAAAAGGGGCAGGGGGCCAATAATGGTTAGTGTTTTCTAGCCACGTTTCGTCCTCTATTTTGCTTATCCATATAAAATTCGGGTGAAAATATAATCAGTTGTGTGAGGTCCTGATATCATTTTATCAGAATTTAAAAAAACGTTTCAAAAGACCACAAAAAGTAGTTGCATTTTTGATATAGAGTTGATCCTTGTCGAATAAAACGTCTTCGTCAAATAAAAGTAATCCGTTAGCTTGTATCGCAGATCGAGACTACCATTCAAGAGGCGACTATCACAAGCAAAGTCGAGACCACAAGACCGACACTATTTTTGATGATGTGAATGATTACGACCCGAAAACGTCTTCGTCGAATCGGAAGCATCACAGCGACCATCGCGACAACTATGGAAGAAGTAGAAACGAGACTCGCCGAGATGATCATAGGAGTCGCAATGGAGAATCGAGTCGACATCATGGACATGGCCAGAGTCACTCCTCGAGAGACACAGCAGCGGGAAGCTACTTTGACAAGCCAGCAGAAAGACTGATAACAGACGATGGATGGTCCCAAAGTATCGACAAGAAACGCGAACAGTTCAGAAAAAGGTGCGTCATTTTTCCAGGAAAAGTTTTAAAATTATTTTGATTTTTCCGTTTGACTTTTGATTTCTTTTTAAATTCAATTCATTGTTTTTGTAAAATGGAAATCAAACTCCTCTATCGAACAGCAAAATTCAAACAGCTTCAAGGCCATATAATTTCACTTTGAAATATGAAAATGAAGCTTTTTCAAAAAAAAACAAGTCAGTTTTTTTCTGTTGCGTTGATTGACTCTTTTCAAACTGTCTGTTGGCTGTGCTTTTGATGTTTGATCTCTGATTTAAAACATTCAGAGCTGGGGAACAAGCTGCGGATGATTCAATCTCGACCGCGAAGAAGGTAGCAGAAGAACTGGAGAAGAGACCGGCTAACAAGGTGGTCCCTGATGGATATTTTGAGTGCTACCCAGACGCAGCTGGCTTCGCCGGAGGGCTGGATGACTCAGACGATGACATCGACTGGACCAAAATGGACATGGTATGTTCAGCGTTGAGTGATAAATTTCTATCGTAGTAGATTATAGAAGTTGAATTTTAGCAGCGTTAACGTCATCTTTAAGATTAATTGTGGTTTCTAGTAAGTTGTTGTTAAAATGTTCTGGAAAACACACAACTCGATATATAAGAAGTAAATAAGGAAAACAACAGCTATAACATTATTATTCAACGACGGCAGCCAGAAATGATATGGAATTTTAGGGCAACAAAAAAGGACCTATGGGCCGATGGGATTTCGAGACGCAGGAGGAGTACAGCAACTACATGTCTAGCAAAGAAGCTTTGCCCAAGTTAGTACACAGTATCGCAAATTAGTACAAAGGGGGGACCCTTTGGGTTGGCAGGGGGTTGAATCCCGGAAGAAAAGGTGTCCGCCCCTCCTAAATACACCGCTGGTACACACGTTGCTATTAGTTACCGGTCTACCATTTGTTCTTCGTTTGTTAACTCATTACGCGTTAAATGCGCGGATGAGATATATTCAAATATTATCTCCTTATTAAAAATGAGATGTTTTCAGGGCTGCTTTCCAGTTTGGTGTGAAAATGAACGACGGCAGGAAGACTCGCAAGCAGCACGTGGGTCCCAAGGACGAGAAGAAAGCACTGGACAGAGAGTGGGAACAGATCAGCAAAATCATCGACCGAAGAAAAGGGGGAGGAGCTAATTAGATGGACTGAGGTGGGCTCGAATACAGAAGGATGAGATGGAAAATCAAAGATTCTTCCGATAGATGTAATTTGTCGATGATGGTTTCCGCCATCGCCAATGTAAGTTGAATCGTTCAGAAGTATAGCGAAAACGACCGAATCTTCAATGCCTATAGCCAACAAACTTGAAATTCACAAACTGATATTTTATTCGAAGTAAAATTTCGTAGTCAATTAAATAAAAATTTTATAATGTTGTTTTTGCTTTAAACTCAAACATTCGGGGCTCAATTTTGGGATTTTCGATAACCTTGTTCCAAAATTCACCAAAGCTTGATTGTCCTTCTCTGAAGAAATCGAACGACGTGCTAATCTTTTAGCTTGTTTGGAGCGCGAATAGAGGGCATTATTGCGCCGATAAAATGTCAGCAAAACTGCTAACACTAATTGGTCTAGTTTTTATGGCTCATATTGCAAATATCTCTTTTTCGGAACTCGAACCTCTTTCCATATGCAAAAAAAGGTAATTTGAAGTTTTTTAAAGCATAAGTTCGATGATATAGCTGAGCATTTTGTTCCGACCACCCACGGAGTGGGAAGGAACGTCGGGGTAAGGTTTTCCCGCTGGACTAATTACCTCAAACTTCTTGCAAGGAGCTAAGTATACTATAGTCTTAAAAGGCTCTGTTGTGCTGTGATACCACGAATACAATTTTCAGTGCCGAGAACAGCCAGTCAAAATGTTATCGTTTTTATTCTACTATTGTACAGTAGGCTAGACGATAAAGCTACACGTTTAACTTACCCGAATAAAAGTCCTATTGAATTACACACATGATTTTTGAGTGCTTGAGCAAATTTTTTAGTATGAAGTTCGTGTCTTTTAAGAGAAATGAACGTAGTGATCTTTTTTTTGTTCTGGTGATCTTGATGATTTTTTTTTTGGTTAAAAGTATTAAAATGCTCTAATAACTACAGATGTGCATTCATACATAATAATGCATTTCTGAATGCACTCAGATATAAATGAACTTTGAGTTCAATTGAAATTCATTTGCTGAAATTTACGTCGGTCGGTTCTTACCCGAGTCGAGTATTTCTGCCCAATTTCAAACAAGATTTGAATGGTCAGTTTTTTTAGACAATCAGGCTCGACTCCTTGCTTAGAGAGATTGAGTGTTTTGAGCGGTTTTTTGGAAAAATTTGAGCATTTTTTATTTTGATTTTTTAAGAAACGTTATCAAACTGCACAATTTTTTTAGATCGAAAACATATAGGTTGTTTTTGCCCAAATATGTTGGTTTTGTGTTAAGTACGGAGCTCATATTTTATAGAACTGTTTGCCTGTGCCCTGGAACATAAATGTTCTTTTGGGATAAAGATTTGAGCGGTTCTTGCTTGGGTTTGAGATTTGAGCGGTTTTGAACGGTTTGATCGTTTTTTGTAAAGATATGAGCAGGTCGAGCGCAATCGTCTAAAAAAACGCTCAAACCGCTCACATCTCTTGGGATCTCTGCTGGTGTGATACCGCAACATTGCTAACGCATGATATTTTTTAAAATTTAAAATGTGTCATTCAAAAAACTTCAGCAATTAGGAATTTTCTTTTAAGATAGAACTAATTCACCTAAAATGGTACTTGCCTGTTCGTCAATTGAAAAATTTTGAAAATGTTTTGTTATGTTTTGATATGAGCTAGTTTGTTCGAACTGCAACTCATCATCTGGACCGAACATAGTGTTGAAATTATTAGGAGCACCACTGGCGGGTCGAGTTACATCCTTGGTTCTCGTTTGTGTAGCCTTTTGCAGTCAAATAGTTGTGCACGCTGGATAAGTTATCAGCATTAAGAACGATAACATTTCTCTGACCGTCCGCGGAGACCAGCTGATCCCAGAAAATAGTAGTCTCCGGGGCACCCCAGAAGCGAAGTCTCTTCCGATTTTTTCTAAAGTAGAGATTGGATTTGAACATTGATTTTCAATTGATTAATTTTTCAACTTGGGATGAAAACCATATGAAACATATTACAAAATAAGTTAGAGTGAGCGTTGTTGCCTAAATTACCAGGTGAGGAGTTACCAGGTGAGAAGTGCTCGTAGGGAATGAAATGGGGTATCATATTGAGCTTTTTATTTGAGTTTTTTGTCTTACGCATTGCTTCAGACAAAATATATTCTATATATGCTTAAAGATTTCAAACATAGAGGATTCATAATTAAATAATTTCAAAAAACCACCTGAGAAAATTGAAAAACATCAATTTTGTTTGCTTCTTAATTGTTTTCTAATAAAACTACCGTGGTCGGAGCATTCTGGGTTACTTGGACCGCATTGTTTTATGACAAATTCGTACAAAATGAAGGAAAAAACAGCTCGTCGGTTACTTAAGTTTTGTTGTTCCGACCATTAAAAATTGGGTGGTATTTCGGGTGTGTTTCAGTTTTTTTCTTTTTTCTTTTCAATTTTTTTTCAGCAATTTTTTTTTCAAATTTTTAAAAAGTTTTCCACGCAAAGTCAGGTGCTACAAATAGTCATCGCCCTTTTAGTCCTGATTCGAAAGAAACTTTAAAATTGGCAAACATTACGAGGCCAAACTGTGCATTTTCTTCATTGTAAGCGGAATCCGCAACAGGCCAAAATCAGATTTGTCGCGGAATCTGCAACATTGCTACTTTTCTTTGATCTTCTATGCTGTTTTGGATTCCACAAACAAATACCTAAATCATTGTACCGCTCAAAATCGCTCAAAAAATAGGCGAGCTTGTAGAATCCGCAACTGTACTTGTGGATTCTAGAACAGTTTGTGGAATCCACCAACAAATGATAAAACATTTGTATCGTTAAATTGAGCTGTTGCGGAATCCGCAATTGTAAATGGAATCCGCAAATTGTAGGTGGAATCCGCAAATTGTAAGTGGAATCCGCATTTTGTTTGCGGATTCCCTTTACATATATTTATATGTGTAGTAGCCTTTACAATTATATCTTTTAAATAAATGATTTGATTTCACTAGAATAGAAATTTACTAGAATAGAAAGTTACTAATAGATCAGTGTTTGGGGTTAATGGAATCCCAATTACTGACCATTATTTGGAATCGATGAAATCCCAAATACTGAACTAATTCGACGATTTGCTATGCGTTGGGTTTCTAATCACTCTCAACCTAATGACTCCAAATCATGGATATATTCCATTTTTATTCCGCATTATTCCAGTTTTTGGGATTCCATCAACCCCAAATACTGACCAGTATTTGGGATCGATGGAATCCCAAATACTGATCTTATTCGACGATTTGCTATGCGTTGGGTTTCTAATCACTCTCAACCCAATGACTCCAAATAATGGATTTATTCAATATTTATTCACATTATTCCAGTTTTTGGGATTTCATCAATCCCAATTACTGACCAGTATTTGGGATCGATGGAATCCCAAATACTGACCTAATTAGGCACTATGCTGTGTGTTGTGTTTCCATACACTCTCAACCCAATGACTACAATTACTGCATTTATTCGGCGTTATGGTTCCAAAATCAGTATTTGGGATTGACGCAATCCCAATTACTGACCTAATTTGTCAATATGCTGTGTGTTCCATACTTTCTCAACTCAATGACTCCAAATATTGAATTTGTTCGAAGTTGTTTTTCCAAAATACTAAAAGATGGCATCCACTGAGTTAGGTAACCAATGTTTTAAGACTTGTCGTGAAGTTTTTGCTTTTAAATTCCGCTTTGCTAGAGATAAGAATTCCAGCTCAGCTTTTAATTGTTCATATGAAAGTTCAGTATTGAACAAAAATCGGAATCCATTTACAGTTTGCGGAATCCACTAACAGTTGCGGAATCCAGAACAACTAGCTATATTTGCTTGTTGCGTAATCCGCAATAAAACAAATGTGCCGACAAAATTTACGTTACAGGTATATGTATGCGGAATCCACCGAAATTTTGTTTGTGGAATCCACTTACATTTTGGAACATATTTTAAGACTTGTCTCTGGAATCCAGGAACATACAGACACAAAATGGTGCTCCCATCCAGTGCACAGTTTGGCCTCGTAATGAAAAAATTTTTTAGTATCGAGAACAACCGGTTAGTTTGAATTTTTCTATCTCCTAGAGACGTTTATGCTTTATTCACCAAGTTGCTACGCGTTAGTTTAATTGCATCATCACACGATGTACAGAAAAGACACTTGAAGAACTTGAAGAAAAATGAAAAAAAAAACATTTAACTGAGAATGTTGGTAAAATTCCATGCTACGTGCACAGGAACCGGCTATACTTGCTTTCGTTTAGATTTTAAGGCCAGTCGATGTCAAAAAAATCATAAAAATGAAAGCTTACGGCCAAAACTCTTGCCGCGAGTTGAACCAAAAAACCGCCCCACTGAATTATGTTCATGAGCAATTTGCATGTGCTATCATTATGACGTAATTTATTTACTCGTACGTTTTTGAAATGATGTCATTTATGTTGAATAGACAATATCGTCATTAGTGTTGTTTAATAGATAAAAACATGCATAAAAGTTTTAAAAGTTTATTTGTGTAGTTTTTGTCGTCTAAATGTTTTGTGTTTTTTTTTCTAGTAAAGGCGGTTGAAATGGGTAAAATTCTCTAGAAGGAGCGGTAAATAGAGTTAAGATATCGTTAAAATTCTAGTAGAAGTTAACTTGGGATTCATAGTCTGAAAACGAAGAAAAAAAGGCAGAGCCTTTTTTCTTGGCACAGACGTCTCTTTTGAACTTTTTAGAGTCCCTATCACGACAGTAGTAGATGTTGGAGGTTAAGTGTGGGAGGCATGGGAGACAGCATGTATTAAGATCCGTTATAGATTTCCAGACTTCCATGCTATGTATTAACATTGGGTATAATACATTGTATCTCTAATGTATCTCAATACGTGGGTTCTCCCATGCCCCCCCCCCCCCCAATTAACCTCCAACATCTACTTCTCACGGCCAATGGGGCTTTCATATGATACCACCCCATACGAGTTTTTTTGAGGCAGTCAAAATGGCACAAAAACTGACCCTATGTCATAGCTCTTTCCAAATACTTTCACGTGGTTCGAATAGTAGAAAAAAGCAAAAAATTTCTGAGAGTCGATTAGGGTGCGGAACCAAATAAACCAAGCTTCATGACTAAAACACGGTTACAAAACGCGGAGAAAGTTTTTTTTTGCTCTATTTAATTATCATACTCTATTCACTTAATGTCTCAAATTGATCTCAAATTCATCAAATCGAATTGTTTTCCGGTTACATTATAGTTAGAAAAACAGAAATCTTGGACCGCTTGTTTTTCTCGATACTTGGAAAAATGTTCAGATTTTTTTTATTGGATACCGCTTCATGACTTGATGAACTTCAACATAATATGGTAATAATGAACTTCAACAAACAAAATATAGTAGTTATCAGTAGGCTTTCTACGGCGTGGCATATGAGACTCTTTATTATCTACGGAAAAAAATAGCACTCGAGAACTACAGCTCCGTCTTACTGTGAACAATTGCAAAAAGGGAGGATTCTAAAAATGTTCACGTAATATGTAAGACGTCATCATTGTGTGGAAATCATTAAAAAACAGAAATTTGACGGAAAAATCAGCAGTTTTAGCTTAATCAACTTCGTTGCAGATTCGTTGGCCGAAAAGATATTGCCAATAATTTGGCATTACCTATATATAAAAATCATTTCTTAGTTATCAGTAGGATGTTACCTTGAGTTCGAGATGAGTGTTTGCAGAAACTCCAGTTGACAATAATCCAGAACTTGCACGTCTCCGAAGATGACCTTGAAATTGAATGAAGTTACTGGTGAGAATGTTTCATCGAATGTTCCGATTGTGGAGATGATGTGATTGTCGAGTGAACAGAAATGAGGGGGCCCTTCAAGTTCCATTTCCAGGAGTGGCCTGTTGCCTGTCAAATTATTTGAACTTTGTTTGAACTACCTTCAAAACAATTCACATTTCATCTTTCGTGTTCTGACTAAGTAATCCTTCAACTATAACACACTGGGACGGTAAAAAAAGGTTCGCCACTCATCTGCCTAATTGGAAAACGGCTTTAAAATAGTCTCACTTTTTTGAGAGTCGATGAAGGAAGTTCAGACTCTTATATAGGTCGTGATCTTTTTTTGTGTTTGTTTTTTTTTTCAGGAAAAATCTCAAACTTTGTTCAGGCTCATATTTACTTTTTCGTGGTGCGACTTTCGATTTCTTTTCAAATTCAGTTCATTTCTTCATTAAAAGAGGGCATTACAGGAGTCCCTTCTTTATTAAGGGACGGCAAACTCCACTATCGAAAAGTAAAGTGTAAAGGTCACGAAAAACCTGATCGACTTCTAGTTTCGACAATTGATTGAACTTAATTATCGGATTTCTCAGCAAAGCACAAATTCACCTAAATATCCAGTTTTCTCAAATTGGGTTTATTTTATCAAAAAAGGGACAATCATATTTTTTCTAGAAATTCAATGAGCTTTAGGACCATCTAATAAAAAACTTAATAATTTTTTTCTTTTTCTCGCGTTGATTCACTCTTTGCCAACTGTCGGTCCGTTGGCTATGGTTAGATGATAGAAGTTGTCGCTACTATGTATTTCGAAATTGAATTAAATTTTTTTTCCATCAGTCAAATTTTTTTATTGGTTTTGAATTTTTTAAATTAAATTATGGTGATCAAAACATTCTGTGTTAAATACACAGCAACCGGCTATCCTTGTTTTGAATGAGATTTGAAACTAAGGTTCAGTAACTATACCTGTGATTATGCAATGCAGGAATGACTGTTTATAACCTCTGTTGTCATCCCATGAACTGAAAAGATCCGAATAGTTGGCAAATATTTCATTGTAGAGCGATTTGTAAGTAGGAGGTCCGTCTGTTTTCAAGTCGAAAAACATATTGAGGGGTTTGATAGAAGTGAAGTTCCAAATGTATCCATCAGACAGAATTTTATTCCTCAGCGGGCTTAGATACTCTCCGACTAGTGTTATATTACTCGCTGTGTTATGACCTAAAACATGTAGTCTATTGTTTTTCACGATTTCAAACACTGCATCTAAGAGTTAGCATGACACTCAGGGGTGGATCTAGAATTTTCTAGAGGGGGGGGCGCATTTTCAAAAGTTTTTCGAAAATTTGTCGACCTTTTTTAATTGTCGACTTTTTTTTGACCGTCGAGCAAAATGATTTTTTGAGCACTCCCACAAAGTATAAATACCCTATTTTTTTGACTAAAATTGAACGCCGCAAGCTAATTTTTGAAGAAAAAAACAGGTCAAAAAAGCTGTTTTTGGACAATTTTTGGAAAATTTTGACCAAAAAAAATACATTTAGATGGCGCGCGCTCTCCTTCAAATTAGTATATATAAGCGCCAAAGGAGCCTTTAGAAAAAATTTAGCGTTGTTCGGCCGAGAATTGATTTCATAAAAGCCGAAGGGGGACCCTTTGGTTGGTGATAGGGTCAATTTCCTGATGGGAAGGGGGCGTCCGCCACACCCGCGCCCCCATCACCCCCCCCACCCTAAATCACTAAATCAGCCCCTGATTGCAATATTAAGGAAATTTTTGACAATATTTATGGTCACCTAGGCTAACTTTTGATAAAAATTTCTAAAATGTTGTTTTCATGAGAAGTTTCTGAATCGTTCAGAAACTGCTCAGAAAGTGCACATCTCGCAGAATCTTTATCAAGCAAAAATGCCCAATAAAAAGAAAAAATGTTTTCATTAGGAAGCCCTTTTCTTTCGGTTCTGACACGAGCTATAATGTCAGATGAGTTGATAACAAGCTGTTAGATCCCAGAAAAAATCTCCCATAATAATTTGGATTATTCCATATTTTCTTTAGAAAATTTAACTTTTGCTTTCTGTTTTTTTTGTGGTACCGTCCTGCTGCATGGGTGCCTAGTTATCGTTTATCTTTATTAATTGAAATTGTTAAATTTCAGAGTTTGATTGAATAGTCTGCAGTTCACGTACAGGCTATCTGTGGGTTAATACTTGGCTGATCCTAGTTTTGTATTGTTCCGAAAATTTGAAAAGTGCGGAGGAACTTTGTATTCGGGTGTTTTTTTCTCCTTTTTTGTCTTCCATGCAAAATCAGATACCAGAAACAATCATCTGAGAGAATTTAGTGATATATCAAATGTGGCAGCCTTTTCAGTCGCGCTTCAAACGACACTGCAAAATTTTCAAAAAGTTTTCTCAATATCGCGAAGAAATGGTTTCGAAGTACAGTTTTGATTTTTTCTTCAATTTCAAGCGAAAAAAGCGAGGGAGCAGGTTAACAACAGCTTATTTTTGCCTAATTAAAGTTCTGAAGATATCATTTTAAAAAATCAAAATTAGCTTTTGGAAAAATTAGCGCCATTTTGGGAACAAAAACTTTTTAAATAAATCAAAGGTTTTCTGCGAAAAATTAAAAAAAAATTTTTTTTTGATATATTCTTTGATTTTTTTTAGCCATTGCCTTTCGAAAATTTAGACAAATTGCCTATTTTCTTATGACTGTCAAATATTTCTAAAATATAGTTTCACGTCAGATCTTTTTATCACACCACGCAGAAAACACTACACTAATTTGAAGAAAATTTTTTTTTGTAGTTTTTAATGAGTATGGTCGGTACATTCTGTGCTACTTGCACAGTAACCGGCTATCCTTGTTGAGTTAAGATAATATTCGAAAATCAGTTGCCAGCGTATATTGAGTTTATACGTCACTCAGGCTCATGACTCGAGCCTTAATAATATATGTTATTTTATGTTTTTTCTAATGTTTTTTTGTTTCATACTTATCAGATCGTAAACATGAAGCAATTGAGACAAGTGGCAAATTTAGAAAAAAGGGAAGCTCGGAAACGCCTACCTTTGTGTCACACTAACTAGACCCTTCCACTGAAAAATCACAGTTATTTGAAAAACAAGTGCAATGTTAGTAAAAAAACAAAAGGGTAATGTTAGTAAAAAACCAGTGGCAAAAGACAACAAATGGTTTGCTTTATGCAAATTGACCTTGACATTAGATAAAACTAAAACAGTTTCATTAAACGGAGAGAGAAAGAAAACATACACAAGAAACAAAACGAGCAAAAGTACACGTTCAAATATTTGATTGCATCTTAAACGGCAAAAAATGGAAAATATTGACCACATTGTTTCTGTTGAATAGAGTTGGAATCGATTCTACGAACTTAAAAATCGACTGCGCAAGGCTCTACGCAAAATAAACAAGCCCCCTTTTTTTAAATCAAACTTGCATCAAACCTGTAATCACGGCTACCATAGTATCAACATTTGTATCATTATACTTATATCAGGAAAAAATGAAAAGTTAGAAACGAAAAACAGCTTCACCTAACAAAACTTTGAAGCTATTGAGCGTAACTATCAGCGGTGAAAGTGGAAACTGCTGCTAACTGTGGAAAAATATTCAACCCTCTGATTTTCATGCGCAACAATCTAAAAAGCTTCAAAAGAATTTATTGATCAACTCTAAAAAAAACTATACATTTTCAATTGTCCTACGAAAACAAAAAGTCTATTAAAATCCTAGCTTGGGCTTTGGGCTTGGGCTAAACTTTGAAGCCACAGCGCACAATAAAAAAAAACAAAAGCTAATTTTAAAGCAAAAATTTTCAAGCGAAAGTTGAAATTAAAACGAAGCAGCCATCATCAATATTTTTTTGTTAGTTTTCCATTATCTTTCCTCTGTTTTTGCAAGTTTCGCGCAAAATTTTGAAGAATGTCCATGAAAAAGCATAATTTAGCTATATAGATCCGATTTTTTAAAACGCAGAGCAGTTTCTGCTGTCTGGTATTTATCAATAAATCTGCCGTGTATTGCAAAGAACCGTTGATATGGGAAACAAAAACTGGAGACCCGGGCCGGCAATAAAAATAGTGGAACCTGATCTGATCTACATTTTATAATTGGATAAATTGGATACTTTACCACTGTAAAATATTTAATATTAACCAATCATAACCCATCTAACTAACAACCCACTTATTTGTAAGTGCTGAAATTACTTGTAATTTCAGCACCAGAGAGATTTGAATTTTACTTAGAAATTAGTTGCCTCTCCAAGAGAACTTCAGCAGCGGCAATAAACCAGTATACCTTAGATCTATTGAGCCTAGCAGAGACTAGTTAAACACCCTGAGACTAGTAAGTATAAGAGTAAGATTAGGATCGGTATTAGACTAAGAAGTTGCACGAATCTATCCGGCCGAAAATAAGATAGCGTGACGAGCAGACGGTGTACCCTATCCGAAATTACTCTATGAGTTGACCACATCGGTCCTAACTCATCTGGTGCGACCATAAGTCTCGAATAAGACCTCAATAGTTTAGAACTAACCAAATATATAGATTAGAAATTAGACAAAACATTTTCAAAAATGTTACACGATAATAATTTAATTGAAATGTCTCTACGACTCAATAGATCAGAGCCGATATTCTGAACAATAATAGAACTACCCGGAATTGGAAGAAGACCTCGAACAAGAGACGACATACGACAAAGTAGAAACTTACGATTTAGTTTTATGATTGTACGGCAAAAGCCAACACAAACTTTTGTATTCAGAATCTTATTAGCAATTAATTTAGATTTTCATTTGCAAACATAAAATTTTGAAGTCAATCTTCATGATCAATTCAGGCGCTAAACAAAACTATTAATGTACAATAACGATTGATAAAAAGATCTAAGATCGTTTTCTTAATTTCTGCAGTCTTATATAAAACATATTTGAAAAATATTTTTTGAAAATGAAAAGAAAAATTAGTAGCATGACAATAAATTGTTAGTAATCATAAATCATCTGTTGTCCCAGCTTCATCACCTAAACATAACAGCAATCATAAGCTCACTAATATCATTAAAGAACTAAATCTTTTTCTTAAATAAATTTAAACCATTTTAAACTTGAATTCACTTAATTTTAAAAATCAGATCATCAAGGCTTATCCTTGGATCTTAATTCATTTTCCATTTCACTAAATTTAAAACCTGATCATTAAGGCCTATCCTTGTATCAAAAAGAACAATTTTGTTCTCCCCCACCCACTTAGCAAGTGTCTAACGACCTCAAACGTCGATTCACTATCCAACCTTTCCAAAAGACCCAAGACTAATAGAAATTTTTCAATAAAACTAACCATTCAAATTAAGATAAACAGAGAAGAACTTCGGTTATTCATTCTTCACTTGAACCCTTCTCTTACCAGACCCAGGATAGATCTTAGACTTAGTAAGTTTAAAATAGTATCTAACGAACTACTTGCGTTCTAATTATACCTGAACCTTGTGGATCGATTTACTATTCTCCAACCCTTGAACACAACCACTACCTCTAAGTAAGATTAAGTAAGTTAACACCTTAGCTTAGACTAGCCACGAGAAAGTAAAAAATCATTCTTCGGAATCGATATACTTTTCTCTCCAACCCTGAACAAAAAGGCCTAGGCTAAGCTAACCGAAAAATCGTAAGGACTAACAGTCTAAGGAAATAGAAATAATTAACAACTTCTTGCAACCCTCATCCTAACCCTTATGTCATTCAAAAACTTGGGAAATAAACAAACAATCGTTTTACACAACTGTAAAATTGATAACAAAAAATGCGATCTTGTAATCACACCTCAAACACAAACAGTTGGATACATTAAAACAAAACGACAAACAATAAAAAGGAAAATTATAAACAAACAAAGACAAATCACACGAAAAAGATTTTCAAAAAAATAGAAACGCATTTTCTGAATCAGAAGCTAGCAGTTTAGACGAACTATACAAATTAAAAGAATCAATAAATAAAAATTGTCCCATCCATGTTCAATTATATTTTTCCGACTCAGAAACAACTTCAAATTCATCAAAAAGAGGAAAAAGAAGAATAAAAAAGCAATAAAAACACAAAACAGTACACCTGTATGATTGGAATCAACCAATTAGACACATCGACAGCTATATATTAACAGTCATCAAACAAAAAAATGAGCCACACTCAAAGTGACGATAGTCCAGATGACGAAGCAGTTTATCCCTTTCTTATAGATTCACCCCATGATAGAGGACAATACGATCTTTCCAAGAACCTTCTCTTAAATTTGTTTGAACCAGGAATCAGTCCAAGCAAAGCAGAATTCCCAGATGTAAAAATCAAAAGACAAATTATTGAACATTATTTGAAAGACATATGCAATCTAACACAACAATATGTAATATACACCATAGAATTGAGCAAAACAAATACAGCTCATCGCAAATATGTAATTCAAACAGGCGTAATTGAATTAGAATTTTCAAAAGTATTCCTAGAATATATCAAAAGCATACAATATCATAATTCACAAAGAGCAAACTCCATATTCACTAACGAAGTTTTTGCAATAATATATACTTATATATCTATATTAGAGAAAACAGAATTTCAAAGTATATCATCAACTGAAACATCCAGACATACAAAAGTACGAAATGAAATCGCATTATTTTCAACATTTCTACATATAATTAAAGAAAAATTCACTAAAGATGATGTTTCACAACACACTAAACATGACTTACAAAAAATTTTAGCATGGTTTATAATAGATTATTTCACACATAATTTAGACTTAATTTCACAAGCAAGAAAAATTTCAGACCTCAAAATACAAATGACGACACCGCCCTTTCAGAACAATCACACTACGTTTGGGACCCCGAATGGTCTCATCATGCATTTCTAAATATCCCACAAGCTATCTCAAGCCAAGCAATAAGTACAATATCTTATCACAGAGATTATGTAAAAGTAATACCATTAACCATTGATGCAACACCATTGAATTATAATACATTTCTACCTGATACGCGAAATAACAGTTTAAATTCGACCGTCATACATAATGAAAACCTTAATGGAACTAGAAATCTTACACAACAAAATATTCAAACACCATCAAACTTCATAAATGAAGAAATCGTCCAAACAACAACAACTACACAACAAAGCATTTCACCAATACACCCTAGTTTGACAACACCAAATATACAAATACGCTACAAACACTGGTAACATTACAATCGACCGTTAAGCCTTCGGTTGCTCCAAAATTTTCACATATGGATTATCAAACGTATCGACCAATGACAATACCGTCAAAAACACGAAAACCATTCACAGCAAACACCTTTGCAGAACACAATTATAATTAAACTCACAAACCAAGAACAAACCAACCTCCCCGAAAAACAAACAAAATTTAAATCACGTATGTTCCCATTATTGGAATCTCCCGAAAACATCGACCAATTCAGTAAATTTTCCAGATAATCCACAACCTACACAGGATTATAGTGAAAATTACCCATTCTTTCAACAAAATAAAATTTTAAACAAACCGTTTAATCAAATATTTCATATTACTGATATTAAGCACAATACCATTGGCATACCATTTATATCTAAATATATACCAACAATCAACATCTTAAATAGTAAAATACTAATCAAAGATAACTACACAAAAACAAAAAATACAGCCCTAACATTCTTCCAGAGATTAAACAAAGAACCACCATTCTTCTCAAAACTTTACCCAATTTACAATCAACAACGGTTACACCTGAAACCACTATCAGGAAAAATTTATAATTTCTCAATAAAACAAGTTCACCAGTATGATAAAAGTCAAAGTAAACAACAACTTTTTATGTCAGATTTCGAATTTAAACCTATTCACAAATTTTTCAAAATCACGATCTTATCATTCAAATGTTTGAAAAACACGAATTCCGACATCATTTCGTTACACGTGTATAACAATACACCATATCAAGTAACATTACCCTTAGGACTTTTAGGATATTGTGAAACAAATGCTACAATTTCACCCATAAATGAAGTAGCCCACCGCGTTAATAATATACTCCAATTATTAGATATTTGTCAATCCACAATTCTTGACGAAAAATTATCTATAAATAATATAACAAGTAATGAAAAAAGAAACACAGATTACTTTACAAAAACACCATGTTTTAAACCAACATTCAATATAACAAATTACACAAATGACCAACAAAAATTCCTAACAATGTTTAATTTTGATTATTCACAAATTACACAAACCGAATTTGATAAATTAACAAAGCAACTATTAAAATATTCAACAGTCTACGCAACATCAATATTTGACGTTGGAAAAATCAGTTCATCACTACATCTCCCGTTAAAACCTGACGAAGTTTTCAAACAACAAAGAGCCAGTAAAATACCAATTCATTTACACGACAAAGTAAATAGATTACTTGATATTTTAGAACAATACAAAGTTATCTCACCAGTAAAAAAAGAAGAACAACCAAAAGTTAACACTTTTATCAACCCTGTTATCATTCTAGCAAAAGGTGAATTATTAAAAATAGTTTTAGACGCTAGATATCTCAATTCACTAATTGACGAATCAAAAAGCAATTGGCCTATTGAACCAATACAAGTTATCTTAACAAAGATAAATCGAAAATACTTTACAACCGCAGATATGAATAGTGCATACAACCAAATGCCACTAGATGAACAATCTCGACGTTTAACCCAATTTGCCGTTGGAAATCAACAATATGAGTTTAATCGCTTATTCTATGGAATTTCCATAGGACCAGCAGCTTTTTCAGCTTTTATGAGTAAAATTTTTAGACCACTACTACTCAAGAAAAACGCAATAACCTATTTAGAAGATGTTTTTATGCAATCACAAACTATAGAAGAAATGTTTACAGTTTTAGAACAATATCATAAAGTACTTCAGAACAAAAATTTGAAGACCGCTCCCGATAAATCACACTTCTTTCTAACACGAGTTAAAATTTTAGGACATAATGTAGAACGAAAAACTATCACTCCATTAAAATCACGCATTGATGCTATTCAAAAACTTCAGCCACCAACAAACAAAAAGAAAATCCAAAAATTCCTTGGAATGTTAAATTTCTTAAGCAAATATGTTTATAAAATGCAATTATACTTAAGACTCTTCTATAATATCCTCAGACAACTAAATAACTTTGAATGATCCACTGAACATCAAACACGATTTAAAGAAATTAAAAAATTTTTAACTGAACAAATCTCAAATACAATTCCAGATCCAAATCAACCATTCTATGCAATGTGCGATGCTTCAATTTTTGGCATCGGCGCAGCATTGCTACAATCACATAGTGGTGCAAACAAAATGAACCTTATATCAGCAAATTCACAATTAATCTCTCAAGCAGAGCTACGACTCTCAACTCTAATGAGAGAATGTACAGCTATAATCTATACACTTACAGAATATAAATTTCTGATACTTGGATCAAAACACCCAACAGTTCTGTTCACAGATCATAAACCAATTATTTTTCTCTTTACACAAAAATCCAATCCTAATCATAGAGTTTATAGATTTCAACTAATTCTAATGAAATTTCCAAACTTACAAATAGTTTGGACAGCAGGAAAAAATCTTGCGTTACCAGATACATTAAGTCGAAATACGCCACCTGAATTACTTACACGAAAAACTACAGTTCAAATACCAAAAAATATTAAATTTTATCTCGCAAAAGATGAAACATCACTCCGACTAGAATACAAATATGCAGTAAAAACTGACATTGATCAATCACAGATAAATAACCTACAACATTTTCCACTTTACTTAGATTGCCAGAATAATCATTACGAAGTTGATTTACTAGGAACATCAACTTTCAAACCAATTCCATACTCACAATGGATAAAAAACAACACTCAACAAAACGAAAAAAAAACACCACTCGCCTAAAAAGACCTTTTTCCCTTAATTGAAAAAGAAATTTTAACTGATATAATACAATTATCAGGACCACAAACAAATGCACTATAAATCAAGTTTTTGACCTCCATGACCCACTTGATACAATTCACCTATCAAAAATTGAAATTGACAACATTTTTCTCCCTCCAACAGATAAAATTACACTTGAACTCTTAAAACAATATCAAAATCTCGATCCAGTAATTAGACAATTAAAATCATAGCACAAATACAAAACTAAGCCCGTAAAAGCAGATACCACAATTTTAGGAAATAAAACACTCCTCCGATATTTCCGAAAATTTAATAACACAGCAATTCATGAAAATACAGATCTTTTAGAATATCAAATAAATGATTCTAAAGTTCCCTGTCTTCCTTTAAGTATGATATTAATAGCTTTTAACATCTCACATACTCAAAAAACTAAAGGACACTCCGGATCAGAGAAAACATACTCAAACTTTACACAAAATTTTTATTTTCCAAATGCACCAAATTGGATAAAAGTATTATGCAATGATTGCATAGTATGTCAATTAAATAAACCATACCCAAATCAAAAACAAACAGCACAAAAACAATATTTTAAAGGACAAAGTTTATATTTTAACCATCGTATTTCATTCGATACAAAAGAACCAATTTCACCATCCTCTGAAGGAAACTTCTACATTATGGTAATTGTCGACGCATTTACACATTATGTAGCGCTCAACACAGTACCGCATTGTAACGCTTATTATGCCTACACGACACTTTATGAACACTTGATAGCTAGATTTGGATTACCCGAAATCTTAGTTACAGACAATGGTACAGAATTTATAAATAATGAAATCATCACATTATGCCACTTATATAACATCAAACATAAACCACGTACATCTCATGCACCTTGGACAAACGGTTTAGTCGAAGGTATGAACCGTTCACTACAAGAATATCTCAGATGTATTATAAATGGAAATGATACAAAATATACAGAATGGTCAGCAGATGTAAAATTATTTCCCTTAGCATATAATTCTCAAATCACGACAACTTTAAGAATGTCATCATACGAAATGGTTTTTAATCAAAAGCCACGTAAACCAATTATGTTAACAGCAAAGTCTCATAAAAATGCACAAGGTTATTGTCAACCAATCAAAGACTCAATTTGTTATAACCTACGTTTACACACACATGATGACGATCATTTTCATCACCCACAAATTCTTAAATTAGCCTCCGGCACACACACACCGAATGTATTTTAATTAGAGATAAAAAAACATAAAGAAATTTACCAAAAAGTAACAAAGAAATTGTTACAAAGGCAAAACGTTAACGAACAAATTAATTCACGCTTTACAGCAGCCACATATTTAAAAATTGGAACATTTGTCTTAATACCTAACTTTAATACACAAAAAGGAATTTCTAAAAAATTACAACCCCTTCGAAAAGGACCGTACCAGATAATAGCCAAACCCACTGACGTAACTTATAAACTTACCGATTCGAATCAAAAGGAAATTATTCAACATCGTAACAATCTATTGCCCTACTACCCAAAAGAGTAAGCGCTACGCGAATTAACTCAATTATATTCTTCCACAGGTTTAAAAGTTATTCGAAATCATATAGAAAAAGAAATAAATGAACAACAAAACGTTCATCATGAAAAACAAAATTGAAAACAAACCACAACTCAAAAAAATATTTAAACGCCAAACAATATTAAAACGCCAAAAATACCCCAAAAAGAAAAAAAAAATAGGAAAATGATAGAAAAAATTCTACCACAAAAACAAGTAGAGAAATCAAAACATAGAGAATCATCACGACCTAGAAAACAACCACGTAAAAACTACAAAACATTCATCCCATAATCTAAAATATTAAATAAAGTTGAATTTCAAAAACAACTTTTATTTTAAAATTAACAATCTTTGCACCTCTGAATTATTTTAAACTTTCATTTTTCAAAATAATATGCTGACAAACACACAACAATTCTAGTTCTGATTCTGCCAATAGGATTTTTAATAAATCCGTCACCTTCTATATCTCTAACTCCAACCTATTAGACGAAAGATATTAAACTCCAGGCATATCTATAACTATAACTTTACAACCTCCAGGTCAAAAATAAGCAAACCGCTCAAACTTGACAATTAAAATAAATACCACAATAATATCATAACCCTCGCCTATCTAGTAACGCAAAGATCAACAATATTTTCCCAACTCAGACCTCAAAAACCCTCCAACCAAAAATGGTAAATTAGCCTAAAGTAAAAAACGACCATATTCAATTGGCCTAAAGTGCAAAAATCTCAAAAAAAAACCCAGATCACCCAACAAATAAAAATAAAGCAAAGAAGACCTCCCGAACACCATAAAATTAACCCCCAACAACTTTTCACAAAACTCAACCCACTTGTCAAAAAACAATAAAAAACTCGACCACACTTGAACCTCGCCTCAAAGAACAAAAAATATTTGGCAAAGGAATCATTTCTTAAATGCTCTTCTCTTGATCAGTTAGTCTCTTTAAAAATACAATTTTCAAAATTTTCATAAATTTTTTCATACTACTCAAACTTTTATTCATATTTCTATTTGATATTTTTGAAGCTTTTATAATCATTTTAATAATTTTTTGCAACATTTTTTAAATTTTCTACTCCCTATTTGAAATATATCTCCAACTTTCCCAAATCATTGACCATATTCACAGGTCACAGGTACAATAATCCAAAGTATATTTAAATGATGCGAACAATTTTCAGTAGAACTGATATTTTTTACTATTTGTAATTTTCATAACATATTTATCATCAATAAAATTGACAATGTGCAAATGTATAAAAAAGGCAATAATCACATTCGCTTTAGCAACAATCCTTTTTAGTTCTTTTCCTTGAAGAATACTACAATAAACATAAATTTTTCCACTAGAAAAAATCAATCAGAATACTTTCAAAAATTGCTAACCAACAATCACAAAATCAGTCTTCACCGACATCATCCCAAGAAAACCCGACATTACCTACAACTATCCAAAACTCCCAAACATCCACACAAATTTCTTTCCATATAACCCATACACTTTTGAAGAACGACACGCCCGCTTATCCGAACCATTAGAACCAGTTAAGCGACAGGCACCCCTAATTGAACCAACATATAACTTGTGCCCAACATTACCACAAGAATTAAGTAGAGTAAGAAATATTAGTCGAAACCAAAACACAATCAAAATAAATAGACACATTATACATCCACGACGAAACAGAAGTTTTCAAACCCCCAGAGTTCATTTTGATATACCCCAATCACCAACACCAACCACTTCAGAAAACCTAAATAGTACATTACAAGAAACTCCCCCACTCCTTTCACAGCGTAGCACCTCAAGTATACCCTCAGATTACTTAGGTTTGACACCAACATCTGAACAAATACGTGAAAATCCCTTTAACCCCCCAACTCAAAACGACTACCATATTGGACAACGCACTCATATACACAAGGTGAACCAAACTTAGTAAACGACCCGATAGACCTTTCTACAGATACATTAACATCATCATCACTACCAGAAACACTGTCACTACCGTCAACACCATCATTAAGTCAGATTTCACCGACGCTTTTCCTTTTAAATTTCCCAAACAACCTCGACGCTAGATATCGAGAACAATCATCAACAAATATCCCTTTACGATTAGATTAGAATACATTCGTAGCACCACCACAATTATTTTGACAACATCAAGATAGTAACCTACTCCACAGTTGGGCACTCAATAGACTACAATATAGAAAAGATATCCACGAAGATATTCGTGAACATAATATTCAAATACTCCAACAAAATAGTCTCCAATTAAAATTCGAAATCACGATCAAACTTAATATTATTGCTCAACATCCTTACCCATTAAATCCACCAACTATAACAGCTCAATCGCTACCACCACCATTTATAACAACTGAAGTAATATATAAGTACGATAGATATACCAAAAACACAATTGGTTACATCACTTTTTGTAACCCATACTCAGGATTATCATACACATGTATAATCTAAAAAAATTAACATTTCAACACATCTTTTTTCTAATATCTTCCGACCAGAACACAAATCCTTCTCCTCGCACAGGACCCCAGGATTTATTAGTAACACACTACGATTGTGAAGAAAACGAACAAAAAACACTACACAAATATGCAATAAATCAAGTATCACAATGCGAAACAGAACCACAAGCTATAGAAACTACAAATGTAATAGCAACATTGTACTCAAAAGCCCGAGCAACAACAGTCACAGGATACAAGTTCACAGCAACATTTTCCGAAACGAAAGTACATTGTTCACAAGTTTCAAACAGAAATAAAATCCGACTTGATCACGAATCATTCTTTCAAAGTAATATAGAACGACTTCTACATCTCAATCCCGATGATTGTAAAAACGAACTACTCAGACTAAACATCACAAAAAATAAAAACACAGACAGAAAAATAGTAAATTTTCAAGTCTTTGCTGATTCTGTACATCAAGCAGAACTTGAAAGATATCAAGGACATATAAGACTAGACAAAAAATACCCATACAACGGCACACACGGAAGATTAACTTACGACATACACGATGAACACTGGATATCAAACATTGGAATAAATGACCCCTCAAACTGCAAAGCGGACACAAAAAATAAGGGATATCAAGAAATAATGTTTTTCGATTGGAAAATACAACTCGAAAAAATACAACTCACACGAGATTTATCAGACAACACAATGATATACCAAGGAATTAGATTACCCTGCAAAAATGATCAAGGTTATTGTGACCCTACAACATGGACAGAAGCAACAATTGTTTGGTTTCCCGTAGATACATGCACAACATTTCAAGTAGCGAAAATACACGCTCGAATGATAAAATTTCACGAAAAATATTTTATCGTATCAATCCCGTACGAACAAGTAAATCCATCTCGAAAACAAAGTAATGATTTTAGAAACATTCATAATATAGAAAATAAATTAACACGTTTCCAAATATATCAAGAAACAGAAATTGCATGCAAATACAGAAACCCACTTTATAAAACACAATATTCAGAAATACTTGTCGATTACGAAAAAGGTTTCGACATGACCACTGGAAAAATAAACTTTGGCCCTTATGCCACAAGTCACCCTCTAAATGATGGAACATCATACATACCAGTTAACTTTCAAAAAAGCACAGGTCAACCTGGTGGAAATTTAAAGCCACATGACAGTAGAAGTACACGTTTACAAGAACTATCACTAATGAATAACACCTACTTTGGTAATATCCATTATGATATTCACTTAGATATGAAGTTAGACTGCACAATTAGTCCAATTTTTTTTAAGAAATGTCACTCTCCGAATAAGAAACACTTCACCAATTATGTGAATTAGAAAGGACACAAATCCTACAATCACTCCTACTAGCAGTATTAAGAATACCCTACGCAGGATACTTATTGTCAGGAAATAGATCAAATTTTTTAGACTATGAAGGAAATATTTTATGGTTATTTACTTGTACCAAAAAAGTATCACCACTATATGTTTTTGAAGATAAACGTTGTTTTAAAAGAATCCCTATATTCGATAAAAAATAAAGTACATTTTGTTGACACACTCTCAAGACGAACCTATCTCTGGGATACCGCAGTCCCATGTGGATCAGAAAATAGCCACAATGTAGTACAGTTGAATCCTGACAAAGATAAATATTATCTCCTCACTCCATACCCTACGTTAAGGCAACCACTCAAAAAATTTTCACCCGAAAGCATCAGAGCTATTGCTCGTAACCCAAATATTGATTTACAATCAATTGGAATATATTCTAAGTCAGATATCCAACATTACTTTAGAACACAACAATTCCAAGAATTATTAACACAAATGGACACTATACAAAGACAATCAATTGATCAAAATTTAAGAAAACTTGCTGAAACCGCAGGATTTGCAGATATTTAAACACAAGATTAGAGCGGATATTTTAAAGACATTAAAGATGATATATATCTAAACGGCGAAAAATACAGACCACAAGATATTTCACCTATAAATATTTTTAGTTTTGTCACCCTAAAGAACGTAAAGAACGAAATTCTAGCTTTTCTAGGATGGCCCTATTACATCTTAGAAAAATTAACTATCTTATACGCAATGTTTAACTTTATAGGATTTCTTTTCTCACTCTTAAAAGGAATCTATAACACATGCGCTATACACACACAAGTAAACAGACAAGCAAGTGTAGCACGCATATTGTTTGCAGGATTTTTTTGAATTTTTTCATCATCAATAAACAAGATACTTTTTGACGCACAAATAAAAGAATATAACACGAAAATAGCGACAAGACAGAACACTTACGACGAAGAAAATAATAATATAGAAGTAACACCCACCGCACCACAGTTGCCACCCCTACCACAAAACCATCCATTATCATTAGTCCCACGTAATTTTCGAAACCTAGCAATTACAAATAACCCAAATTCTACACCAAATATATCACAAAGTCTCATCCAACATATAATGACACATCATTCACAAAATGATAATTCATACGAACAAATTATCAAACAACCCCATACCACCACTTTTCAGTCTCAAAATAATCATTTTTTTAGCCCACGATGAGCCGACAACTTGGATCCCTACACCGCTCAAATTCCGACCCAGTCAACCTCCAAACTCCAATCCCAATAATCCCACTTTTTGCTTTCCCACCACCCGATTTTCCGATTATTAATCTATCATCAAGCACGAATTCTGATACTAACTCAGATATTTCAGTTTTATACTCTATCTCACAACTAAATAACCCTAATGTTGAAACCCCTGACGAATTTGCAGACTCCGAACCATCTCCTTCAAATAATTTTCAGACCAATTCCTCAGTTTTTTCAAAACCCCCTTTTCAACCAATCCCTTCAAATAATTCACTCCCATCAATTTCCACTCCTTCTTATGCTTCGCATGACACCCCAACCTACTCTCCACTTCATTCTGACCGATCATATAATAATTCTCCAGATACCCCACAAAATTCCCAGGAACTCGATAATTTCATTACCTTACAACAACAGTTAATACACCCTAACACCCTCACGATAAATCAACTTTCATCCACAATAGAATCCTCAAACCCACCTACTCCTACACCCTCCTCAGCTTACACTGCATGATTAGCACAATCATCCACATCCACCGAAACACCTACTAGCAATAACCGAGCTTATCGCACTTTCAAACGAAAATTCCCAAGTCACCCATTCCCGACCAAACCCGGAACAGCCTGCGAATATAATAATCACCCACAATACACCAACACAAAAGATTTTCTAGCAATCACCCTACCCTCATTTCCACAATATACATTAAATACACCTAACGACACTAATGACACGCGTAGTTTTGTAGATGAACAAGTTATAATGCCCATACTTCATTGGACAGCCTATTATCATTTAACTAACCCCCTTTGCCTGCCATTAACTAATACTCATGACGACATAGAATAGAACAAAAATAATGTTATATAGACTCACTGCAACACTAACACCTAGACTATTTACTTACGTAGGATATAAAAAGTTACTAAAACATTCACTGCACCCCGAGCTAACGAATTTACAATACAATATTACGACCACAATATCATGCGACCTAATCAAGATCAACGTTTAGATGAAGACCGCTTCGCTAACCCAAAACTAACAGACAAATTTTTCATCAAAATGTCATATGTATTCACACTTAATATTTTTGATAGAAAACATGATCACATCTTTTCTGAAGCACTAAATGATATTCAAGCTTACGAAAGTTTCCATGACAAATTTCAGTTATTTTCACTAGCCTTTCACTTTCTTGCACCACATGAACGCGATTTGCACTGTTCCCACGATAATATGTTACGCACTAAACAAACTCATACATATACATACTATCGTTTCATACAAAATCATTTTGATTTGCATACCCCATCAAGACAACCACATCATCGTTTTCAGTTTCTTAACTCAAAATACACGTCTCCATTTTTCCTTAATTTCACTTATTGCATCAAAGATACTAACCTCCACGGCATCCTCCGCAATTATGACCCAGTAACACAAATGTATATATATTTTGTCCCATCACGAAGACCTTTAACGCTGAAGAATCCCGACCCTTCCTTATCCCGCATGAACTTATCCAGCCTATAAAAATCCCAAAATTAGAATTCATTCACAATACTAAATATAATCATAAAATATATAACCTCATTCAAAACACACCATAAGAGTTTGCAGTAGGCACCGAAGAATTAAAAACCATTAAAGCACTTCAATTGCTTTGGTCACTGCTCCAAACTAAAAACATTATTCGCATACTAGCCAAATTACTAACAACATCAGATATGATACACGACATCTTCCCCCACGGCTTTTTCCCAGATGATTAACAGGTAAGTATATTTCAAACTACTCTTCACTAATAAATTCAAATTAGTACTAACCATTTTTTATAAATGTTTATTTTATATTTCTAGTCTTCATACCACGATCACCTACAAAAACAGAAAAGAAAAAAATACAAACTTGTTAAAATTCTTTTAAAATTCATCAATATCTTGCACTAAATAATGTAATAAAATTGATACCAAATGTAGCAAATTAATCTATAAACTATTTCCCCATGAATCAGTAAAATTAAATACGATGAAAATTTAAAATTTTAAAATTTCCCCCAAACGCAGTAAAATTCAAATTCTATGTAATAAATTGATAAAATGAAAATGCAGTACTAACTTTTTGATATTTTCATTCACTCGCACAAGAAATCTATCCAAACGCGCACAGCTCGCCCACGAAGAATTATTTAAATAATGATTTTAAGTTTCAAGTTTTCACATTCAACAACTCTAACACACGATAACAAGTTTCAAACCTTCCTTTAACCCGGTTGGAAAAGAACTATATACTAAACCAAACTAACCAACGCAGCTTACTAAACACCACAAATCATAAAATAACAGCATGACTAAGAAAAGAAAACCAACGGTACCCAAACCGGATTAACCCAGTTTAAAACTGGATAATTTATTCTTTTGAAGACTATTATAAAGTCTAAGAAAGAAATAATAAAGCACAAAAAAATCGCAAGACAAACCCATACCAAAAACAATTTGATTTTTGAAAAAAGGACACGACCAAAGTCACATAAGAAAGATCAACATAAACCCAGCATGAAAAGTTATCACATAACAGGACCTCTCAAAGAAACAGCACGAAATCATACTCCCACTCCTGGCCTAACCCACCAGAGAGGACGTCCTGAGCATGCTCTATAGCTGGCCTAACCCACCGCGCTACATCCACGCTTTGTAACCACACTTCTATTTTTAATAAGAGGTACTCAGGGTGAGTAACTCTTCAAAATAACCAATCTAAAATAAAACGCTTTTGTGAAAACGATTAACTAAAATCATGATTAAAAAATCGGACTTACATAATTTTTTAAAATGTAAATTATACTTTGCAGTATATAGATCAATACACATCAACAAAGACGAACATCCAAGACTAGATGATCCCATCATATTCAAATAAAGAATGGCTAAGCACAACCGATAAGCCATCCACAATCACAACTCAAAGGATTTAGAGTACGACTTGACTTCGCAGAAAAGGACTTCATTGAACTAGACCAATGACCAACTCGATGTTCAAGTATACGTACAGAACCGAGTTACGAGGCATCCCTTCCACACACGATCTCCACGCCATTCCCAGACGAGGTTGAACACAAAACAAGTTCTCTACATAATACAGAAAAACTCGTCATAGCAAATCATTTTGAAATCAGATTGATTTCATTGGGGATCACAGTCGTTGCCACAAGACGATGCAACGATTGTATGTCCCTAACTCCAGCGTCCTGGAATTTCTTTAACAAGAGGAACCGGACAAAAATATGATGTTCGCCAAATACCACCGTTCATCATCCATCCTTCAAATTGCAGAAAGATAATTCTAAAAAACTCTGTAAAACCCGGATGGGTGGAACCTGATCTAAACTACATTTTATAATTGGATAAATTTGATATTTTACCACTGTAAAATATTTAATATTAACCAATCATAACCCATCTAACTAACAACCCACTTATTTGTAAGTGCTGAAATTACTTGTAATTTCAGCACCAGAGAGATTTGAGTTTTACTTAGAAATTAGTTGCCTCTCCAAGAGAACTTCAGCAGCCGCAATAAACCAGTAGAACCTAGATCTATTGCGCCTAGCAGAGACTAGTTAAACACCCTGAGACTAGTAAGTATAAGAGTAAGATTAGGATCGGTATTAGACTAAGAAGTTGCACGAATCTATCCGGCCGAAAAAAAGATAGCGTGACGAGCAGACGGTGTACCCTATCCGAAATTACTCTATGAGTTAACCACATCGGTCCTAACTCAATAGGAATTTCCTTACAAAAAGTAATGAGAAATTCAAATGTGAATTTTGAAAAAAACAAAACTTATCAAACTCATTACCAGCAGCCGATCCTAGCAGTTCGATTTGGCTGAATTTCAGGTGTTAACCGAAGTGTGAAAGTTGTGGACTCTTTTGAAAGTCAGGCCCGGGCCCGACCCGGTTGCTGATCCAAAAATGAGGTCCGAGCCCGGGCCCGGTTCCAACTCTGCTTCCGATGTCAAAAACCTCTATATAATACACAACGTTGCCAGAAACAACTTTTCATTGGGTGAAGAGTCTCTTTCCTGGCTGAACCTCAGCTTACTCACCTTTGAAAAATATCGAGCTTGCCCTGACTTTAAAAAAAAACAAAATGAGTTGATTAAAATTCTTTATTTTTTGGATTTTTCCATTTATTCTCCCACCAGGAGAAAAAACAAGAGAATGAAATTTCAGTTTTTAGAAAACTATAACTCTCGGGACATTTGTTTCTTGTTGAGCTAGTTAAGATAACCGAGAGTTATTTACAATTTTTCAGCCGTGCGAAACCAATGTTACAAATAAGTACTTTTTCTGGCGGTTTCTAACAGGAAAAATTTGGGGTATACCGGTGATCACAACATTGAAGTTCTTTTTGTAATTCTGCATTATTTTCAAGGTTTCTCCCCTTGAATTTTAATGCAAAAAGAACCTTATTTCTTATCTGCGATCGTAATTCTTGCGAAAAAGTTAACCAGATTAAGCTTAAGCAGCAAAAATTAAGATTAAGCAGCAGATCTTTAGTTAACAGCAGGATTGATTAAAAAGTCAAGTAATAATTGTACAAATCTAAGTTTGCAATTCTCAAAGTTACTCATCGGCGTCTTGTTACCATCGTGGTAATTTTTCAGTTATGACCGATGATCCTTCAACTGAAACTGATTTCACTTGCTAACTTCTTAAATAGAAAGAAAAAAAGGAAAAAACGACAATCGTTACGCTCTACCAATGCGTTTTCTTCCGTCAGCAATGCATAGACTTTGTAACTTTTTTGAAATTCAAAGTACTCTTGAAGAACATTTGGTCATAAATATTGGTCTCACTATGGAAAAAACTGAGATTTTTCAACAAATAGTTTGTCCACTGACAGTAATTTGATCAATCTGGAACATTCTCATAGCGCGACTGACAAAATGACAGATTTAATGAAGACGCAGACCTCGTCCAATTACAAAATATTTTCACTTTCCGAAAGTCTAACTTGGAAATCAGTTGGTATCTCGAATACTATAAAACTAGAAAATCTACTTTCTTTGTGGTGTATCATATGCCTTGTTGCAGAATGCCTTTGAAACCAGCTCCAGTTCTTGGTGTGATTAGGTTGGACTATGACTACCCTCCGGCATGTGGAGACATCGACTGCCCGGATACCTATGGGTACGATGTCTACTACAAAGTAGTCCCCGGACTCACTTTCGAAATGGCCCAGTCCGGAAAGATGACTGCTGATGTCCAAAAACGGTTCATCGAGTCCGTAAACTGGCTCATTAACGAGAAGAAAGTCAACGTCATAACTGGAGACTGTGGATTCATGGTGTACTTCCAAGAAGTGGCTTTGAGCATCGAAAAGAGCATCCCTGTTGGCATGGTGATGAGTTCGCTCCTCCAGCTGAAATCAATCCAAGCTACCCTCTCCCCTAATGACGAAATCATCGTCATGACTGCGAACGGAGTCGCCCTCGGAAACATGGCTCCTGCTTTCGAAAAAGCTTGTGGATTCTCTTTCGTGGATCCACGAGTCAAGATCCTTGGCTGCGAGAACATCCCAGGATTCGAGGCTGTCGCTCTCGGTCAGAAGGTCGACGTTGCCAAGGTGCAACCGGGAATGGTGAAACTCGTGAACGATACCTTGAAAAAGAATCCAAAGGTCAAGGCCATCCTGCTGGAGTGCACCGAGTTGCCCCCTTATGCAAACGCGATCCGAGAGTGCTCTGGACTCCCCGTCTGGGACGTGATCTCGGCTTGCAACTATGTGGTGTCGGCATTCATAAACGAACCCAGATACGGAAAGCAGGGATGGCAGGCTGGATGGGATGGAGCACAACAGGAATACAAGTTCGGAGACAACGTTAAAACCAGCAACAAAGTGTATTTGGTCAACAAACCGGCGCAGTAAACAACACTTACAACAATTAAAACCACAACGAATAGAGCAAATGGACTCATAGGATAAAAACTTTATCAAAAAATTTGTACTCCGAAATTGATTTATATGCTTGGTTGAGATTGTAAAGCAAAAGATGATAATTCAACCTCATACCCTGGTCAATAGTCAAAGTTATCTTGAAAGATCTTGCAAGGTTCTTGACCAGAAGCATTTGATCTAGCATGTTCAGCTGGATCCAAGAAAGTTTTGTTCCGTGGAGATACGCATATCGCAAGCCATGTACAAAGCAGCATATATTAGTGGCTCATGTATACAATACAGCCCACTAGTTGGGATACCCTCAGAATTTCCTTAAGTTTTTGTATACTTTATTTGGATTTTAAAATTTCGTCATCTATCAAAAACGTACAAAAAATTACACCTCAAGGCTATCTAAAATTTCACAACTATAAAAAAAGCAAAATTGCAATAGCAGCATTTTTATTACAACAGTTTCAGAAAAGAAGATAATCAGCTTGCACGCCATGTACGAATCTTTCAGTTATTTATGTATACATATAAAAAGCCAGATCTCTGAGAAGGCATCAGTGTTTTTTCATTTTCTTCATTTAAGATTTTTTTTTCAAATTTAGCTATAGACTACTAAAAATCCATCAATAAGACAACTACACTTCAAACCTAACAACTCTGAAACTCTATTATCTAATTTAAAGCAAGCAGAAAAAAGCTGTTTTTGGAACAACTGCTAGTGAAACAGTTCAGCAGTTTAAATTACACGACAGACTTTTTTCTTGCATGAAGTTCAACTCAAGGGAAACTCTTAATTTCTGTGGTTATTCTTTTTTTTCTTTAATTAAAAAACTTGCTTGGTGATTGATAAAACGATGTCATTTCATACCTTGACAAACAAAAACTCAATTTTTCTTAGATTCCAAATAAAATTTAAAACATTTGAGCATTTCATTCGTTCAAATACCTGATAAGATAAATTATAATTGCGTGCCTTCATTAACAGATCCTGGTGTCACGGAACATAATGCTAAAAGTTACAAGCGACTAGGGTCAGAATTCCTGGTAAACATTTTACTAAAACCCCATGGCTGGTTGATTGCTTATTAATTAAACCAAAGTTATAAGTCTCGCCTAAGATCGTCAATTCTAATAAAGAAAATCATAGAAGAAAATATCGCTAGAAAGGAATATGAACTTATATAATGGATCGTTAAATATAAATATTTTTTAAAAATTAACGAGCAACTGTTTTTAGTTCTAATAGGGACAGGGTCAATACCTAGTATTTACATTTGAGCTAACAATTTATTTGCCTTCACTCTTTGATTTGTGTCTTTGTTAGGCTGCAAAAAGACCGGGTTTTACCGCTTTATTGTCTGCTGTTCAAAATATGACATTTTAGGCAGTGATACATTTGTATAGCGACACACTTTCTTTTTGTTATCCGACTAAATGATCCATAAAAAATATTGGATATTTTGAAAGGTATCCCATTTTGATTTGACAACATTTTGTCATAACCAGCTAGTTTTGTTTCAATTTTTAGAGGAAACAAAAAAATATGAAATGAAATCCGTTCCTAAAATATTTGGATCTCATCTGTCCTCGGCTGAAGTCCATGCTTCAATTTTTACCTAGAAATCACCGTCAAAATCAAAAGAACCGTCAAACAATGCATAACCATTAAGTTCAAGTCTTTCTTCGTTGACCGCACCGATGTTTGATCTAGATTTACTGAACTGTATAGGATGTAATTTACAATATTTTTTGTCAAATCTGTCAAAATTCATATGCAAACTTGTTGCTCCAGTGTCCAATAAAAACTGTTTCTAGACCGTCATTTTCTTTTCTTCGACGAAATGCTGGTATAGTATCTTAATAAATATTTGTTTAGTTCATTCAGGTAGAGATAAGTTAAATTGAAACATTCACCTCCTCATTGCTATAGTCTCCTTGAAGGTAATTATTTTGACTAATATTGTGAAACCGGTAAGGTGAATGATAATTATTGTTTTGATTGAAAGGGTGAATACTGTTCGACCTGTCACTCGATTGAGATATTTCCTTGTGTTCTGACATCTGCGCAAATACTTGCTGGAGAGATATATAATTAGAATCGTTGTCTAATCTCAGCTTAATGCTATAGATATGATAATTCCTCTTAGCTTTTATTTGAAGTGATACGTGATTCTGCTCCTGATAATTTTTGTTTTTAAAGCAATGGTTTATCAAATGGCTTCAAATGCGGCATCATTTGTAAAATTTTGGGTTGTTTTGATTGTTTTTAGGTTATTTTGTATTATAAGTTAATTTTCTGAATTGATCCATTGTTTCTTCTGTTTCCAAATAATGATCAACAAAACTTGAAGCTATCTCAGTAAATTCACTACCTACAGCAAAAATTAGGTCTTTGCTAGCTATATATTTTTTAAATTGTAGCTGATATGCGGGTTGATTCTCAAATAGAACGTGATGTCTATTTTGTTTCGACTCTGGCGGGCTTAAGCCTTGCACAAAGAGTTCCATTTTTTCCTTGATTATCCTCAGAATTCGTATTTGGCCATCCACAACCCACTGAGGTGTTTAGCCTAAGTAGGTATTTTTGATGAATTCATCAGGTTGTGTTTTCATGTTTTCTGCTTTCATTCGTCTTTTATACTCATTCTTTCAATCAGTGAATCTTTTCTCAAACTAATCTCCTATATCGTTCCAAGGCAAACCTGCTTCGAATCCTTGATAGCATTGAGCGGCTGGGCTGTATTTCTTATTTTTGAATCGATTAATTTCTATTTTCAAATAAGTTTCGATCATTGCCTGAGCCTGTTGGTCAAATGCCTGGGAAAATGCTCCCTTGTTCTCCACTAAATTAAGAAAACCTGCTGTATGTTCATTTGCATCTAAGCCTGTAGAGTTTTTGAGAGCTATGTCTAGATACGCGACTACGTTTGCAATTTTTGTTTAATTTTTCCTAGATTTGGGCTATTAATACTAAAAACTTTGATTTTTTTTGTGTTCTGGTTAATGTTGAGGGTTTAATAAATTTTTATTAAAAAATTACATTTTGGTTTTGTAAGGTTTATTGGGTTTGCTAACCTTAATTTTTTGTTGAATATATCAAAAGTGCATAAAAATTGGTAAATTTTTTAGAGTAGAAGTTTTTCTGGATTTTTGCCGACGGAAAGAACAGTTAGTTCGTGATTTTTTTGGTTTGATTGTTTCGACAAAAAGGTGAGTTGTTCCTCTTGGATATTGGTGATAAACCATGTGTATAAATGTTTTTATTTTTAGTTTTAAACTAAGTAGTTGCAAGAGAGTATTCTACTAGATACTCACACCTCGCAAATTGACCGAAGAATTTCTTCAAACAATATTCCGCCTTGTTGGACAACCTGCAAATGCGCGTCCTCATATATATTTTAGCAGTGACTCAAATAAACTTGAGGCACTTACGCCTAACCAGTTTTTAGTGGAACAGCATTCCGTGAGTTTTCCCTCAGTAGCAACGAACGATCATTTCGACCACAGCAAGTGCTACCTACGCGCACAAGCATATGACAACGCTATCTGGATTCGATGGTTACGACAAACGATGGTTACGACCTTCTCTCAACAAACGTCATTCGTGGCACACAACCGTCGAACATGACCTCAATTCCGGAGATCTGGTTTGGATTGTAGAGGGATTAGCCCACGCGGATACTGCCCCCTAGCACGTATCTCAAGCCTGAAATTTGGCAAAAATGCGATCGACCCTTCCGCATTCCTGAAAACCACTACAGAAGAATTAGGTCGTCCTCTTGTAAGACTCGCTCCGGTACTCTACTCTTGGGGGACTGAGGATGTTTCACTTGAGTTCGAGCACCCCCTGACGTAGTTCTAGTTCGAGCACGTAGTTCTTGTTCGAGCACCCCCTGGCGTAGTTCTAGTTCGAGTTGCTAGTTCGAGCACCCCATGGCGTATGTTCGAGCCCCTCCCCCCAAGACCATACGGCCAATTAGTTGTGAATAGGAACCTTATTCTTGCTGTTATTACGTAGTAATTACGAAATACTTATTCAATAATTACGTAACAATTACGTAGTTGTATTTAAACTACGGAAGCTCGTATTCCGAGCTCGTAAAAACCTAAAACGTAAAACCAATCAAATTCGACCTTGTCTGTCCTCAAAAAGACAAATTTTTGGCTGCTTACTTTCAAGTTTGCTGTCAACTATTGCTGCTAGAGTTACAAACAATCAACTCTATTTATATGCCCTGTTGATTGTTTCAGGTTTTATTCCGTCACAAAATCACGCTGTGTTTATCCATTTTTCCGATAAGTTGAATTGGAATTAAATTATTCAACTTGGTGTTTTAATACTCTACTTGAAAGCGTTTGTTAATCAACCGATCTCCGATTCAATTTAGGATGGTCCATTTGCATTATCTCACCACATTCCAGACTGGGTTACTTTGTTGAGCAAAGCTCTTTTTTGCAACTCAGGGCCGTTTTTTGCGTCTAGAACTTTCACGTGGTACCACTATTACAGCCGAATTTGGTCCTCACTTACTATCATTGCCATGGCATGGGACTGAATACACGATCTGACTATTTCTAAGTGAACTTCTTGCCACTATGCTAGAAGCAAAAAATAGAAAAGAGTATGAGTTTAAATCATTGATAGTTATATATAAATAATTTCGAAAATTAACGAACAACTGTTCTTAGTTCTAATAGAAAATGGGTCAATAGCTAGTTTTTTTAAATAAACTAATTTTTTATTTGTCTGTATTCCGCGCCTAGATTGCTGCTTTATTTGTCCACCTATTGCTTTTCACAGTATTTGGTCATCAGTTCTTCTGAATCCGTAGTGCTGAGTTTTTTTCCGGGTCTTAAAAAAATTAGTTAGTAAAAATATGAAACTTATGTTAGTAAAAATATGTTAGTAAAGATATGGAATTTAAAAAAAATTTGAAAAAAAACAATATTTTCAGTTTATTTCGACTAAGCCAGCAGCAAGGAGAGTGGAAATAAACAATATTAAGATTTTAGACTAGTTCAATCTAAATCTAAACGCTTCAAAGTACCTTTGTCTAACTTTTAACTTCATAGACTTTGTTTCATCGGATATCTTTTTTATCTTCCGGTCCTTGAAACTTTTTAGTTTTCTCATTTTTGTATTTTTTACTTATTAAAAAACCTTTATTCATTCAGTCGTTGATTTGCAGTGATCTACCTCTTTGCGTCTTTGTTACGCTTGCAAAAGGACCGTTCGCTTATCGCTTTATTGTCTGCTATACAAGGCAGGACTTTTTAACCATTCAGCTTGTTTGGAGAAACACTTTATCTTTGATATCCGACAAAATATTCCGTGAAAAATATTGGATATATTAAAAGGAATCCAATCTTGAAAATTGGAAAAAAATCTGACTAATAATTGATAAAAGGTGTAAAATTTAAAATGGAAAAAATTCCACCGTAATCTTAATTAAACAATTAAAACAATATTCTTTCATGTCCGTGTAGTATTTAAGACAAACAAGATCTTGCTAGATAAATTCTCACTATCGACAAGGAATACCTGTCAAAATTAAGATGAGCGCCTTTTTACTTCGAAATATAGATGATTCAAAAAATAAAAATTCACACTAGATTATGTTTCTAACGGCAGTCTAATTCGCAGCTACAAACGGGAGCTTCGAAAGGTTTAGAAAACTTATACAGAATCAGAGTTATTTGTTTAACTTCATAATCTGGATCGAAAGTTTTTCATCAACCCTCATTTAACTCAGAGAGTGCAATAGCATGCTCAACAGCAATGCTCGAGTCTTAGAGGATCTCGAGAAATCAGTTCGGTGGGTCTGAAAAAAGTGTACAAAATAATTTTCACTTTTTTTGAAAATCAGCTGCCTAAAACCATTTCTGCGCATGCCATTGCTCAAAAAACTACAAAACAGGGTTTATTTGGATCAATATCAACAACTTTGGTGTAAATTTATGTGTGATAGACTTTACAATTTTTAATTTGCCTTATGAAGTGAAGTAACTGTTTTCAATGAGATTTTATTTGAGTATTTCTTCAAGCAAAATAAAAAAGATAGAAAAATCGAGCAAAACTTAACTTTTATTTTTGTATTTCAAATTCTTTTTCAAAATGGATACAGCAGCCAGTACAGTGTGTAGTACCTGTTTAACTTCCTGCTAATGTTGATATCTATGTGATCTTAAATCCTTATAAATGCAGAACTTACCAACATAAAGAGTACGATCCACCAAATGTAGGTCGGCTTCGACGCTTCCAATACCCTAAACAGTTTTTGGAGATTATTACAGGATGCTTTTCATTGAAATTTAGAAACTTTTTGATAGTCGAGTATTCAAACATTCTTTAAACTTACTTCCGGGTTGAGATTGTATTTTAGGCTCTTTTTCCTCAGTAATTTGTATTATAAAAATTAGCAGGTGGGGGAGGAAAGGAAAAAGAGCCGTATTTTACATCCAAAAGGTGCGGACCAAACCCTAAGTTATTAATAGGTCACGCTCCAAGCATTCAGGAACGAGTTCGAAGTTAGAATTAGTAAACAATTACCTACTTGTGAAACTGCGGTCCAAAGAGGCACTTGCTGCTGATAGTCATTATGTGAATGTGCTGCATAGTAAATTACTCCTTCCGACCCAAAAACTTCATTCAGCCGAAAAATAGAGATACAAATTATTTCAAGAAGAACCATATTCATGAGTTCATTTGAGAGCTATATAATGAAGACAAATCGAAAAGGGTGTGTCGAATTAGGTTCTGCTAACATGCTATTTGGTTAGTTAGCCTTCGATACATAAAATAGAATTACTTGACTTAAAATGATTTGTTACGGATTGTACAGCATTGAACCCGATCGGAAAATTAGCGTTCGGAAAATGTTTCGATGTTGATTTGCTATAATGTCATTTCGGACCACAATTAAGTACATTTCCTGAAACCAGTTCTCAAATTGTAAGCATTTTTAAAAGTGATCCTTGATTCTATATCATTTTGAAAGAGGGGCTCTATGACTGTTCTGATAAAATTGGATTTTTGTTGAATTTTTCCGACACCAGACACTGCAAAATTACCCAATTTTTAACAATTTTTAGAAAAAAAATCAAGGACTATGCAAAAATTTTTTAAAAAAAGTATCAAAACGGCTATTTTTGTTATTTTATAGAAAAACTGCAATATTTGCACACTTTACACTTTCTCATAAGGAAGACACGTTGGCGCTTGCCTCGTATGATTTTAATAATTTTACCATTTTTAAAGAAGTTCTTACGTTTTACCAAAACTCTTTTTACTGCAGATAGTTCTATCCTAGAATAATTTTACATCAAATCCTCTATACCCCCGTGTTAATTCATTCGATTGATAATGCTATGAGTCAAATTACTTCAAAAAGTGTTTTGTTTTTAATCTCGATCTAAGAAGGTCATTCTTTTTCGGCTTTGTTTCAAGAGAACGTAAAATAACGCAAGCTCACGAAAAAGCAAATTTCAGCAAAATGACCTTGTCGCTGTTTTGAAAACAAATATTTGATAAGAATCCAAAAAATGTAATATGTTCTAATTAATCAACTTGAAATTTTGTTGCGAAAGTTTTGGTTGAAGTCTAGAAGTTTCCAAGCAAGACTCTTTCTGTAAATTTCCAGATGCTAGGACTGAGCCACTGAAAAAAATGAATGTGAAATGCTGTTCATTGTCTCAAATGGGCAACGAAGTTTTTTTATCCAAAAACCAGAATTTTGCAAAAAAGATCAGAGACGGAATTTGTTTCTGAAATCGAGTTACAAGAGCCATTTATTTCAGATGGTATAAAAGTTGGTACAAAAATGGCTAGACAAACAGTCGAAATTCATTGTAAAAAAAACACACGGAGCTCAAATATTTTGTCAATTTGTGTGAAAACTGAACCAACAAGATTGCATATCAGCGCAAAACATTGAATATTCCGACTGTCCTTCGAGTCCTGATTTAAGTTTTGGTTAAAACTTACATAAATTTGGGAACAATCAATTTTTTTCCGAAAAAGCAAATCTTCTTTCCCCAAAAACTAAAGTCAAGTACAAACTGGTGAGTTTTGTGGATATTATTATAATTTTTAAATCAATTAACCGGCTTCATTTTGCTTTTTTTTCAATTATTCTGCATCCACACGCCAATTCAAGCATAACATGGTAAAGTTTGCAACTTCTAGCGTAATAATAGAGTCATTTTGTCGGACTCATTTTAAAATTAAGTAAACTCTGAGCAAACGTTTCATATAGTATTTATAAATAGAAAACTTGCTAGCAATAAATGTCCCCAATTGTACAGTGCTGATTTATATTATCCGGACAAAACGAACAAAACTTGAATTTTCAAACGCGTTTTTCTCAAATTGAGTTAAGATTAGACAAAAAGGGAAGAGAACAAAAGTTGCTTAGAATTTCAGCAGAATTAATCTGGTGCCATTTTTTCTCCGAAATTTTCAACAAATAAAAAACCCAAAAATAGGTCATTTTGGCTTTTTTCATTTAATCAAGAATTACGCTGAAACTACTTTGATAATTGATAAGAAATTTAGCTCACAGGAAGCCCGTTACGCAGCTCAACAAGGTTTAAGAAGGGTTAAATCTCCAAAAATTTGGGCAAATTGTTTAAAATTTTCTTATAAACAGAGATTCTGGGTTTCATATAGTAAAAATCACATTTATTGAATATCAAGTGAAAGTTTTTTTTCTTATACTGGTTTTTGGAGGTTTAACCCTTCTTAAACTTTGTTGAGCTGCGTAAGAGGCTTCCTGTGAGCTAAATTTCTTATCAATTAACAAAGTAGTTTCAGCGTAATTTTTGATTAATTGAAAAAAGCCAAAATGACCTATTTTTGGGGTAAATTTTTTGTTGAAAACTTCGGAGAAAAAATGGCACCAGATATTTTCTGGTGAAATTCTAAGCAACTTTTGTACTCTTCACTTTTTGTCTAATCTTAACCCAATTTGAGAAAAACGCGTTTGAAATTCAAGTTTTGTTCGTTTTGTCCGGATAATTTAAATCAGCACTGTAGAAATGGATAGATTTCTGGGTCTAGGACAACAAGCCGACGAGACTTCAAGCCGAAGGGACTTCAAGCCGAAATTAAAACTTTACAAGCACCTCAAAACACTATGTTATCATCTGTAAAACGCTATTTTTCGAAAACTTTGGCAAGTTTAGTCCATAATAAACGTTATTCATGACGATGCACCACTTGTGATTGGCATCCGTTAATAACATCAGCCGGTTTTTGAAATGCATAAGTTATAAAAATGAAAAATGCCTTCAACCATGTTTTACTTTTTTCAACTTTCCGAAACATCATTTGGAGGCTTAAATTTTATAAAAACGCCAATAACTTGTGAAGAAAGATCATGAAATTCAGAAATTCTTCAAAAAAGTTTTCAAATTATTCATACCTCACGAGTTTATAAAGAACTATTGGGCTTGAAGTCCCTAATTTTACGATTCGGCTTGATGTCCGGCACTCAGATTTCTAACCCACAAAACTTTGCAAAAAATTGATTTCATTTGAAATTTTATTACAAATCTGTTTTTAGGGAAGCAATATATACAGAATTGCAAAATTTACGGTGAAAAAGAAAAACAAATAATTCTAAGGGTGCACTTTTTGAGTTGCTTAGCTATATCATGATTTTAACGAGACTGCTCGTATCACAGCGAGATCCTGAATTTTCGGACATCTTTTTTGTTCCGACTTTTTAATTAGGCATGTTTTAGGGAATTTGATATAGCAACTGAAAAATGTCGTTGTCCTGATTTCAAATTTATAAAACTATTTCACTTGGGATAATTTTTTGCTAAGTTATGGAGGTTTTCTAATTGCTAATACGGCCATTTTGCATTTTGGGATCTTTGACGAGCGATATATTGCGTTCTTATAGCACATGTAAGCGTCGAAGTACGGCGATTCAAATCAAATGGAGGCTTGCAATTTAGTCTTGTTACCACAATGCAAGATAAAGCGTGTGGTATGATAAAAAAAGAAGAAATTGTTTTTTTTTGTTTTCGTCAAGTATTCAGACAAAAAAACTTTCAAATTGATAATAAAGTGCAGTCGGATTATTCAACCGATTTACGAGCAGTCTTGTTTATGTTCAAAAAATTTTCAGGCAAATATTTTGAAAAATTTCATTGTTTTGATGTTTCGAAAAAAAAAACTTGTCTCGCACACTGTGAATAAAGTACAAGATGAAATTTTACAACGCAATAGTTGGATCACTGAGCATCAAATTTTGCAGGTTCAACAACTTTTGAATATTCTCTAAGAATAATTCTCCTGCAGATGACATGAACAATATCAATATCAATATGTATCAATTAACAAAAATTTTATAAGCAACACGAAGTTTTATTTGGAAAACAATCAGCTTTCCTCATATCCAAGAAGCAGATAAATTGAACGCATGATTTCATTAACGATCTTCTGCTTTGACCAGTAAGAGTTCTCGGCTCTTTTTGGTTATCTATCACCGGCGACGTTTCGCTGGCCAATAACAAGGGCCGCTGGAGGATTTGAGTCAACGCTGCCAACTGCGCTAACTATGAGGCAGAAACATGTACTAAACATCTTATTTAAGGGCTCTCTTTTTATCTTACCTCATCCATCCGTGGTGTCAATGAAATAGCCATTTTTCTTAAATATCTTTTTAAACTCGTTCAATTGATTTGAGGCATTTAAGAAAAGTGAGAGGGTAGTTTGTGAAGCTATAATACAGGTAAACAAGAATTAGAGCAACTACTTGGAAATATAAATCGCCGGTACACAGAATCTCCAATTTTATAGGGAGCTAACAAAGTTCTTTTCGCATTTTTTTTGGCAGCCCGGGTCGAGAACCCGCTCAAAAACCGCTCAAGATTTGAGCGGTTTGAGCGGTTTTTCAGCAAGATTTGAGCGGTTTGAGCGGTTTGGGCGGTTTTTTTTTGAAAAACCGCTCAAACCGCTCAAATGTTGCTTAAAAAAACACTCAAAAACCGCTCATTTCTTGCGGTGATTTTTGAACGGTTTTTCAAGCAAGATTTGAGCGGTTTTTGAGCGGTCTTCCCGGGTCGAGGTCCTAGACTCAACGTTTCTCTTCTCTGCAAAACTCGAACGAACACGTTCATCCAGGGGCGACCAATATGTAGTAACCCTAACCCTAACCCCCCTCCCCCCGCCAACGTACCCCTCCCCCCAACGTACCCCCTCAACGTATTCAACATCCAACAAACCCCCTCCCCCCCACCAACGTACACTCCCCCCCCCCCCCAACGTACCCCCCTCAACGTACCCCCCAACCCACGACGTTTGTTATTTTGTAGAGACTGACAATAAAAATCCTGACAGTATATTTGTTGTGCATGTCTAAAACATTGAACATATTCAGTTGAACAAATACAGCGAATATTAAGCTTCCAGCAAGTCCGCATAGACTAACGGATAAGGCGTCTGACTTCGAATCAGAAGATTGCGGGTTCAAATCCCTCTGTGGTCGACTTTTTATTATTAAATCTTGCACCGTTTTTGAGCGGTTTTTTTAGATAAACCGCTCAAAACCGTTCAAATCTTGCTCGGTTTTTGAGCGGTGTTTTTCGATAAACCGTTCGAAAACCGCTCAAACCGCTCATTTTGAAGCAAGATTTTGAGCGTAATTGTCTAAAAAAACCGCTCAAACCGCTCAAATCTTGCTTCAAATTAGGTGAAAAATCTCGACTCGGGAGAGATAACATAATATATTTATGTTAAAAATGGAAAATTTGCCAAAATTAGACAAAAATTGCCACTCGTCGCATTTCGACGTAGCTAAATGAACCAGCTAATCAGAGTAAGAATTGAATACTAGTCAAAACCGGCCTCTATATAATAAATGGATCATAGTCACTTTCGTTTTCTCAAAAATTATCTTCAGCACAATTACCAACTCAGTTCAACCTTCAATCTCCCTACCTTTTCTAGTACTAAATAGTACCTCAGAAAAAGTAGGCTGATAAAAATATGAATAAATCTCTCCGACTGGTTCAAATCAAGCAAGTATTTCAACAAAAATGATTTCCATCCGAGATAACATAGAAATTGAGTTTCAAGACGGAGAATTGGATGATTTCTTTAATGTAAAAGGAAAAATTGTTCTTTTCCCTTCAATGCCACCAATAAAAAATAAAAGTTCAAAAATTTTTTGGTAGGTTTAATCTTATAAATGATTGCTAGTAAAAAAATCTTCTGCTCTCGAGAAAAATATCTATGCTTATCTAACAAACAATTTACGAGTTGCACATTTCGATTTTCAACAAAAGACGTATAATGAAGTGTTTTCTCAAAACAAAGTTTCACCTGTAATACTGAGTCAGAAAATATCAAAGTAGCTTTCGCTGATGATAATACTGATGATACTAAAATGAATGCAACTTTGTTTCAATTAAAGCACCAAATAATGCGTTGGTTCTGTGATTAAAGTGATTCAAGTGTCATTGATGCACGACAAAACAAAATAACTACAGACAGTCACTTGCAAGTATCATCTCGTAAATACATAGCCGAACGAGACTACATTAATCTAGGCTTCACTACAGCATCTAGTGGATCAATTCTTTCACACTTAGTAAAAAATTGTTACCAATGCCTACGAAGGCAAAATAGATGGCAAAAACTACTCCGAATATGACGATCGCTCGTGGATTCAACTAAAAGTTTATGAAGTTATTAAACTAATTTTCAACCTGAAAAACTTGACAGTCAACAATTGGCAAATTATCCTTTTTCCTTGTCCAGCTTTGGCAAATGGATGTGAAACAACATCACTCGATACATTTGCATGTAATTAGGAAGAACCCAATACTTGTATGTTCACAGTACTGAATAAATTACATCATCAAAAATGATTGAAAACGAGGACATTACTATATTATTAAAGATCGCAATACTGCGTCTTTCCATAAGTCCCGAGCAAAGTGACTTTTGAGGTAAATAAATTACGAAGCTCATCTAGGAACGAAACTTAATTCTTTTTAACAGTTTTTATACACCAAGAACAGCCCAACTGGCTCTTCTAAAAATACTAGAGACCAACGTCAATGTCGCCCGGCTCTACGATTGTCCGAAATTTTATCAAACTTTACAAATATTGGCTGATTGCTGCAATTGGATACCAATCATGTACCAATACAATAATCATTTTAGCGACCCAATTACTCGACAAACTTTCAAATCGGCCAATCGACAGGATTGTTCCGATAAACGTTTAAATCTCGCCCAACTTGATGTTGAGGACGATCTTTCTCGGATTGAATTGACACCGCAAACTACGCATGTAAAATGTCCTGATCTCTTTAAGGCAAAAGAAATCATTCAAGAAATATAACACTAATTTGCATCCAGCCGCATTGCCTAAAAACACATCAGCCTAAGTGCAACAATTTAGGACTTTGATTACCGAAAACTCGGAAATAAAAGGTATACTTCGAAGATTAGCAAGTTCTTTTCGTTACGCCAAAACGCGTTTCTTTTCGGATTTAAATGGTGCTTTTGGATCTACTCAAAACTTATATTTTGACTATTGGAAATCTCCCAAATTTTGGAGAAGTGAATATACTTGTTGTTTTTGGCAAAATCAGTACAATCTAGAAAAAACCAGATTAGCACTCGCATCGTTCGTGTTTGTTAAGTTTTTTCTAGATACTCTTGTCTCTGTTTAAAGACTCTCCATTGAAACAAAATTACCCACCGCTAACTGCATTATGGTTAGGTAACGTAGCCGCTTCATACAATTTTTGTTACTTCAAACGTAACTTCGATTTTTATCCAATCGAATCGAGGAGCATGAACCCAGAGATCAACCTCCTCTTCTAGCTAGACGAACCAGATCTAGACCAAGATAAACTGTATCCTAATATTCAACTAACCAATTTTTTTGTGAAAATCAAACTCAAATTAATCATCTAAGAAAACTCTATGATTCATGTTTTAAGAAACTTCAATGGAACTACTCCACGCAACAACAGACGACAACTTACGAGTTTTCGAGTAATTAGTATCAATACTTCATCTCGTTGACCCGATGAAGAAAGACTTGACGACTACCTGTACAACAAAATGGACATACAGAACGACTCTCCTTCCACTTCTACTACCCCAGATAAATTTCGGATTCCAAAAAAGCAATAAAATTCTTGTATTGAGAAAAAGACGCAAATCGTCAAATCATTCAAAGTTATCCCAAGAGATTATCCTTTTGATATAAATACTGATACTTTAGTTCTAAAGGAGCAGCCAAAATAAACGCAAATACACCTTCAGAAAAAAAATTGTAGAGATGATCCAACTTTCGATAAAAAAATTAAACTTTGCTATGTTGCCATTATTTAACAGATTTGAAATCAATCCCTTTCAGACTTATATGAATGTCTATAAAATTAGAAAAGTTTTGAGTGAGAACTTAGTTTTAAACGTGCCATCAAAATTCATATCGTCTCAGCTACAAACATCTACATTAGACGATTACACCAAAACTATCCAGAGGTCCCGCATCAACGATTTTCACCGAATGCGAGAACTAAAAAAAACAAGTAATCAAGCTGAGAAAAAAGAATAACGAACTGGCAATTTAACTGCATCAGAAAAATATGAATGACAAGCAACAAAAACCTCCAACTCTCCGGGCAATTCCCTTGTAAAACAAAAATGGAAAACAGAAAAATTTAAATTGGAATTGCAATTTTTTTTTAAATTTATGATGTATATTGGCTATAGTAACCCTTTTGTAAATCTAATGATCATTTCATAAAAATAAATCGAAGTTTTAAAATTATCTTGCCTGATAAAAATACGGTTACGCTTACAGTGAGAGTCACTAACCCTAATTTTTTAAAATTTTTTACTCTATAAAGGAAGCTGGATGCTCTATGTTCAAATTGAACTAGAAACTTGAAGCACAAGTCATTCTCTCTCTCTTGAAAAAAAAATTAGTATAGGCTAATTGAACACGCATTTGCCTTATAACTAATTATATGCCGTCTCAAAAAAGCATAAGCTATTGCATAATTCAATTTTAGTGACTTAAATTGCGTTCCCATTTTAGTTGCCTTCCAAATTCTTCAGCAGCAATTTTTGCAAGACTATTCTAGAATTAAAAACTCACAACTGAGCACTCTATCAATTTTCTTGTTTGGAACGCAAGTAAGCAGAAAAGTAAGCACTAAGACTAAGCAAAGGTGATTGCTATTGGCGTACAGAGTTTTGCCTACTGCTCAAAAATCGAGGATGAAAGCAAAGCTGAAAGCTAACAATAACACAACACCCTGTTTTAAAAAAAATAGTAACTAACACAATCCCATCCTTTGGATAGCCATCGGACAAAAGTTTCAGTTTAATCATTTCTAACATCTTAAATAAAAAGTTTCAACTTAGGCCTGTATATCTGATATAAAACAAATGTTCTGTTTGTATAAAAAGTCAAGACAATGAATAATTTTTTAAAATGTAGATTGGTCATCTTTTTACTTACCAGCGCTAGTCTTCCTTAAAAGGATAAATATCCAGCTAGTAAAATATACCCTGAAACCTTAGGATGATTGTCAAGAAAGGACCGCATAAATTAATCTAGTTCGATACGTCTTACGCTATTGACAGATTGAAACACAAAAGCAAATGAAAATGGTTTATATGGAACATATAAGAATGTCAAAAAACATCTCGATGAAAAAACCTGGTGAAACAATTATTTTAGACTTGTTTTTTTGTTGTTATTGGTGTTGTTATTGCTGTTGAAATTGATGTTGTTGTTGCAGTGATTGTTGCTGTTGTTGTTAAGGCTGCGTCTTCTTCTTCTTCTTCTTCTTCTTCTTCTTCTTCTTCTATTGTGGGAGCCAATGCAGTTCTATAGGGTCCTTCTTGGTAGCTCTACGGCACACTTTGGGTTGGAGGTGAGGATGTTTAGCCCCAGCTCGTTCGTTCCGAAAAAATCTGGTCGTGCTGCTATGGTCCTTGGACAGTCAAGCATCCTGTCCTACTGTTTGAGGATTTTCCCGGCACAGCGGGCAGGTTGGGTCCGGCGTATGGTCCAAGAGGATTTTGTATGCGGCTAGTTCCATACAGTCTCTTGCTCGATGTCTTGCCAGTAGAATCGTGTCCTTCCGGTTCTTGATGATGCCCCCGTCTCTTTCATCAGATTTTTTTTGGTAGGTTCAATCTTGTAAATGATTGCTACTGAAAAAACTTTCTGCTCTCGAGTCAGAAAAAATTATTTATGCTAAGCTAACAAATAAGTTACGAGTTTCGATTTTCAACTAATGACGTATGTGAAGTGTTTTCTCTAAACAAAGTTTCACCTGTAATAATGAATCAGAAAATATCAAAGAGCTTTCGCTGATAATAATACTGATATTACTAAAATGAATGCAACTATGTTTCAATTAAAGCACCAAGTAATGCGTTGGTTCTGTGATTAAATTGATTCAATTGGCATTGATGCACGAAAAAACAAAATACCTACAGACAGTCACTTGCAAGCATCATCTCGTAAATACATAGCCGAACGAAACTACAATAATCTAGGCTTCACTAGAGCATCTAGGGGATCAATTTTTTCAAACTTAGTGAAAAATTGTTACCAATGCCTACGAAGGCAAAGAAGATGGCAAAAATTACTCCGAATATGACGATCGCTCGTGGATTCAACTAAAAGTTTATGAAGTTATTAACCTAATTGTCAACCTGAAAAATTTGACAGTCAACAATTGGCAAATTACCCTTTTTCCTTGTCCAGCTTTGGCAAATGGATGTGAAACAACATCACTCGATACATTTGCATGTACTTGGGAAGAGCCCAATACTTGTATGTTCACAGTACTGAATAAATTACATCATCAAAAGTGATTGAAAACGAGGACAGTTACTATACTATTAAAGATCGCAATACTGCGTCTATCCATAAGTCCCGAGCAAAAGACACTCAGCGCATTGCACCACAATTTTTTAATACGCCACATGCATTGTGAGGTCATCCTATAATTGTATATTCGACTCAATGCGAGTCTCTGTTTATAGCATATCAACAAGGTCTTGATATGAATTCAAACTGGCTCTTCTAAAAAATTGTCAAACTGGCTCTTCTAAAAAAAGCAGTGCGAGCTAGAACTCATTTTAATCTTGAATACATTAAAGCTGTCACTTGAAAACCCGCAATTAATCTGCTATATTCTGACAACAATTAGCTCTATCAATACTGGAGATCAAAGTCAATGTCGACCAGCTCTACGATTGTCCGAATTTTTTCCCACCTTTACAAATTTTGACTGATTGCTGCAATTGGTTATCAATCATGTACCAATACAAAAATCAGTTTAACGACCCAATTACTCAACAAACTTTCAAATCGGCCTATAAACGTTTAAATGTCGCCCAATTTGATGTTGATCACGATCTTTCTCGATTTGAGTTGACACCGCAAATCACGCATGTAAAATGTTCTGATCTCTTTAAGGCAAAAGAAATCATTCAAGAAATATAACGCTAATTTGCATCCAGCCGAATTGCCTAAAAAACACATAAGCCTAAGTGCAACAATTTAGGACTTTGATTACCGAAAACTCGGAAATAAAAGGTATACTTCAAAGATTAGCAAATTCTTTTCGTTACGCCAAAACGCGTTTGTTTTCGGATTTAATTGGTGCTTTTGGATCTACTCAAAACTTATATTTTGACTATTGGAAATCTCCCAAATTTTAGAGAAATGAATATACTTGTTGTTTTTGGCAAAATCAGTACTATCTAGAAAAAAGCAGAATAGTACTCGCATCGTTCTTGTTTGTTAAGTTTTTTTTTCTTGATATTCTTGTCTTCTTTTTAAAGACTCTCGATATAAAGAAAATCACAGACCACACACTGAACTTTGGTGTGGTAACGTAGCCGCTTCATAGAATTTTTTTTACTTCGATAGTAACTTCGATCATTACCCAAAATGAGGAAAACAATCGAATCGAGGAGCATGAACCCAGAGTTCAACCTCCTTTTCGAGACGAACCAGATCTAGACCAAGATAAACTGTATCCTAGCCTTCAACAAACCCGTTTTATTGTCAAGATCAAACTCAAACTATTCATCTAAAAAAACTCTATGATTCAAGTTTTAAGAAATTTCAATGGAACTACTCCACGCCACAACACACGACAACTTACGAGATTTCAAGGAAATACTATCAATTCTTCATCTCCTTGGCCCGATGAGGAAAGAATTGACGACTACCTGTACAACAAAATGGACATACCGAACGACTCTCCCTCCATTTCTACTACCCCAGATAATTTTCGGGTTCCAAAAAAGCAAAAAAACTCTCGTATTGAGAAAAAGACGCAAGTCGTCAAATCATTCAAGGTTATCCCAAAAGATCATCCTATTGATATTATTACTGATACAGGTGCAGCCAAAATGGATGCAAAAACAACTTCAGAAAGAAAAAAAATACTAGAGATGATCCAACTTTTGATAAAGAATTAAACTTTGCTATGTTGCCACTATTTATCAGATTTAAAATCAATTATATAAATGTCTGTAAAATTGGAAAAACTTTGAGTAAAAATTTAGTTTTAAACGTGCCATTAAAGTTCATAACGGCTCAGCTACAAACATCTACATTAGACGATTACACCAAAACTATCCACAGGTCCCGCATCAGCGATTTTCACCGAATGCGAGAACTAAAAAAACAAGTAATCAAGCTGATAAAATGAGAATTACGAACTCGCAATTTAACTGCATCAGAAAAATGTGAATGACAAGCAACAAAATTCTCCAACTCTCCGGCATTTCCCCTGTAAAATAAAAATGGAAAACAGAAAATTTTATATTGGAACTGCAAACTTTTTTAAAATTTTATCTTGTATATTGGCTATAGTAACCCTTTTGTAAATCTAATGATCATTTAATAAAAATAAATCAAAGTTTTAAAATTATCTGGCCTGATAAAAAGACGATTACGCTAACAGTGAGAGTCACTAACCTATATATTTTTAAATGCTTTTTTACTCTATAAAGTAGCTGGATGTTCTATGATTAAATTGAACTAGAAACTTGAAGCACAAACCATTCTCTCTCTCTCTCTTGAAAAAATAATTAGTATAGGCTGATTGAACACGCATTTGCTTTATAATTAAACAAATGCTGTCTCAAAAAAGCAAAAGCCATTGCATAATTGAACTTCAGTCACTTAGATTGCGTTCCCATTTTATCTGCCTTCCATATTCTTCAGCGGGCAGTTTTTGCAAGACTATTCTAGAATTAAAATCTCAAAGTTGAGCACTTTATCAATTTTCTTTTTTTGAACGCTATTGATGGAAAAATAAGCACTAAGACTAAGCAAAAGTGATTGTTATTGGCGTACCGAGTTTTGCCTGCTGCTCAAAAATCGAAGATGAAAGCAAAGCTGAAAGCTAACAAAAATACAACACTCTATTTTGATAAAATAGTAGCTAACACAATCCCATCCTTTGGATAGCAATCGGACAACAGTTTGGGTTTAGTTATTTCTAACATCTTTAAAAAAAGTTTTAACTCAGGCCTGTATATCTGATATAAAGCAAATGTTCTGTTTGTATAAAAATTATTTTTGAAAGAATACATTTTCAAAAGTAGATTGGTCATCTTTTTAACGACCAGCGCTAGTCACCCTTAAAAAGATAAATATCAAGCTAGTATAAAAAACCCTGAAACCTTAAGATGAATATCAAGAAAGAACCGCCTAAATTAATTTAATTCGATTCGTCTTACGCTATTGACAGATTGAAACACAAAAGCAAATGAAAACTGTTTATAAGGAACATATAAGCATGTCAAAAATTAATTCGATGAAGAAACTTGGCGAAGTGTTTGTTTTAGAGTTGTTTTTTTTTGTTTTTGGTGTTGTTAATGCTGTTGTAATTGATGCTGTTGTTGCAGTGGTTGTTGCTGTTAATGCTGCGTCTTCTTCTCCTTCTTCTTCTTCTATTGTGGGAGCCAATGAGGTTCTGTAAGTTCCTTCCTGGTAGCTCTACGGTACCCTTTGGGTTAGAGGCGAAAGTAGTATAGATATACGACACTGGGATGGGGAGGTGATCCCTACAGGGATCATTGGGTATAGATTATACCTAATGATCCCTATGTAAATCTTTATACCTAATGATCCCTATGTAAAATATTTATGCCTAATGATCCCTATGTAAAATATTTATACCTAATGATCCCTATGTGAAAATTTTTCCAAACAATTTTTTCATCCAAAAATTTCCAAAAAAAATTTTTTTTTTCATTTTTTTTCAATTTTTTTTTCAATTTTTTTTTTCAAATTTTTTTTCAAACTTTTTTTCAAATTTTTTTTCAAAGTTTTCATTTTTTTTTTCAAATTTTCTTTTTCAAATTTCTTTACTTAATGATCCCTTGTAAATTATTTATACCTAATAATCCCTATGTAAAAAATTTATACCTGATGATCCCTATGTAAAAATTTATAGCTAATGATCCCTCTGTAAAAAATTTATACCTAATGATCCCTATGTAAAATATTTATACCTAATGATCCCTATGTAAAACATTTATACCTAATGATCCCTATGAAAAATTTTTTTACCTAAAGATCCCTATGTAAAAAATTTATACCTAATGATCATTATGTAAGAAAATTTATACCTAATGATCCCTATGTAAAATTTTTATACCTAATGATCCCTATGTAAAAAAATAATACCTAATGATCCCTATGAAAAATTTTTGTACCTAATGATCCCTATGTAAAAAACTTATACCTAATGATCACTATGTAAAAATTTATACCTAATGATCCCTATGTAAAAAATTTACACCTAATGATCCCTATGTAAAATATTTATACCTAAGGATCCCTATGTAGAAAATTTATACCTAATGATCCCTATGTAAAAATGTATACCTAATGATCCCTATGTAAAAAATTTATACCTAATGATCCCCATGTAAAAAATTTATACCTAATGATCCCTATGTAAAATATTTATACCTAATGATCCCTATGTGAAAATTTTTCCAAAAAATTTTTTCATCCAAAAATTTCCAAAAAAAAGACGATTACGCTAACAGTGAGAGTCACTAACCTATATATTTTTAAATGCTTTTTTACTCTATAAAGTAGCTGGATGTTCTATGATTAAATTGAACTAGAAACTTGAAGCACAAACCATTCTCTCTCTCTCTCTTGAAAAAATAATTAGTATAGATTGATTGAACACGCATTTGCTTTATAATTAAACAAATGCTGTCTCAAAAAAGCAAAAGCCATTGCATAATTGAACTTCAGTCACTTAGATTGCGTTCCCATTTTATCTGCCTTCCATATTCTTCAGCGGGCAGTTTTTGCAAGACTATTCTAGAATTAAAATCTCAAAGTTGAGCACTTTATCAATTTTCTTTTTTTGAACGCTATTGATGGAAAAATAAGCACTAAGACTAAGCAAAAGTGATTGTTATTGGCGTACCGAGTTTTGCCTGCTGCTCAAAAATCGAAGATGAAGGCAAAGCTGAAAGCTAACAAAAATACAACACTCTATTTTGATAAAATAGTAGCTAACACAATCCCATCCTTTGGATAGCAATCGGACAACAGTTTGGGTTTAGTTATTTCTAACATCTTAAAAAAAAGTTTTAACTCAGGCCTGTATATCTGATATAAAGCAAATGTTCTGTTTGTATAAAAATTATAGTTGAAAGAATACATTTTCAAAAGTAGATTGGTCATCTTTTTAACGACCAGCGCTAGTCACCCTTAAAAAGATAAATATCAAGCTAGTATAAAAAACCCTGAAACCTTAAGATGAATATCAAGAAAGAACCGCCTAAATTAATTTAATTCGATACGTCTTACGCTATTGACAGATTGAAACACAAAAGCAAATGAAAACTGTTTATAAGGAACATATAAGCATGTCAAAAATTAATTCGATGAAAACACTTGGTGAAGTGTTTGTTTTAGAGTTGTTTTTTTTTGTTTTTGGTGTTGTTAATGCTGTTGTAATTGATGCTGTTGTTGCAGTGGTTGTTGCTGTTGCTGTTAATGCTGCGTCTTCTTCTCCTTCTTCTTCTTCTATTGTGGGAGCCAATGAGGTTCTGTAAGTTCCTTCCTGGTAGCTCTACGGTACCCTTTGGGTTAGAGGCGAAAGTAGTATATATATACGACACTGGGATGGGGGGGGTGATCCCTACAGGGATCATTGGGTATAGATTATACCTAATGATCCCTATGTAAATCTTTATACCTAATGATCCCTATGTAAAATATTTATGCCTAATGATCCCTATGTAAAATATTTATACCTAATCATCCCTATGTGAAAATTTTTCCAAACAATTTTTTCATCCAAAAATTTCCAAAAAAAAATTTTTTTTTCATTTTTTTTCAATTTTTTTTTCAATTTTTTTTTTCAATTTTTTTTTCAAACTTTTCAAATTTTTTTTCAAAATTTTCATTTTTTTTTTCAAATTTTCTTTTTCAAATTTCTTTACTTAAAGATCCCTTGTAAATTATTTATACCTAATAATCCCTAAGTAAAAAATTTATACCTAATGATCCCTATGTAAAAATTTATAGCTAATGATCCCTCTGTAAAAAATTTATACCTAATGATCCCTATGTAAAATATTTATACCTAATGATCCCTATGTAAAACATTTATACCTAATGATCCCTATGAAAAAATTTTTTACCTAAAGATCCCTATGTAAAAAATTTATACCTAATGATCATTATGTAAGAAAATTTATACCTAATGATCCCTATGTAAAAATTTTAAACCTAATGATCCCTATGTAAAAAAATAATACCTAATGATCCCTATGAAAAATTTTTATACCTAATGATCCCTATGTAAAAAACTTATACCTAATGATCACTATGTAAAAATTTATACCTAATGATCCCTATGTAAAAAATTTATACCTAATGATCCCTATGTAAAATATTTATACCTAAAGATCACTATGTAGAAAATTTATACCTAATGATCCCTATGTAAAAATTTATACCTAATGATCCCTATGTAAAAAATTTATACCTAATGATCCCCATGTAAAAAATTTATACCTAATGATCCCTATGTAAAATATTTATACCTAATGATCCCTATGTGAAAATTTTTCCAAAAAATTTTTTCATCCAAAAATTTCCAAAAAAAAAATTTTTTTTTCATTTTTTTTCAAATTTTTTTTCAATTTTTTTTCAAATTTTTTTTCAAACTTTTTTTTCAATTTTTTTTTCAAAATTATTTTTCAAATTTTTTTTTTTAAATTTTTATTTTTTTTTTCAAATTTTATTTTTCAAATTTCTTTACTTAATGATCCCTTGTAAGCTATTTATACCTAATAATCCCTATGTAAAAAATTTATACCTAATGATCCCTATGTAAAAATTTATACCTAATGATCCCTATGTAAAAAAATTATACCTAATGATCCCTATGTAAAATATTTATACCTAATGATCCCTATGTAAAATATTTATACCTAATGATCCCTATGTAAAAAAAATAATACCTAATGATCCCTATGAAAAACTTTTATACCTAATGATCCCTATGTAAAAAATTTATACCTAATGATCCCTATGTAAGAAAATTTATACCAAATGATCCCTATGTAAAATATTTATACCTAATGATCCCTATGTAAAAAAATAATACCTAATGATCCCTATGTAAAAAAATTTATACCTAATGATCCCTATGTAAAAAATTTATACCTAATGATCCCTATGTAAAAAATTTATACCTAATGATCCCTATGTATAATTTTTATAGCTATTGATCCCTATGTAAAATTTTTATACCTAAGAATCCCTATGTAAAAAACTTATACTTTATGATCCCTATGTAAAAATTTATTCCTAATGATCCCTATGTAAAAAATTTATACCTAATGATCCCTATGTATAATTTTTATAGCTATTGATCCCTATGTAAAATTTTTATACCTAAGGATCCCTATGTAAAAAACTTATACTTTATGATCCCTATGTAAAAATTTATACCTAATGATCCCTATGTAAAAAATTTATACCTAATGATCCCTATGTAAAAATTTATACCTAATGATCCCTATGTAAAAAAATTATACCTAATGATCCCTATGTAAAATATTTATACCTAATGATCCCTATGTAAAATATTTATACCTAATGATCCCTATGTAAAAAAAATAATACCTAATGATCCCTATGAAAAACTTTTATACCTAATGATCCCTATGTAAAAAATTTATACCTAATGATCCCTATGTAAGAAAATTTATACCAAATGATCCCTATGTAAAATATTTATACCTAATGATCCCTATGTAAAAAAATAATACCTAATGATCCCTATGTAAAAAAATTTATACCTAATGATCCCTATGTAAAAAATTTATACCTAATGATCCCTATGTAAAAAATTTATACCTAATGATCCCTATGTATAATTTTTATAGCTATTGATCCCTATGTAAAATTTTTATACCTAAGGATCCCTATGTAAAAAACTTATACTTTATGATCCCTATGTAAAAATTTATACCTAATGATCCCTATGTAAAAAATTTATACCTAATGATCCCTATGTATAATTTTTATAGCTATTGATCCCTATGTAAAATTTTTATACCTAAGGATCCCTATGTAAAAAACTTATACTTTATGATCCCAATGTAAAAATTTATACCTAATGATCCCTATGTAAAAAATTTATACCTAATGATCCCTATGTAAAAATTTATACCTAATGATCCCTATGTAAAAAAATTATACCTAATGATCCCTATGTAAAATATTTATACCTAATGATCCCTATGTAAAATATTTATACCTAATGATCCCTATGTAAAAAAAATAATACCTAATGATCCCTCTGAAAAACTTTTATACCTAATGATCCCTATGTAAAAAATTTATACCTAATGATCCCTATGTAAGAAAATTTATACCAAATGATCCCTATGTAAAATATTTATACCTAATGATCCCTATGTAAAAAAATAATACCTAATGATCCCTATGTAAAAAAATTTATACCTAATGATCCCTATGTAAAAAATTTATACCTAATGATCCCTATGTAAAAAATTTATACCTAATGATCCCTATGTATAATTTTTATGGCTATTGATCCCTATGTAAAATTTTTATACCTAAGGATCCCTATGTAAAAAACTTATACTTTATGATCCCTATGTAAAAATTTATACCTAATGATCCCTATGTAAAAAATTTATACCTAATGATCCCTATGTATAATTTTTATAGCTATTGATCCCTATGTAAAATTTTTATACCTAAGGATCCCTATGTAAAAAACTTATACTTTATGATCCCTATGTAAAAATTTATACCTAATGATCCCTATGTAAAAAATTTATACCTAATGATCCCTATGTAAGAAAGTTTATACCTAATGATCCCTATGTAAAATATTTATACCTAATGATCCCTATGTAAAATTTTTTATACCTAATGATCCCTATGTAAAAAACTTATACCTAATGATCCCTATGTAAGAAAACTTATACCTAATGATCCCTATGTAAAAAATTTATACCTAATGATCCCTATGTAAAAAATATAAACCTAATGATCACTATGTATAATTTTTATAGCTAATGATCCCTATGTAAAATTTTTATACCTAAGGATCCCTATGTAAAAAATTTATACCTAATGATCCCTATGTAAAATAATTATACCTAATGATCCCTATGTAAATATTTATACCTAATGATCCCTATGTAAAATTTTTATACCTAATGATCCCTATGAAAAAAATTTTTTCCAAAAAATTTTTTCATCCAAAAATTTCCAAAAATAAAAATTTTTTTTTCATTTTTTTTCAAATTTTTTTTCAGTTTTTTTTTCAAATTTTTTTTCAAACTTTTTTTCAAATTTTTTTTTTTTTTTTTTTTCAAATTTTTTTTTCAAAATTTTAATTTTTTTTCTCAAATTTTCTTTTTCAAATTTCTTTACTTAATGATCCCTTGTAAGCTATTTATACCTAATAATCCCTATGTAAAAAATTTATACCTGATGATCCCTATGTAAAAATTTATAGCTAATGATCCCTCTGTAAAAAATTTATACCTAATGATCCCTATGTAAAATATTTATACCTAATGATCCCTATGTAAAAAAATAATACCTAATGATCCCTATGAAAGAAAATTTATACCTAATGATCCCTATGTAAAAAATTTATACCTAATGATCCCTATGTATAATTTTTATAGCTATTGATCCCTATGTAAAATTTTTATACCTAAGGATCCCTATGTAAATAACTTATACCTTATGATCCCTATGTAAAAATTTATACCTAATGATCCCTATGTAAAAAATTTATACCTAATGATCCCTATGTAAGAAAGTTTATACCTAATGATCCCTATGTAAATTATTTATACCTAATGATCCCTATGTAAAATTTTTTATATCTATTGATCCCTATGTAAAAAACTTATACCTAATGATCCCTATGTAATAAAACTTATACCTAATGATCCCTATGAAAAAAATTTATACCTAATGATCCCTATGTAAAAAATATATACCTAATGATCACTATGTAAAATTTTTATAGCTAATGATCCTTATGTAAAATTTTTATACCTAAGGATCCCTATGTAAAAAATTTATACCTAATGATTCCTATGTAAAAAAATAATACCTAATGATCTCTATGTAAGAAAATTTATACCTAATGATCCCTATGTAAAAAATTTATACCTAATGATCCCTATGTATAATTTTTATAGCTATTGATCCCTATGTAAAATTTTTATACCTAAGGATCCCTATGTAAATAACTTATACCTTATGATCCCTATGTACAAATTTATACCTAATGATCCCTATGTAAAAAATTTATACCTAATGATCCCTATGTAAGAAAGTTTATACCTAATGATCCCTATGTAAATTATTTATACCTAATGATCCCTATGTAAAATTTTTTATATCTAATGATCCCTATGTAAAAAACTTATACCTAATGATCCCTATGTAAGAAAACTTATACCTAATGATCCCTATGAAAAAAATTTATACCTAATGATCCCTATGTAAAAAATATATACCTAATGATCACTATGTAAAATTTTTATAGCTAATGATCCTTATGTAAAATTTTTATACCTAAGGATCCCTATGTAAAAAATTTATACCTAATGATCCCTATGTAAAATAATTATACCTAATGATCCCTATGTAAATATTTATACCTAATGATCCCTATGTAAAATTTTTATACCTAATGATCCCTATGTAAAAAATTTTTTCATCCAAAAATTTCCAAAAAAAAAAAATTTTTTTTTCATTTTTTTTCAAATTTTTTTTCAGTTTTTTTTTCAAATTTTTTTTTCAAACTTTTTTTCAAATTTTTTTTCAATTTTTTTTTTCAAATTTTTTTTTCAAAATTTCTTAATTTTTTTTCTCAAATTTTCTTTTTCAAATTTCTTTACTTAATGATCCCTTGTAAGCTATTTATACCTAATAATCCCTATGTAAAAAATTTATACCTAATGATCCCTATGTAAAAATTTATACCTAATGATCCCTATGTAAAAAATTTATACCTAATGATACCTATGTAAAATATTTATACCTAATGATCCCTATGTAAAATATTTATACCTAATGATTCCTATGTAAAAAAAATATTACATAATAAACCCTATGTAAAAAATTTATACCTAATGATCCCTATGTAAAAAATTTATACCTAATGATCCCTATGTATAATTTTTATAGCTATTGATCCCTATGTAAAATTTTTATACCTAAGGATCCCTATGTAAATAACTTATACCTTATGATCCCTATGTAAAAATTTATACCTAATGATCCCTATGTAAAAAATTTATACCTAATGATCCCTATGTAAGAAAGTTTATACCTAATGATCCCTATGTAAATTATTTATACCTAATGATCCCTATGTAAAATTTTTTATACCTAATGATCCCTATTTAAAAAACTTATACCTAATGATCCCTATGTAAAAATTTATACCTAATGATCCCTATGTAAAAAAGTTATACCTAATGATACCTATGTAAAATATTTATACCTAATGATCCCTATGTAAAATATTTATACCTAATGATTCCTATGTAATAAAAATAATACCTAATGATCCCTATGTAAGAAAATTTATACCTAATGATCCCTATGTAAAAAATTTATACCTAATGATCCTTATGCTTAATTTTTATAGCTATTGATCCCTATGTAAAATTTTTATACCTAAGGATCCCTATGTAAATAACTTATACCTTATGATCCCTATGTAAAAATTTATACCTAATGATCCCTATGTAAAAAATTTATACCTAATGATCCCTATGTAAGAAAGTTTATACCTAATGATCCCTATGTAAATTATTTATACCTAATGATCCCTATGTAAAATTTTTTATACCTAATGATCCCTATGTAAAAAACTTATACCTAATGATCCCTATGTAAGAAAACTTATACCTAATGATCCCTATGTAAAAAACTTATACCTAATGATCCCTATGTAAAAAATATATACCTAATGATCGTTATGTAAAATTTTTATAGCTAATGATCCTTATGTAAAATTTTTATACCTAAGGATCCCTATGTAAAAAATTTATACCTAATGATCCCTATGTAAAATAATTATACCTAATGATCCCTATGTAAATATTTATACCTAATGATCCCTATGTAAAATTTTTATACCTAATGATCCCTATGTAAAAAAGTTTTTCCAAAAAATTTTTTCATCCAAAAATTTCCAAAAAAAAAGTTTTTTTTTCATTTTTTTTCAAATTTTTTTTCAGTTTTTTTTTCAAACTTTTTTTCAAATTTTTTTCAAACTTTTTTTTCAAAATTTTAATTTTTATTTCTCAAATTTTCTTTTTCAAATTTCTTTACTTAATGATCCCTTGTAAGCTATTTATACCTAATAATCCCTATGTAAAAAATTTATACCTAATGATCCCTATGTAAAAATTTATACCTAATGATCCCTATGTAAAAAATTTATACCGAATGATACCTATGTAAAATATTTATACCTAATGATCCCTATGTAAAATATTTATACCTAATGATTCCTATGTAAAAAAAATATTACCTAATGATCCCTATGAAAAACTTTTATACCTAATAATCCCTATGTAAAAAATTTATACCTAATGATCCCTATGTAAGAAAAGTTATACCAAATGATCCCTATGTAAAATATTTATACCTAATGATCCCTATGTAAAATTTTTATACCTAATAATCCCTGTGTAAAAAAATAATACCTAATGGTCCCTATGAAAAAAATTTATACCTAATGATCCCTATGTAAAAAATATATACCTAATGATCACTATGTAAAATTTTTATAGCTAATGATCCTTATGTAAAATTTTTATACCTAAGGATCCCTATGTAAAAAATTTATACCTAATGATTCCTATGTAAAAAAATAATACCTAATGATCTCTATGTAAGAAAATTTATACCTAATGATCCCTATGTAAAAAATTTATACCTAATGATCCCTATGTATAATTTTTATAGCTATTGATCCCTATGTAAAATTTTTATACCTAAGGATCCCTATGTAAATAACTTATACCTTATGATCCCTATGTAAAAATTTATACCTAATGATCCCTATGTAAAAAATTTATACCTAATGATCCCTATGTAAGAAAGTTTATACCTAATGATCCCTATGTAAATTATTTATACCTAATGATCCCTATGTAAAATTTTTTATATCTAATGATCCCTATGTAAAAAACTTATACCTAATGATCCCTATGTAAGAAAACTTATACCTAATGATCCCTATGAAAAAAATTTATACCTAATGATCCCTATGTAAAAAATATATACCTAATGATCACTATGTAAAATTTTTATAGCTAATGATCCTTATGTAAAATTTTTATACCTAAGGATCCCTATGTAAAAAATTTATACCTAATGATCCCTATGTAAAATAATTATATCTAATGATCCCTATGTAAATATTTATACCTAATGATCCCTATGTAAAATTTTTATACCTAATGATCCCTATGTAAAAAATTTTTTCATCCAAAAATTTCCAAAAAAAAAAAATTTTTTTTTCATTTTTTTTCAAATTTTTTTTCAGTTTTTTTTTCAAATTTTTTTTCAAACTTTTTTTCAAATTTTTTTTCAATTTTTTTTTTCAAATTTTTTTTTCAAAATTTCTTAAATTTTTTTCTCAAATTTTCTTTTTCAAATTTCTTTACTTAATGATCCCTTGTAAGCTATTTATACCTAATAATCCCTATGTAAAAAATTTATACCTAATGATCCCTATGTAAAAATTTATACCTAATGATCCCTATGTAAAAAATTTATACCTATGTAAAAAATATTACATAATAAACCCTATGTAAAAAATTTATACCTAATGATACCTATGTAAAATATTTATACCTAATGATCCCTATGTAAAATATTTATACCTAATGATTCCTATGTAAAAAAAATATTACATAATAAACCCTATGTAAAAAATTTATACCTAATGATCCCTATGTAAAAAATTTATACCTAATGATCCCTATGTATAATTTTTATAGCTATTGATCCCTATGTAAAATTTTTATACCTAAGGATCCCTATGTAAATAACTTATACCTTATGATCCCTATGTAAAAATTTATACCTAATGATCCCTATGTAAAAAATTTATACCTAATGATCCCTATGTAAGAAAGTTTATACCTAATGATCCCTATGTAAATTATTTATACCTAATGATCCCTATGTAAAATTTTTTATACCTAATGATCCCTATTTAAAAAACTTATACCTAATGATCCCTATGTAAAAATTTATACCTAATGATCCCTATGTAAAAAAGTTATACCTAATGATACCTATGTAAAATATTTATACCTAATGATCCCTATGTAAAATATTTATACCTAATGATTCCTATGTAATAAAAATAATACCTAATGATCCATATGTAAGAAAATTTATACCTAATGATCCCTATGTAAAAAATTTATACCTAATGATCCCTATGCTTAATTTTTATAGCTATTGATCCCTATGTAAAATTTTTATACCTAAGGATCCCTATGTAAATAACTTATACCTTATGATCCCTATGTAAAAATTTATACCTAATGATCCCTATGTAAAAAATTTATACCTAATGATCCCTATGTAAGAAAGTTTATACCTAATGATCCCTATGTAAATTATTTATACCTAATGATCCCTATGTAAAATTTTTTATACCTAATGATCCCTATGTAAAAAACTTATACCTAATGATCCCTATGTAAGAAAACTTATACCTAATGATCCCTATGTAAAAAACTTATACCTAATGATCCCTATGTAAAAAATATATACCTAATGATCACTATGTAAAATTTTTATAGCTAATGATCCTTATGTAAAATTTTTATACCTAAGGATCCCTATGTAAAAAATTTATACCTAATGATCCCTATGTAAAATAATTATACCTAATGATCCCTATGTAAATATTTATACCTAATGATCCCTATGTAAAATTTTTATACCTAATGATCCCTATGTAAAAAAGTTTTTCCAAAAAATTTTTTCATCCAAAAATTTCCAAAAAAAAATGTTTTTTTTTCATTTTTTTTCAAATTTTTTTTCAGTTTTTTTTTCAAACTTTTTTTCAAATTTTTTTCAAACTTTTTTTTCAAAATTTTAATTTTTTTTTCTCAAATTTTCTTTTTCAAATTTCTTTACTTAATGATCCCTTGTAAGCTATTTATACCTAATAATCCCTATGTAAAAAATTTATACCTAATGATCCCTATGTAAAAATTTATACCTAATGATCCCTATGTAAAAAATTTATACCGAATGATACCTATGTAAAATATTTATACCTAATGATCCCTATGTAAAATATTTATACCTAATGATTCCTATGTAAAAAAAATATTACCTAATGATCCCTATGAAAAACTTTTATACCTAATAATCCCTATGTAAAAAATTTATACCTAATGATCCCTATGTGAGAAAAGTTATACCAAATGATCCCTATGTAAAATATTTATACCTAATGATCCCTATGTAAAATTTTTATACCTAATGATCCCTGTGTAAAAAAATAATACCTAATGATCCCTATGTAAGAAAATTTATACCTAATGATCCCTATGTAAAAAATTTATACCTAATGATCCCTATGTAAAAAATTTATACCTAATGATCCCTATGTATAATTTTTATAGCTAATGATCCCTATGTAAAATTTTTATACCTAAGGATCCCTATGTAAAAAACTTATACATTATGATCCCTATGTAAAAATTTATACCTAATGATCCCTATGTAAAAAATTTATACCTAATGATCCCTATGTAAGAAAATTTATACCTAATGATCCCTATGTAAAATATTTGTACCTAATGATCCCTATGTAAAACTTTTTATACCTAATGATCCCAATGTAAAAAACTTATACCTAATGATCTCTATGTAAGAAAACTTATACCTAATGATCCCTATGTAAAAAATTTATACTTAATGATCCCTATGTAAAATATTTATACCTAATGATCCCTATGTAAAATTTTTATACCTAATGATCCCTATGTAAAATTTTTATAGCTTATGATCCTTATGTAAAATATTTAACCTAATGATCCCTATGTAAAATAATTATACCTAATGATCCCTATGTAAATATTTATAGCTAATGATACCTATGTAAGAAAATTTATACCTAATGATCCCTATGTAAAATATTTATACCTAATGATCCCTATAAAAAACTTTTTATACCTAATGATCCCAATGTAAAAAACTTATACCCAATGATCTCTATGTAAGAAAACTTATACCTAATGATCCCTATGTAAAAAATTTATACTTAATGATCCCTATGTAAAATATTTATACCTAATGATCCCTATGTAAAATTTTTATAGCTAATGATCCTTATGTAAAATATTTAACCTAATGATCCCTATGTAAAATAATTATACCTAATGATCCCTATGTAAATATTTATACCTAATGATACCTATGTAAAATTTTTATACCTAATGATCCCTATGTAAAAAATTTATACCTAATGATCTTCGATAGTAACTTCGATCATTACCCAAAATCAGGAAAACAATCGAATCGAGGAGCAAGAACCCAGAGTTCAACCTCCTTTTCGAGACGAACCAGATCTAGACCAAGATAAACTGTATCCTAACCTTCAACAAACCCGTTTTATTGTCAAGATCAAACTCGAACTATTCATCTAAAAAAACTCTATGATTCAAGTTTTAAGAAATTTCAATGGAACTACTCCACGCCACAACACACGACAACTTACGAGATTTCGAGGAAATACTATCAATTCTTCAACTCCTTGACCCGATGAGGAAAGACTTGACGACTACCTGTACAACAAAATGGACATACCGAACGACTCTCCCTCCACTTCTACTACCCTAGATAATTTTCGGGTTCCAAAAAAGCAAAAAAACTCTCGTATTGAGAAAAAGACGCAAGTCGTCAAATCATTCAAGGTTATCCCAAAAGATTATCCTATTGATAATATTACTGATACAGGTGCAGCCAAAATGGATGCAAAAACAACTTCAGAAAGAAAAAAAATACTAGAGATGATCCAACTTTTGATAAAGAATTAAACTTTGCTATGTTGCCACTATTTATCAGATTTAAAATCAATTATATAAATGTCTGTAAAATTGGAAAAACTTTGAGTAAAAATTTAGTTTTAAACGTGCCATTAAAGTTCATAACGGCTCAGCTACAAACATCTACATTAGACGATTACACCAAAACTATCCACAGGTCCCGCATCAGCGATTTTCACCGAATGCGAGAACTAAAAAAACATGTAATCAAGCTGATAAAAAGAGAATTACGAACTCGCAATTTAACTGCATCAGAAAAATGTGAATGACAAGCAACAAAATTCTCCAACTCTCCGGCATTTCCCCTGTAAAACAAAAATGGAAAACAGAAAATTTTATATTGGAACTGCAAACTTTTTTAAAATTTTATCATGTATATTGGCTATAGTAACCCTTTTGTAAATCTAATGATCATTTAATAAAAATAAATCAAAGTTTTAAAATTATCTGGCCTGATAAAAAGACGATTACGCTAACAGTGAGAGTCACTAACCTATATATTTTTAAATGCTTTTTTACTCTATAAAGTAGCTGGATGTTCTATGATTAAATTGAACTAGAAACTTGAAGCACAAACCATTCTCTCTCTCTCTCTCTTGAAAAAATAATTAGTATAGATTGATTGAACACGCATTTGCTTTATAATTAAACAAATGCTGTCTCAAAAAAGCAAAAGCCATTGCATAATTGAACTTCAGTCACTTAGATTGCGTTCCCATTTTATCTGCCTTCCATATTCTTCAGCGGGCAGTTTTTGCAAGACTATTCTAGAATTAAAATCTCAAAGTTGAGCACTTTATCAATTTTCTTTTTTTGAACGCTATTGATGGAAAAATAAGCACTAAGACTAAGCAAAAGTGATTGTTATTGGCGTACCGAGTTTTGCCTGCTGCTCAAAAATCGAAGATGAAGGCAAAGCTGAAAGCTAACAAAAATACAACACTCTATTTTGATAAAATAGTAGCTAACACAATCCCATCCTTTGGATAGCAATT